>NC_057781.1:1241882-1551936 GCF_014825855.1 Bombus pyrosoma
CCTTATATAACGTTGTTGTAATAAACACTATTCTATATCTGTTAATTCAGTGTAATTTCAGTTAAACCACCCCTATTATCGTAACAGAAATCAGGGGATCGATCATTTCGTGGCGTCGATTATTTAATCGTAACGGGAATTTACGACTCCCGTTGACGTGTTTTCTTACGATCGCGTCTCCCCGCGAGTGGTCGAAACATTTTGGTCCTTCGAGCCGGATTACGTGTCGAGTGAAAGTGCACACCAGTGACACCCACTATCATACAGTGCCACGTGAATCCGATATAAACAACAACGGACGCGTTACCACTCCAGCGAAGTAAGTAACGCCAAGGGCAGTCATTTTGAAGAGGCATAACTCGGTGGTTGAAGAACGCAACCACGCATCCTCACGTCAACAAACAAAGGGTCAACTTCCGCAAGGAAACGTCTTAGACGCCAATCGAGACACACACCGTGACGAGCAACATCCGAACACACAACCACAAGGTAAGCTCGTTCATTACATTGTCTTACGATCCGCTACCAATGGAAGGCACAGACAAAATTACCTCCTTGCATCGAAAACGAGGCTTCCAAATCGGCCGATTTACGACTCTATCGAAACGACTCGACGAATACGAACAATCCAGCAGACGGAACAAGGCCTCTTTGACGGCCTACCACTCACTGCTCGACGACACGTGGAAACAGTACAGAGAATTACAAGATGAACTAGAAGATTTAGGCGAGCGGGACGACGCGCGCGTTTCCGAAATAACTAACATATATTATGACCTGGTAGTACGAGTACACATTCTCAGGGATGATGCACCAGCATCGTCGTCGAAATCGCCAAGCTGCGATTCGCCCAATGTCGCCGAGCCGACGGAAATTAAACTACCAGAGATTCAGTTACCTAATTTCGACGGTGCCATCGAGAATTGGCATTCTTTCTATGACGCATTTTCGTCCATGACGGTTACGTATAAATAGACACGGTCAAGCTTAACTTTTTAATCCACCACGATGAATGATATTTTCAACTTTTTTAACAGCTAAATATAACATCTCCAACGAATATATTTATCTTTGCCGTTAGGATAATTCCTGAGAAACTCGAGAATTACAAATAACATTTCGAAAGTTTGCATTTTCACTAAAATAATTAAAGAAGTATTTAATATCTCGCTTGCTAGCAAAAGGATCTTATAAGTCAGTAACTGTCGCTTAATAATGTCTTTCTTCATTTTCTCGGAACTCTTATGTTTAATAAAGACCGCCTACGCGTTCTTGTATAAGACAGTGCACCAAAAGTACATTTTAATTACGAGCTATGCTTTAGTATATTTAATCAATGTACTCTCGCAAAATTTTTGTATTAATCAGTTGACAATGACGAGAGGGAAGGGGCTCCGTTAATTAAATTTCTTTTATGCGGTAACAACCGGATAAGAAAAGCAGATCTACGGAGTGAAGCGGGACAACGAAGTATACCGGACATTATAAACGGTCGTTAAACGCGGCACGGCGGAGGACTGTCGTTTGAATTTCGTACGTGACACGCTTTCGTACTACGCCAGGACTTCCGGCAAATGTAATTAAAATCCCTGCGGGGAAGGTTGCGTTTGCATTTTTGCGTTACAAAGGAATTGCGATGGAGTGTTGAGAGCCGGCGCAAGTTCGTAAAACTTCATTTTGCAACTCTTCGATATGAATTTAACCACGACAGTTTTATTCTGCATTCGAGTACATTTATTGAGTTCGTCGGGTTTACTAAGAATTGTGTATTATTCCAATTCTATTCTATATATGTATATATATATGTATAGAATAGCTTCTTCTTTTAAATTCTGTATGAACTTGTAAAAAAACATGTATGTAGAAAAAGGTTTTTTTCAAATAGTTATGTACAACGTTTACCCTGAATAGTTATCACAAGGAAACAAGATATCTGTCTCTGTCTGTTCCTTCTTAACCGTTTAATTTTATATCTGTTCCAAAGCAGGTATAAGATCAATTCTTCTATCGATTTTTTAACGATCATGAATTATGACGTATTCAAAGGTATTCTTCATACACAAAGGCATTTAAATAAGGAATTATAAGTTTGATAGATTTACGCAGGATTTTGCATGAGTATTTATCCTGACGTATGTCAATACCTTTGTTCATGGCTTCAAGCGCCACACTCAAAAGACCGTATCGTCATAGACCTAAAAAATCTCAAATCGTCAAAAGCCTCGCAGAAATAAAAGATCATTCCATCAATTTAAATAAAGATATCTATAGCACCACGCAACCGCAAAATATTACATTTTACTTCTCAATTTCCGCGAAACAATATTTCGCGTTTCCACTTATTGTCAGTGAGATCTACCTCTGCTCACCCAGTGACACGTGCGCAATGGTTCCTTTGAATGTGGTGAATGCTCTTTCTCGCGATTTTTAAATCAGTGGAACACGGTCGCGTTCGCAAACGATCCCCGAAATCCACGAGGCATGTCGATGTTGACAGGTTGACGCACACGCGGGGCTTTCCTGTAACGTCGACAACCTTTCATTCGCGTCCACCATGACGCGCCGCGTTTTCAAAATGTTCACGCCCGTGGCCCCTGACATCGTTGACTTCTCGAGTGGATTACGTGACAGCCACGATGAAAGGTGGTCAGGAAATTAACTGGACTCACGTCGTTCAAACGTGTCGCGAGCCTCGTCGCGGACGGAAGAGCTTTCACGCGCAACCACTGCACGCTTCCGTCACGATTTCCATTTAATTACACTTTCTATGCATTCCTTTTTCTCCCTTCACGCTCTCTTTGCACCGACTTTCTTTCTTCTGGTAATTAAATTTGCTTACGGTGTCGAATGATAATAAAATTCACGTTCGTCAAGCGTGCACGCGCGATTTTATTCCCTTCCAAGTTCTTGCTCGTAGGAAGTCTAGCTGACCGCTTGACGATTCATTTATGACACGTACACCAAGCCACTGTATCGCAAAGCGAAAAATGATACACGCAAGAAACGGCATATTTTAGCGTTTTGCCTGAAGATAATGAAAAAAGCGAAGTGGTAGGAGTCGTATCCGGAGAGAACGAAGAAGAGCAAAAAGTTTCTCTAAGGAATCCTAAAACTTGGGGTATCCTTTCCATTTTAAAAGGATAACTACGGTGCTCCGCTTACTTTTCTCACGAGGAAGGCAGCAAATTTTCCATGAACCTGATTGCCAGTATGCATGAATTTTTCAAGCGATAGAATTAATACACTCCGATGGTCGATGCCGGAAATTACATGGGGCGGATTCAATTACGCGTTATCCATTATGCAAAGGCGACATTTCGTAATACCAACCGCGGAACCGCGGCGATATCAAATCTTTACCTTATGCTATCTTGCTTTCCACGAGATGTAAATAATTAATGTCAGTATGTTTCGTTCGTTTTATCATACAAGTCGTAATATCCTTACAATTGTTAGTAGTATAGATAAAATTTATCTACATGCACAGACAATCCAATATGGCTTAGGAAGCTTGGATGATAAATGGAAAATGTGACTCGAATTCGGAGAAAAATCCGCCGATGTACGTTAAACAAATTTAGAACCTCTATGTGATCCGTGTTAATTAAAACCTTTATCTGGCTACGTAATTATTATTAAAAAATTATTAAATTTACCGAAAGTACGAAACGTGTTTCTATTTAATACACAGTCGCGAAAAACTAAATCGCTTTGTTCGCAATTTAAAATTATTCTAATCTCTTTTATCTTTTTTGTGTTTTTTCACCATCTACAGGCGCATATGAAATTTGGTACTTCCCGGTAAAAATTTGTTGCACTATGGTGAAGCAAACCTTACGAGATTCTAGTTAAGATATTGCTATAAGATGCAAAACGATCAAAGAGAATTCTTTCTGCTTTACTATCGTTTATCCTTCCATATTATAAACTAACTAAACGATGACATTAATTATAATGGTAGTTACGACAGGAGGATGCTTGCAAGGATATTCTCAAAGGAACGGCAAGTTACGCCTGCATATTCTTACGGAAATTAAAGTCACGGAGAGAAAGTAAATACTTCCAAAGCGGCTGATAACAACGATTATTAACTGCTAAGTTGCTAATTAATATGCAGAGAAAGTAGAAAGATTAGAAGATGGAATGAGTAATGAAAACAAATGTCACAGAATGTCGCTCGGAAATAATAAAATTATTGATCTGGCCGAAAATAGATGGTATAAATCTTTTCTTTTTCATCTTGAGTTGAGAAATGAAGATCTTCCTTCAGTGGAGCAAGACAAGGAAGATAAAAGGAAGGAATCGAGAAGCTCTGGCGAAATGAAAAAGAAGAACGTCACCTGAAGTAGCAACACTTTTACGTATTAACAATAATCCTGTTGCGGAGAAAGGAAGAAAGTACAAAAAAAGAAAAGGAAGAAGGAGAAAAGTCGATAAAAACATAACAGAGGATATCGTTTTGAAAGCGATAACATTATCAAAGTACTTAACAGTTTAACTTAACCGTCAACTTCCAAGCTTTTCCTATTGAACTAGGAAACAAAGATTTTTAAAAAGAAGAGGAAGAGAATCGGAAGTAATTTACGAGAAATTATAGCGTCGCCAGGCTGGAAACTTTATTATTTAATTAGCCATTTACGAAGTTGAAAATAAAGTAACTTGTAATTCGTATGAATAATATGCGAAGCTCACAAAGAAGAACATGTATACTTTCATCGAGCTTCTGATTTTTTAATATTACTTTCTGACTAAACAAGAACATTTTAATATGACATAATTGAAAATGAACAACGTTTTTTAGAAATAGTTGATAAGTTAGCGAAGTTTTGTAATAGGCAAAGGTATGCAGAAGATATATGTTTATCAAGACAAGCAATGTTTTAATGTCTTTAATATTTTAATATTATGATGACCAATATCTTGAAAATTTTAATGTGGACTAACTACAAAGTCAAATATCGTGGGATTGATTGACAACTTATTGAATTTTAAGCCTGTTTCACTATACTAAAAAATAGAAAATCTGACTTACTGTATTCTTTCCCTACAATCTTCGTATAAGTACTATTTCTACTTTGGCTGTAGTATCAATAAATTCGAATAGATAAATACGCAAAAAACAAAAACGTAACGAATATTGTTGAAAATGCTAATCAAAGAACATAATAATTTGCGGTATTATCTCCTCGAACAATACAAAAGATGCTTCTTAAGCACTACAAAGGAATATACATAGTCTCCTTTCGTTCCAATTTCTCCCATAGTTAGTTAAATCGGGAAAAAGCTAGTTCCGGTTGGTAATATGCGCGAGTAATTTGCATATTCGCAGCTAATAATACACGCGCGCAGCCTCCTCAACAAAAACCAGCTCTCTTCGCGAAACGACGACGCTTCCCTTCTCCTCCATATTTTCCTGGCATAACGATTCTTGCGTTTCTGAATAGAGCAAATTTCCTAAAGAGGAAATGGGTGAACTAGTGTTGTAATTCATATGAGTAAATTGCGTACTATCCATTATAAAACATACGGCTGACGTGGCATTTTTACTGATCGCGCTAATCTATCATGAGCTTAGCAAGGTATAAATTATCCGCCGATATTTGAGATAGCGAAACGTGAGTCGCTCCATGTTAGCTAATCACTGTTGCGAGACTACACTGAATCATTGCACTTTGCTGCTTTGTTGCATCTCGCCGTCGCTTTGTACTCCACGATATTACTGTAAAGCTTATCGAATTGCGAAAAATTAAAATAGAAATAGTGCCTTGTCCCGGGACATATAAAAAGGCATGTGAGATAATCGTTAGTACTGTTTATAACAAGATCGTGAAGGAAGACTATGTTTGAGCGTAAATTTTGGAGTACTAGTTGCAACCACTAGTGACTTTTTGACAGCTTGATAGTTTGAGGAGTTTAAATATTGTTCATAGTCAATGTTCAACAATATGGTGTAAACCTGAAATTTCCGAAGGGCGAGTTAAAAACGATTTAGCAGAGATTTCAATATAGGGCAAATTATGTAATATTATCAAGAAATTTCAAACAACTTATATTGGTTTAAGTATTGCTGCAACCTCACCAAAAAGGAAAAATTTTAATTGAGAAATATAAAACAATCAATGTACGCTCCTGACAAATAGAGATTTGGTTGAATAATTATTTACACATATATTCCCCATAAATGCATATTGCGGTCAAAGGACTGAAAGAAATAGACACAAAGAAAAGAAAAAGAGGCGAAGATAGTTCGGAAGAAAATTCTCGAGTTGGAAAGACGGGCAACGTGCGAACTCGAATCACCTGAGTTTTTCCTTTTCACGCGCATAGCCATCAACAAGTCTGGGAAGGCAAAACTCGAGTTAATTAACGTCGACAAACAAGATCTCAAACTCGAAATTACGATCTTCTACATAACGCCACAAAGGAATTAAAGTGAAGAGCAATTTTAAGAATAAATTGTATAATTAGAAATT
The DNA here is from genome assembly GCF_014825855.1 of Bombus pyrosoma. NCBI lineage: Eukaryota > Metazoa > Arthropoda > Insecta > Hymenoptera > Apidae > Bombus > Bombus pyrosoma. The sequence continues at coordinate 1,248,356 of NC_057781.1, forward strand.
CAGTAACACATTTGACGCGAGATGTTTTTCTAGTAAAGCAATGAAATTACCACGATATAGTTCCCTTTCTTTCTCCTGTGCAGATTGTTCTCTTTGGAGATTGTATTGTCGATAATTGAACCTCGTTCGGACGAACAAGTTCCTTTATACTATAAATAATATTGCACGCAAGGCTGGCCTTCAATCTTTCCGCGTACTCGTCGATGCCAAACATCTTTAACGGAGTACAATTTTTCTCTCCGTTGTCTTTTGCAATTTCCTCGGCAAAATAAAGCAAAATTGCATATCGATCGATGATCGTTACGTGCAAAGGAAAATTCGCTAATTCGAGAGAAACGCGTTGTCTCTCCACTTTGTCGCAAAAATACGGAACAACTTGGAATCGAACGAAAACAGAAGCAAGCGAAACAAGCAGGCGTCGTAAGAACTTCGACAAACATTCTCCCTCTCCCTCTCTCTCTCTCTCTTTCTCCAATATATATGTATTTCTCTGTGTGTGGAAAGACGTGCAGGAAATTCAGTCGTAAGCGACGAGACGAGAAGTTGGTCACGCGTTACCTCTTGTTACCGGGGTCTTAACAACAGTTCGCAAGTGGCACTGCAACCCGATTTTCTCTTGGAGAATTTGGTCGAAGTCCGAAGAGATACCGGCTCGGTCTGCTAATTTGGAAACTAATCTAGATCACGCTGTGCTTCCATTGGATGCCTCTGTATACAACGAGAGGTATTTGTCGTGCTAATTTAATCGCCGTTACTTCTTGGAAAACTCGCACGATCGCGATCTTATTATTGATAGAGCGTTGTCATTTTGGACAGCTCCTTTCCTCTTTGCACAACGGCCACGGAATAACGATCAAGAGTGGAGGATAACAAGCTTATAGCGAGCTCTGTCAACGTTAAGAGTTACTTTTTATTATCCCACTCTCCCGTAAATTTACCTGTTAAATTAATCGTATGAATATAAATCGGCGTGAACAACGAATGAAATTGTACGAAGAATTGATAGCCACTATACACAAATAAATACCCATACCTGCCAGTACTTCCCAATAGCGTGCATCGATCTTCGTTGCAACAATGGCCTCATTCTGTTGACCTGTCTTCGTATTTAACGTTCTAGTCGTCCGTTTAATGGAATGCGATCAAAAATTGTTTCGATTAATTGGTTTTTTGGAACCGGGCTTTAATTGGAGAAAACGATTCGGCAATTGCAGCTGACACTTTAATCGGCGCTATTTTAATCTTCATTCTCAATTTACCATGACCGACGGATTACGAGATTGAACGCACGAAAACATTCAAACTCTCGAGCTTGTTTTCTCCGAAAATGTGTTTTCTGCGCGCGATCGAATTTTGCTTCTTCGCGATCGATCATCGAAACTAGAGGGCGAGAGATATCAATAAAGAGAGAGAGAGAGAGAGATGAGGGGAGAGAAGGAAAATGGGAGAAAGAGCGAAATACAGAGGGAATCAACGTCATTAATCAAAGGATGAAATGACATCAGGCGACCGAGCTCGGCTCCAATTTCAGGCTTAACTCACGTATCCCTTCGTACATATTGAAGCGATGTGGAAACAGCCTGCCGCTGGCTGCAAGGTGGAAGGTTTAAGGTGGAAAGCACGCTTCGTTACTCCGATAACTATCTGTCATCGCGTGTGCTCCGGACGAAATGTCACTGATCTCGACTCGCTCGCTCCGGCTACACTATGGGCTCTGCCGACTAGTTTAATCAACTTCGTGCAGTCTCGCCGATGCGTCCTATTGATTTATCGATCGTTCGGTCACGACGTTGGGCGCTTTTAACGTCGCTTCACTGATCCCCCCTCGAGAAAGATGCTTTCGTTCAAGAACTGTTTACCGAAGTTTGTACCAATACCGCCTTTGCCATGAAAACAAAGGGGTATAAGTTCGATAAAAATGAACCAAGTCGTTTTTTACATTCGATGATTTATCGGGGAATCCTTTGATGGAAACAGATTTTTGACATCCTATTAAACTGTAACTCGGGAAAATATTTGAACGCATACTTTGAAAACTCATCATTTGATGAATATATTATTATGTAGTATATTATGTGTTATATTGAATATTCCGAAACTTTAGGGAAACTGATATATAGCTTCTGTGTATATTTCCTGAATTCGTTTCAGATTCTATCAAAAATTCATGATAGCAGCAGCTCATTAGAGTGTTAACGAACAATTTCACATAACATACTCTACGTGCATAAAATTTTTGTACGATAAGCGATCAAATATTTCCGTCAGTTACGATATGTCAATAGATAAATTAGATAACGTTTAAAGACGTTTTATTTGTTTTCTTTTTTACTATCTGCGCTCTATTATTACAACCTGTCGGTTTACTGTAATAAAACAATTTCCGTGCGACGAAGATATATCAGGTCTCGCATGCTCAGTTTCTGTGGCAACAGGTTTTTTCGGAAGGGGCGAGAGGATCACGTTTGTCCCTGTTATCGTGTTTTTCAAAAATATTTCCGTGTCAGTGCACCTTTGGAACGTTCACAGCTCCACGGAGACACATCGTTACGCTTTTCTTCTTTCACCACGCGGAATTCGTTTGATCTTCTTTACAGAGGGATGGTTGTTTCATTTTCGTCTCCTTCTTCGACGTGTCAGAAACTTCTGATCGATGTCCACGCATAATGTTTGCCGTTGAAGGAAAATAAATTATTACTTTAATCAATTCAGTATGTCTCGCGTCTACGTTGATGGGTTATAGTGATCGATGGATCCCATTGTTTTTCAGTTTATTATCACGTCTGATACCTTGCGCGAAATATATTTGAGATAATGGGCTTCTGAGTGAGATGTACTCGACGTTACAATAGCAGACATTGGCAAACATATAAAGTATTTCTTTTAATCATTAAAAACTGACAGCAGAGTAATTGCATAATATTTTATTTAAAATGCAGTTAATAAGCAAGTAAGATATATTAAAAATTAGATCTATATTCAAATATGACAAATACGAGGATAACCTTTACGATCTTCCAACCATTGCTGCAAAATTGAGCATTTTAAAAGGGACATTCGCGTAATTTACAAATTAAAAACAATAAAAGACGATGATACAAACATCATTTTTTAAGTATACCTTGAAATTTACTATTATCTATATCATCTTCTGTGTTAAATAAATTTATAGAACTAAGTCGTTTGTGTCTTTATAATTGAATTGTGTCTTTGATGATATACTTATATACCTAATGAAATTATGAAAGTAACAGAAAGTGTTGACTTGATTAATTTTTTTCTGAGAGACTCGATTATATATAGTCGACAGTTCGACGACATTTGCTCCTCGCCATCGACTCAAGATCCCTAACCGCATTCCCCGTGATCAATCATTCCTTTTTCTGACAATAGATTCCAGCGTCGAAAACTTTCGTCCGCTGGGTCCCCGTTTTCTGCAGCATCGAATGAATAATGCACATTCTCAGACGCACTATACTCGGGAGAAATCTTCCCCGTCGCCAACGTTATACGAGAAAACTATGCTGGCCCGCTGAGACAGGTGGTCTTCGTTCATGACGAAATACTCCTTTGTGACGGGTGTGTTCTTTCAAAGACCACTGCCACGAGACGTCAAAGCAACACCGTGCATCAGATATGGAAATAACATTGCAAAGTGCATTAGTAACGCTGTTCGTGCTTATTCACTCCTCGAAAAGAGCTTTGGTTGACCGAACTTAACTTGTTTTACACAATTTTTAAAAATTTCTCCTGACATCACTTCCTGTCTAAGTAGTTAACTCTCGTCCTAATGCAATCATTAACAGTTTCATTGTGGTTTAGAGTCTTTCGTAGCTTGAGGGTCTATGGGGCTATGGGAGTCTCTAAAAATCTCTAGTCCACCAATGGCAACCCGCCTGAGAAGGAAGAAAAGAACTTAATTCTTTCTAGCTTCAAATGAAAGATACTTCGTCACGAATTCAGAGAAGACGCGAACAAACTTCGAAAGTTTCCTGCCAATATTCTTAATTTCCTTAATCGACCTCGTCTCGGCGGTATTAACCCACCTAATCGTAAGCATTATTATTCGCGGCGCAAGCAAAATCGATAATAGAAGGAAAACGAGCCCCTACCGTGGTGCCGCCCCGCTAATTACGGAATATTACCACGCTCTCATCGTTTTACCGCTCTATCCGTACCATCATCCATCTCTATCCACCTTCTATCGGTCTTCTCTCGTTTCTCTTCCTACCTCCTTCTTCCTCGTCCGATTTTCTCCGTCGCTGAATAACCCGGTCACGACAAGGACAACGCGAATGCTTCGCATGCATATGCATTACCGTTCACGCAAATAGTATGCAAACGACGTGTAAGAAAAGTAACCGTGATACCGAGACCCTGTAACTTAAACCTCGCCTCTTTCAACGTCTCATCAGAATTGAAGTTGAGACAAGTTCGATCGATATATTTCAATTTATTCTATTCTTAACATTTTTCCTGTTTGCAACGCGTACGTCGCATCCCACCATTGTTTCAATCGTGGTGTTTATGCATTTTTATTTTTGTCGCATAATTGTTGTCTATGCATTGTTCTTTGATTTTAACAATTTTTTGATTTAAAACATATAGTCACGTTGAGTCGTAACTACAGTACCTAAAAACGTATGAGGTTATCCCAAAAAGTTTCTTTTGTTTTATAAGGAAATAATACACAATATTTTTTATTTTATATTATTTTATTAAATTATGTATGATTCATTTCGTTCTTGAATGGAATTCCAGTAGAACAAAATGGATCATATATAATTCAATAAAATAATATAAAATAAAAAATGTTGTGCATCTATTGTTTTCTTATAAAACGAAAAAAACTTTTGGAAGAATCTAATACATAATCATTTGCTTTTCATTTTTCTCTGGGAACCGATTTGAAGATAGGTTACTCGAATTCAAATAGCTTGAATAATTCAACGAACTTAATTAATCTGAAAAAGACTTCATATCTGATCCAAAGATTTTTTGACTTTCGATTGCTCCGTTTGTCCATAGGGCACGTAGATTTTATAGACATTTATTACGATATATTACGAGCCAGAATGAATACTGAAAAATATTATTGCGAAGAATGTGATACGCTAGAAGACTCTTTAGGAAGCAACGCGTGCCACGCAATTAGTGATTCAATTTTTCTTCTCTTTTCTACCCGAACTCTCTTACTTCTTTCCTCGTCGTACCTCGTGAAAAGCTCGTAAACGTTCTTTTTTGCTCGTGTGTTACGTTCACGTGCCCAGAATGCAACCAGCAGGTTTGTATCTAACGACGAATAGTAGATGGCCACATTTTCTACCAGCAAGATCTGGAGCGATTTAGAATCTATTAAACGTGAATTTCGTGAATTTAAATGGAAACCTTCGTGATGGAACGAATTTTCATTCTATCTTTCTTTCCCGACTATTCATCTTTTTCATTTTGAATTATGAAATTTTTATCTACAACTACCATTTTTATCCACCGCACATCGTTTAAATAGAACGAGATCATTTACAGAAAATCTCACATAGAGATCTCAATTAATTCAGTTTTGTTGATATTGCGTTAAATCATACAGATGATAATAAAGCGTAATTTAGCCAGCTAATCTCGAGACTATTTTGTCGCATTTTATGGCTATAAATTCAGACCAATTACCTTTTTTAATCAGTACGGCCGTGCATTAATCAAAGGGATGCAAGAACGTAACTCGACGCGCGATGCTCTCCCAGCAAATTACGCTGAATATTCGTTAATTTATTCTTCTCCTTAACTGTAACGATGTAACACGATCCCGATTAAATTATGGAAATAATGCGGGCAAGGTATCGAACAAAAATTCGAGACGTTTAATAATCTCACGGATAAACTCACTTAATTTTCTGCAAGAATTCCAGTATCCTTCGTGAATAACTTTACGATCCTCATAACTGGAATTCTCCAATCCAAAAAGCGATACTCCATTCGTTTGTCATTTAGTTTCCCCGTTGTCGCTGCTTCAAAAATTCGGATCAGCAGTCAGCAATTTATTGCTGGCATGCCATATTCGTTTCGAACGATTTTCTATTATCTACAAGGATCCTGTACACAGATATCTCCACACATGATTACATTAGACAGCGAATATTTTCGCTTATTTATTATTTAACATTTAATCGTTTTGGTTGATATTTACAGACAATTTTTGCTCTGGAAAAGAGAAATACATCTTTTAAAACGTTTAAATTCAAACAAATAAAATATAATTCTCTATCAATATTTTAAAAGTCTTGGAGAAATGTTTTTCGAAACGTTCCAATTTATAAGCATTAATATACAATTCTCTATTATATATATATCTATTTCTCTATTATATTTAACAATCTAATGGTACGATCTGTGGACGTCTTGGAGAATATTTTTTAAACCGTTTAAATTCAGATTAATAAATCATAGATTGCTATTAATATTTGTATATTACGATTTGTGAAAGTCTTAGTTTCTATAATATGAAGTTCCTAAAGCAAGCATTACAGAAACGTTACAAAAGTGACAGAGACGTGACTGATAGAGGGACCATATTTATATGATCAAATTATGAAAATCTAGTACATATTTAGGTCTGTACCGATCGCAATTGTAGCTATATTATGAACATAGTCACGCACCAATAATCATATATGCGCAATTGAAGGGCAGGCCAACTTCATAACTGACATGTGGGTTACGTGTTTCAGCACGCGTTTGACGTCATTGCCATTAGTTGCAGGCAATAGGTCGTAACTGAAAATGGCAAATACATGGTTGCACGATGCGTTTGTCGGAACATAATCATCTATAATTACTACATTATTTGTAAAAATATATTAGATTCAACATCGTCTTTTATCCTCAGTTCTTTTTTCTAACTGTAGAACTTCACGTATTTCATTATCAAACTTGTTAGTGTTCTGAAAAAATCTTTATAACCATTGATAATTTGTATCTTCTGACTTATAAAATTTCGCTAATAATATTAGTCCAGTTATACAAGGCAGTCCAAATAGTTCAGATAATAGCGACGCATTGGCAAATTCTGAGAATATTGCTCGAAAATCCAAGGATTATTTGCTAGCCGATGTTCATTACAATTTGTAAATTTATTGTTTTCAAAGGAGCGAAAGCGGCATTATGTATGCGCGCGCGGATACCGAGCATAACGAAGAAATAACCAGTATCCATATTGTTAAATATTCGCGGTGGCGTTACACGCAGATATTTGCATGTGCGATGCATTTGCTGACACAATTTGAAGACACACAACTGTACAAATTGCCGATGAAACGCAAACGATCGAGCTCTAGTCGAGATGTCGAGAAACGTCGTTAAACCACGTTTCAAAAAACCGTCGCACGACTTAACACCTTATTTTTTCCAATTGAAAGATTTAATTTGAACAAACTCTAACTGGGGAATGTTATATCTCCGATAGAGATTATCGACAAACGTATTTGTGCGGGTGGTAAAAAATTTTATGATAGGATTTATATGGAGACGAGTTTTCCTACCGGAAAAGTTTTACACGGGACACCAGCCAACTTAGTTTTGGAAATTTTTATGAGGGCTTTCACTTGCATTTTTTTGAAAGCGAGTAGCTGTGAGATGAAGCGGACAGATAGAAGGGAATGAAAATGAGAAAATTCCAGGAATATCTGCTGCACATCGATCGAAAATAGTGTGCGAAAGATAAGACTACCGCCGCGGACACTCTGCTTTTCTCTATCCTTGATCGTAAAATCCCTTTTTTGTCCCTCCTTCGTCTGTCTAGCTTGTGAATATTCATAGCCGCTTCTAGCTGGCAAATCGATAAGTCGTTACTTTATTAGGGAAGCACGTGAAACGGCTCGAGTATTGCTCGATGAGAATCGGTTCAAGCATTGTGCCGGAATCGCGTTCCGTTTCGCTCTTTTGCCACATTTTTATTGCATTTTGACTGCTAACGACACGCGAAGTGCGGTTTGCGAAGAATGCTTTGTGCAATTTACACGATTTACACTCGCCGCGAATTTTATATTAGCGCAAATTGCGAATATATTATTCAATTTGGGGATACGAAAAACTTTGTATATTATATTTTTAATACATTTTGTTTACGCGTTTTGTACAGTTTGTCTTTGCTGAAAATTGTTTTTGTACGAGGATAAAAATTTTTTATCAAATCATCTGAAAACTAATGTGGAAACAGAAAGTATGCGTTTAAGATGAAACAACATTGAAATTATTGAATAAAATGATACCAGCGCAATTCCTTCGCGGATACAACAAGCTATTGAAGTGAAAATGAAGCGATGTGAATCTCGAAAAAGGTGAATTAAAGTCAGTCGAGTAAGGACTTATTAGTGGAAACTTTCCAGCTGATCACTTCCCGTCAAAAGAAGCTCTAATTACAGGGTAATTAGTGGCGAGCGTGAAAGATTCATCTTTACGGATACGCGATTAGATAACGATTGCTGCAGTTTACCGAGCTGCTGCAAATGGAAATCTCTTTTAAATCTTCATTTACGGAGATTTTCTTCTTTTATCGAGGGATTTAATTCTCGCGAAGACATTTCCAAACTAATGTCCAAACTTGTTTCAAACTAATACCATGAACCCGTTTAACGTAGACAGTCCTTAAACATTCTATTTATTCATAAAAATATACACCATAAGTACAGAGTTCAATTATTAATACAACTACACAGGAAGCAAGGAGAGGTGATGATTAAAAGTAAACCCTCGGAGGGTTGAACAATAAAACGAAATTAAAAACGTATAGCTCTAATTCGCGCGTTCCATGAGATTCGTATCGCATTTGCTCAAAATTCTCATCTCGACGTAATTTTCGGGACAAGATAAGGGCGAACATGGTTCGCAAAAAATGAAATATCGCGCGCACTTTTTCACCCCCAGTTGGAAAATTCTGGCTAATATTTCGATGCCAGCGTATTCACGCGTGGTCCCTACAAAGAACCGAGACCGGAGATTAACATAAAATGGGCACGATTTGTAAAGACACGCAGGTGTACCTTTTACAAGATACATTACATTACACGATCTACATATATTCGCATTCATGTTCTTTAGCCACCCTTTCGTCCGTACACACGTATTAATAAATATTTATCGAATAAAAGCCAGCCGGGTTAGTGGTTACGATAAATTTGTGGAATGGCACGATAACAGCCAGCTAACGTGTGATGTTCCACTGTGACTCGGCTGAACTTGATCTTAATCCTTTTTATCGTCAACGCAAGACGTTTCTTCGTCACGAAAAGTTCCAAAGCATTCTTCACCTTCAAGGCATTTCTGCTCGATCTACCCTGGCAGGAAATAACTTCGATGAAATCACCGACATAATGTATGAGTCAATAAACGTCATTTTAAATCATGTAAGCGTTCGCGCGCGTTTCGACAGCGCTGGTTTACTATACGCGATTCTACAGGACAAAATAAATGGTCGCTGAATAAACGTTGGTACTGGAACTTCTGCAATTAAAACAGAACGCTGTTCGATCTAGATAGTAATAAATTCCCGAATGTCATCGGATAAGTACATATATGTACATATATGTATATATCGTCCTTTGGATAAGACGCGTGTAAAAGTGCATATTTATAGTTCTAAGTAGCAACGTATATCTTAAAACAAGAATAATAAATCATGCAAGTGCAGAGAAGCGGTACGTTCGTTTTTATAAAAGTAGAATCATCCGTATGTAGTACACAGTCTTCGCGAGCATAACCTTGTATGAACGAACAGGAAGAATAGGGACTAGTAGAAAAATCGAACAAGTAGAATAAAGCTTTGTAGATTAGACAAGCGGAACGCGATTCTTACAATTTGCCAGGCTTCTAGTATGAATCTACATGTGGTCAGACTACGAATAATAAAAAGTTTCGATTAACTCTTCCGTTTAATAATTTATTATTAACGAGTTGCCATAAAGTAGGATTTAACTCGAATACAAACAAATAAAGACAGCGATGTATGGGACAAATAATTCAAGATAAGAAGTCTGCTGAACTGAATTCTGGACACGAGTAGGAATTAGGAAACAGTGAAATGGATTAGTTGAAAACATTATTGAGATTACTGGACGATCGTTTTTTTTCTTTTCATTCTTTTGCCTTCCTCCTAACGTAATTGCTCTTCGTTTGTCTTCCGTTGCACTCTATTATATTCGTCCCTACCCACGTTACCTGTCTTATTCTTTATTTCCGTGTCTGTCACCTCACTCTGTTACGTCGCCCTTTTTCATTCCCGAGAAAAATATGCGCATCCATTTTCATATTGCTAGAAAGACGTAGTAAATGGAGAAGTCTCCGTAAATGTACAGGAAATTCGCGGGCTATCATCTCGATTCCTAGCGAATTTTTCTAAATTCATAGGAAAGTTAGTTATTATCGATAAATGAGTTTCAAAGAATAATTATGTAATAACTATACTGGAGTGAATTTCAACGCAAATTCATATCAGTATAATTGAAAATATGAAGTCTGGGAAAATATTTGCTTCGCTTATCAAACATTACGAGTGTTATACTTTGAATATTCTATAGGTATATTCCGTACATTTTTGCATATTTAAATTTCCTCACAAATGACGGATTAAGCAACGCGGTTCTTCGACGTTTCACTGAATCTCACTGAAGAAATTTAAACCGCTGAAAATTGTTTCATAAAAGCGTTTACGCAATTATTACGCTTTTTATGAATTTCATATATCACGAATAACGAGTAACAGATTTCTCATGGCGGACTTGCGTTTCTTCGCCGCCGCAATATTTGTTTACTCTCCTACTTTATTGCGCGCATTTTTCGTCTCAGCCTGTGCTCCAGTATTCTCCTGCCATCAGATTCTCGTCTCGTCTACGTAAATTCCACATTCATTTTCATATCACCGAGATCACCGAGACAACACTTTTACGGGAACGCGGCCAGTCTCATAATTCTGTTCTGTTGTGGATCATTCTGCCATTAAAGCTTTTCCTTTGCCACTTGTAACGATAAATAGCGGGAAGTAACATTTATCACGAAGATGTTTATCGACGAACCACCTATCAACGCCGAGAAGTTGGAAAAATGATTAAGTCTTTACTTTTTCATTTATACCTGCTTCATGACGATTCCATTCCATGTATCGGTACACGTGTAGATGGTATACGTATAAAATCTCGCAAGAAGTTTCAAAGAGTTTCAAACTGAACAAAATGAAATAAGAGAATTCCTCCGGGATTATAATTAATGTTTAACAAGCTCAGGTTATTTCGATTCAACAGACAAGCTCCGGTTGTTTTTGCTGGCTATCTGCCACGAGTCTCAGTAGAGACGGTAAAAGGCACGAGCAGATACGACAGGACTTCGCACCATTAATGGTATTAATTTCTTTCTTTTATCACACTTACCAATTCCTTCTTTTTGTGTTTAAATTTCATTCGATGTTTCAATCTAGTCATCTTTAAAATAGTTCATTTTCACGACTTTTTCAGTATCTATATGGCTTCCGTTAGCTAGATCTCAATATACCATCACCAAGGGAGACCATTTTTCTGAGCAACGCTATTACAGCTTTCTTTTAAAAGTTTTGTCCTCATTTTGAGTGATTGTTTAAAGTTTCATCGAGCTTCACACTGTAATGTCGCCACCAGGTCCGCTAATGAAAAGACAGGTGGCGAGATGGGAAAATGTCGCGCGAGATTTCGTGTACTTTGTAAACTTTGAAAGAGGAAATGCGTTAAAAACGTGTACACCGCTTTATGAATGTTTGACCAATGCGGGACGCGACTACGCCATCTTTGATCGTAAATAATTCAGGAGCCGGCTCCAAGAAGCTTCTTGATCGTTCACAGAAGAATCGGACTCCAGGGACCGCGGAATTTTTTCTTAGAAAAGTGCTGGTGAAATTAAACATTCTGGCGAATCTAACCCGGAGAGGTGCGCTACGATAGTTTTTCGCTTTCAACCCCAAGGAAATACTTTCATGCCGCGATGCACGAGTACAGAGTGCATCGACGATGACTTGCTGACATTTTTATCTCAATTTCTAAGTTAACTCTCTAAATGAAATAGAATGCTTACTTAGTTTGTTACATTTTTCGTTTACTGTGAAGTTCGTTCTCACAAACAAACAAAAAGAGATGTATAAAGATGATCCCTCGTTTCAAACTTCCATATAAGAGTCAAGTACCAAAATTATAAAAACGGAATAAAGGAAATTAAAGTGCACATAAGGTACATATGTATATTTAAGTTCGAGTTTTAAAACAACGTGAATACCTTTTTCGATCATGCTTGGCTATTTTGGTTTCATGTAGATATTAACTTGTACACGTTGATAAAAACGAAGCCAATAGAAGATAGAAATAATACTTTATATATGCCTTTTACATCTTAAAACGATAAGTCTTTCAAACATAAGTATACACTTAATAAGCATAAAGTTTTATATGGAGCATCGATCCAAACAATACATGTTATAGTAGCTACCGTATATTCCTTTAGATTTCTTTAAACGAATTAGACATGCTCAGCTCTCAATTGCTTTTTCTTCTTCGTTTTCTCCAATGTACGAGCTGCGACTCGCTCGCTTGAACTTTGACTCCTTTCAACCCTGCCTTTTTAGTCGTCGTTCGTGCCGGTGCTCTTTGTTTTATTGTCAAGCGTAAAGTTCTCCTTTTTTTGCATCACCAATAATTGCTGCGGATCGATGACGGTTATACGCGGTCGTTGCCCTGCTTGCGCCACTAGCTGTCTGTTTATTCGTATTAAAATACTTCCTCCGCTAAAATATTGCCGTCGTAATGACGTTAATACGTTCATATTAAGAGGGACGAAGTTTCGCCGGATTTCTTCAATATACAGTATTGCGCGAAAGTTTTGAACCATTAACTAAACGGAAATGTTTTGTTTTCGTAGATACAATACCCATATTTATAGATACAATACCAATATTTCGTAGAATACAAAGATATGTGATGTCAGTTTAGATCTGCATTTACTCTTCAAGAAGGATTTACTACAAAATTATTACTTTTATTATAATTATTGTTGCAGTGCAACGAGACGATTGTAAAACCTTCGAGATTTTAAGGGTAGTTTAAGGAAACAACAACTGTTTAGAACTAATGACAACCCAATGACGCGGAATTTTTTGGTATTAGCGTACTTTTTTCCTTTCCTTAAACTCTGCCTGCTTTATTATTTTATTGCTTCCGAACGTCGCACGCGGTTACCTCAGGGACTGTAGCTACTCTGACGTGACCGGTATATACGGGTTTTCTCCTTTAAAACGTGCACTCACCAATTACTTCTTTGCTCCACCTCCTGCATCTCGAGAAAATGCCAAGTCAGGAATTTCGAGTATCCAGCCCGGGCAACTTGCCGAGCTTCAAATATCGTTTCTATCATCAGTCCGTAGTAGAACTTCATCAAGTAAACATGCATTTCTTTTACCAAGTATATGCGCCTATCCCTGTTTTTTTCCGAACTGTCCTTAAGCTTTAAAGAGACTCAATTGCATTAAGTTGTACCTCAGGGCAGTTGGATAAAAATTATATTAGGGAATTATAATATAATATTATATAATATTTATTATAATTCTAGAAGTAAAAAGGTACTGATTAATCTACACAAGTTCTTTCACAGATTTTGTCAAATAGTGTTTTTCGATAAGCTCATTTCGTATTATCTACAATTCTGATTTTAATATCTCCTACAACAAGTTTCTCTCCTGTCTTTCTTCGTGTGGTCATACTATAAAAAGGATGTATAAAATTTCGTTTCACACGTAGTGAAATAGAAATATAACTCACGTGGGAAGATTTTCTAAAAGTATCATTAATTACTATTAAGAGGTCACTAGCGTAGATGGTTTATGGTTTGTAGTACCGCATCTGCATCTCGTAAAAGAGAACGTGAAAGAAGCAGTTCTTCCATGCGTATCGTCCTCAGAATTAAATTAATCAGGTACGCAGCATCATCGTTAAAAAGGGGAAGAAAGAAGTAGACCGGCATCTGGCGGAAGCGCATTCCTAGAAGCCTCAATATCGGTACCGCATTCCTCGCGGCTAAGGGATAAAATGACCATAACATCTCGTTCAGCTAATGGCAAAGGATTCAACGGACCTGCACTCGTCGCTATTTTTATACTGCGAACAGAAACACGCTCGTTCAACCATTCATAACGCTCCCGAAGGCATTTGCACACGGGAAACGTGCTTACACATTTACATGCTCGACCTTCCTCTCCTACGTTTTCCATCGTTTGTCTTCGGCGCACGAGTCTTGCCTCGATCTCCGAGTCGAGTATCGCGAAAAGCAATTCGGCTACGAGTTCTTTTTTCTCCTTCCATTCGTTCTCTACCTTTCAACCTGTCCGTATCTCGGTGCCAGAAGGATCTCGCGAACGGACCACGTTAACGAGCAACTGAAAACTGCGCCTCTTCAAACGAGCCTCGGCTCTTTAATCGTACCTCGTCCTGGACGTTGCTGTTCCCTACGGCCGCGCTGTTTTAAACGTGTTCTCGTTGCTTTTTAATCCGACGGCGAAAAGATACGACCGTTGCAAGTTTTTTGCCTCTCTTCGCCGTTCAACAGCTGGTTAACGCTGTCTGGATTCGTAGTTTCATCCTGCAGATAGACTTTCGTTTCCCCGTCACGTTTACTTCATGGCGGATCTCCTTCGAGAGATCCGAAACTCTTGACATGAACGAGATATTTGATTACGAGATGAGTTACGACTGGCTCGAGTCTGGTCCAGTAACTGCGGATATGAAATTGGTATCATTGAATGTAATGATATCGTTGAATATCCGTGAAATTTTTCAGAGTTCTCGGGTAACCGTGTTAGACTGGATAACATTATCGAAAGTAATACTTGAGTATAACATCGAGAGAAGTTGCGTTAGAAGAGAGTAATTTGAGAAAGCAATCGAAAATCTAAATTACGCGTAATAATAACTCTGTGAAACACTGGCATAAATGCATTGTTGGAAACCTGCTTATCTGATTTTGCCTACAGGGAATACCCGGTTATCCTATTACCAGCTATCTGAAATTTCGAACAGGCCAAAATATCTAATAGCGTGCATGGATTGCCTCTACGATGATTGATTTGACAGGAAAGTTATACAGAGTCCTACGCAAATTTCATTTGAATGAAACTAGATAATTTAGTTTTACAAATTTGAAATATTTACTTTTTAAATAATTGTAGGTAAGTTTGTTAATATTAGATTTAGAATGGAACGAAAGATTGCGACGAAGGGAACGTAGACGTTAAATTTGCACGAGTAACGAAGTCAGTGGTATAAGTATGATCTTGATCAGACCGCGCGCGTCTTGATATTTGACTTAACTTCCACGCGCGGAAAGTTATGTGTGCTCAGTGTGACAACCGTTTGTAACGTTTATTCCTGGAAGTGAATACAAGTAGTTGGAGTCTGTATGTAGTCAGATATCTAATGTAATTCGTGTAAATAACGACAGTAATCATGAACATGCTATGTGACCAAATATATTGTAGTATAACCTTTAGACGCGCTTTAACGTACATTTAATAGTTTATTGACAAATAATTTTCATAACGTGGTTAATTTGAAGCAGTTATATATATTAAACTACACGCGGAAACTACCCAATAATAAAATTTTTAATAAATCAAGATTGCGAGTAAGTGGCAAAGTCGGAAACTACGTCGCTAGTAAGGAACGATTACTGATCGTTAAGAAAGTTCTGCTGATTAAAAAAATATTGCGATTAAAAAAGTTTACACATAGCACGTCATTAATAAAGTCGACGTGTAATTAATTATATTTAGTAGCACAGTGGTGATGCGGGCGGTATTCTTTCCGCGGGTAATTTCTGCAACGCTGTAAAACAAACTCTTTTACATTAAAGCAGGGACTATACAACCTACGAATTACAAGGAACATGCTACTAATTTTCATACCACTTTTCAAATCTTGTTGAGAGACTTGTCGCTATTTTGTCCACCTGAAGAAATTTTACTGTATTTAATTAATTTTTAATTAAGTTATTTTTAATTTAGCTTTATTATACTTTATTCGAAGACTCAAGAAATTAACTCTTCAAATAGTTTCGTAATTATAAATAAGTCCTCTAAAGCAAAATTTCATGCATTTAAATTTACAAATTTTACCTACTTATTAATCTTAGAATCAAATAGGTATATTTTCACGTGGAAATTTATAGATGCTGTATAATACAATTGGAACGTTTTCAAGATGCAATTGTTTCTTTCAGTTTTGTTTCTTATCTCTCATTCGTACATTGCATTCGAAAACGTAATACGTAACGTTAGTTAAACTCTCCTAGTAGTGTTATCTTTACACTTTCTGGTTATAGTTTCCCCCTAGTATGCTTAGAATAACACTTCGGATGAGTTCCTGTAGAACTTGTCTAATATAATACTCTTTATTATCAGGACGTTTCGTGGCTATGTGCACCTTCCTCTTATCGTTCCGTGTAATCTAGAAATAACTTGTAGAATAAACTAAAATTCCGCTGGGTTACGCTACAATTCATTCGTTGCATAACTGGGAAGATGCGATGCATTAATTTAAGATACACCGTAATCGTAGTATGTAGTACCATATTGTAATTGCGGTACGATTATGAAAACGCTTTCATGTAGAATTAAATCGAAAAGAGCAAATATTATAAAGTATTAAAGTTATTAAGATATTCGCCACTTCTTACGCGTCTTATACACATACGTGTTTATAATATTATATAATAAATACTATGCTATGCAAATACTTTTTGCTGCTACTGTTAATGCAATTACTACTAAAGACAGGGCTACAAATGCTTTTAAATTGAGCGGCTAGATTAAAATACACGTGCAATAGCAATCTATTTATAAGTTTCGAATTAAATAACTTGTTATTCTATCGTTGTCACGGTCTTTTGTTGATAACAAATGTTCTTTATGAAAACAGAAAATAAAAAATTTGTTAGTGATCAAATGCCATTACAGAGGAGATTCACGAAGGAATGGGCAAAGTGCATTTTTCTCGGCTGGTTCTAACGCAATTGATGTGCTTTCGTTTTCTATAATTGCAAGAGTAGCGGAAATTGCTCTACGATAGGAAAATTATCTATTGGCCGAGTATCTGGTATGGGTAGAGGTCCACTTTGAAGTCAATGGTCAATACCGGCCTCTTTCTCGAAATCAATCGTTACCAATGACCCTCATGGACATTTCAGCGATTTTGCTTTCTTCTTTACTCTTTGCTTTCATCTACTTCCGTGGACAGTATCCACTTTGGAACACTGAAGAAGAATAATTTATCAATCTATTTCTATAATACTCTCTGTCACAATGAAATTAAAGACTTAAATATCATTCAACATTTATGGAAACAATTCCTTCCGTGATAATATTCTACTATTATAAGATTATATACTATATGATACAAAATTCTACTATTTATGAAGGAGAAGGAATGCTAGCAATGGTATCCAAATCAAAACAGGAATTCTACTAATGAAACGAGCAATGTAATAAATGCACCATAATAATTAAAGAAGAGAAGTTGTAACTGTAAAAAGAACGTAACGCAAAGATAGCAAAAATAGAAATTCAAGCAATAAAGAAGGCAAGTGCAACAGCAGAAGAATAAAGGAAACTAATAGGACAATAAAAAGAGAATTAGGATAATAAAAAGGGTAACAACTATAAAAATGATTATCGTACTGAAAACATTATCCAGATAAAGTTTCTGCTTACGTTCCACTTCTTATGTGCAAAATCTATGCAAATACTCGAATTGCAACCTTCTTCGATCTTAATCCCAACATTTCTCCTATTTATTCTCCATTTCCTCGTTCCGCGGCGAACAGCGCGACTCTTTAGATTTCAATCTCCGTATTCTATTTAAAACACATTCCATTCAGTCTACCGAGATAAGATGCTCGAGCGTACGGGAAAAGGGATTCCGAGTTACTCGAAGAATTTTTCCCATCTCCTGGCAAGGGAACAAGGTAAAATCCGAAAATACGACGAACATGTCTCCCGTGTCTTATCAATCTCGAGTGTTCGCGTGAAACGCGAACAATGCGGCTGAGGAGTCCCGCGGATGGAACCCGCGAAAATACCATGGAACAAAACGCGCGATTGAAAAATCGATAACACGATAGTACGTTAATAGAGAAGAAACGCAATTCCGCTGCTGTGCACCTCTCGTCGTTCGCCGCAAAGAATTTCGATCACCGAATACACGAAACGAAACGGAAAAAGGAGGTCGGGGAGAACTTTCAAAAATTTTCAAATTCGAATATCGAGTATCAAGAGGAACGCGAATATCCATCTTCCACGCGAAATATCTTATCGGTTGTAGATCCGCGGAAGTATCAGCCGCGCGGAAGAAGCGCGGAAAGCTGGGCTGGTGAAGTCGCAGCAAGCGGAAGTGAATCCGATACGGGGTAAAAGGGAAGAGAAAAGTACGATGTTCCTCTTTGGTACTGGATAGTGTATCGCTGGCAACAATTCAACGAAAAAGCAACGACCGACTTCGCGACCGTTTCTGCCAGGCCGATAATCGGCTCGTTGCGGAATTGATATACACGTGTACCGACCGTAAATCAGGGATTTGATTCACGGCCAAGATTCCTACGGATAAAGAAGTGCCGCTTGAGCGCGTTCAGCCTGCTCGCAACGATAAATTCGTACGGTTACAATGCCTGTGTCGTTATTCGAACGCTACCACTTTTCTCGTTCTTTACTAACACTTTTACTTCTTTTCTTTTCGCACTTCAAGTTCGTACGACGTACGTTCGTTGTCCGTATCGAGTTTCATGTTTTTCGATTCGATGCGAAATCGAAGTTGAGAAGCTATTGACATCTTGGAAATTATACTTTACACGTTTCTGCGTGGTTTTATAGAAAGGCTGCAAAAAGTGCCATTCGAACATTTCTCTTTCAAAATTTTCACTATTATACAAAGCGTTCGTTGAGATTTGTCAGAGCGCAGTCGAACGTAAAGAAAGAAATTTAAACATCCGGCAAGTCTAGATAGGTCTTGGAACTTTCGGAAACTGCAAAACACAATAGAACCATACATCCAGGTACGCTTCTCCAACAGAATCCATCCTGTCAATAGTTGAACTACTGCCCATTCAATTTGCACAAAAAATCTATAGAATCTTTTAGATAACATGGTAGTAAAAGTACAACTCCGCATTCTAGAACCAATAAACCATATATCATATTAATAAATATACCTTGCTGGTAGATTTCTTTACATACAACTATTGTCAGGTATATGATATAAGGTATGTATGTAGAAGAAATATTCGATTTACTTTCGATCATACCTGCACGTAACAGCATGCATATTTAATATTGTTCCCCTCAAGAACGACATATCGTTATTTTTAAAATGTCGACAAAACGGCACATCTTGAAGTTGAAATTGCTCTCGAGATGGTAACAACGCGAGAGTAGGTTCCTTTCCTTCAACGGTTTTTCCAGGCAAAATGCGACCATTTTTCTCCATTACACCAGGTATCTCTTTACGATTTGCAGCGGCACGCACCAGAATGTCGCCCCGTTGCCGAGTTGCATTATTTATCGTCACTTTCGGTGACCTGGAACGCTGGGCGAAACACTCCGGGTAATAAAATCGCCAGGCTTGCTCGGTGAGAAAGGTAAAATTCATTACATTTATTAATGGTATCATCCTGCGTACGCACGAACACGCGTGTCGGCTCTCACGAGCGATGTCTACGCAGTAGTGTGCAATATTTGTCTCGCGCAAACCTGACACCGCGCCGCTTTTTTCGGATCTCACGTTTCGAATTTTCTTCCTTTTTCCTCTCCGGATAGGAACGCCGTTCGTTACTGACTTGGAAATACCGGGAACCCTACATTTGCTAAGTAATGAAGCGCGTCAGGCTGACGCTGATATTCGCAGAATATCGCAGAAGCGAAAAAGCGCCTACACGCCTCTCTAACATTCAAGAGAAGAAAGCGATGGTTTTTCTTTCGACTATTTGCACAGTGAACGTGTTCGTACAGTTGGTATCATTAACGTATTTGAAATATTTACGATGTGGTTTATTTAACGGGACAGAGAACTCGTTTTAGCGAAAAATATTTTCCTAGTTTGTGGAGTTTTATTATAGTAGTGAATTAACATGAATTTTCGATGACAAATGACTTTAAGAAGCTGTGAAGACTTAAAGTTTTAAAGACCTGTAATGAAATCTCTTTAGGCTCGTCATTACTCCCAGCGCCATCAAATTATCTACCCTTTCATTTTAATCGCTTGTTATAATAGCCAAGATACAAGCAGAAACCACTTTATTCATATTACTCGACCTATCTAACGAAAATGATGATTTGATAACACGGTGAAGGAACGAAGCTTTTACCTAAACCAAACTATATTATTTGCTTTCTATCGATTGGGATTACCCAATGTGTCGAGAGAATGGTCGAGAAAATGAATAGGGGCTGAATCACCTTATATGCGGTCTTCGAGCTACCTCCACTCAGACATTATGGCGGTCTAGGTCTCGTGATCCTGTGGTAATCCAAGGTGAGTCTTAAGAGCCCAGGATTATGGTTCTGAGATCCTAAGAGCTCAAGATCAAGATATAAAGATCTCCAATTTAAAAAAATTTAAAATTGTAACGTTTAAAATATCAAGGTCACATAATAATCATTCTAAAATTCGAATGTCACAGCACTCTAGGCTCTATGATCCTGGAGTTATGGCATTCCAGATCCCAAGGCTTCAAAATCATAGCACTCGAGATCTCCAGTGTCATAACACTCGAAGTCTCAAGATTCTACAACCATAGTACTCGAGGTTTGAAGATTCCGAGATCATAAATCCCAGGATATGCGCTTCAGCGTGATATCTAATTTCCAATATTTATATTCCAGGCAAGTATTCCGAAATCGTCCAAATATCTCTCCAAATATCTCCAGACCATCGACGAAACAGAATATACACAACCGAATCAAATTATGGAAGAATATACGACCCTTCGAGTTTCATTGCGATTCGTGAGTAGATAACTTACGAGATTGTCTAATAGAGCTAATATCTGGCAATTAACACGCATAAATAATCGAACTTTAGTTGCGATTACACGCACAGCGGCCTGGAAGCTAGTTAAGCTAAAGCACGAAAGGAGAACAACGCGTCGTATTACACGGATCGAAGCTCGTTAACGAGGCTGAGATAGCGAGCGACGCAATCTGCCAGACTGATGGCTGGATATCGACTGCACTCCGTAGGATTAACTCTTATATCATCCTGGAACAGGGCTCGACGCACAGCCAATTAATTACGCTCACTGCTCGATTGCCTGTCCCTTCGTTCTGCCCTTCGGTTTTGATTTATTTCGCAATGCTGTACCTACGGTTTGTCTGTGTACTGTGCAAGTCGTGATGAATAGAAAATAAGATTTATGTATATTTTATATAATTTTAAACGAGCCAAAACACTGGCGAAGTTGATTATTCTTCCCAATGGGTTTGTAGTATATCTAAAAATCGTAGGGAACAAGGAAGGGATGAATATATTTGTAAATCGCTGATGGATATTACCTAAGTTTCGTTATGTCTGTATACAAGGCTAGATTCATTGTACTAAGATAATGCTTATGTTCATTGATCCTTTCTAAACACACGAAGTTTGCTATACAACCCTCGAGTTATAACATAATCTAGCAAACTGACCCTTATGATATCGCACGGGAAAATCGATGAGCAACCACGATTTTGTGCTCGATCGTGATTGGAGAAAGTTATCGAACGGGGCAATATTCTATAGAAAATACATTCTAGACATTTGGTAGCGTGATATGTTCTACACACGTTCTACATTGTACTCAAACACTAATTCTAATTAAAATATCTCCAAATCAAATTAAAAATAACCCTATATTTATTCACTCATTCGTTTCAATGAAAATAAACGTTGCGTTCAGTACACGATAGATCACAATAATAGAGACAATTTCGCGCTACATGAATGTAAATGAAACGCTAAATTACATATCCTTTCTTGTTACATACAGAACAATTATAGGAAGTATATACAAGTTATGCGTAAATACAAAATATAATTGTCTCAGATTATTAAGAATATGAATAATCGGTCAAAATTATTATTCATTCAAAATGACGCTCCAGGATATAGAAAATAGAGATTTGTACGATTTATTTAAAAGAGTTACAGAAGAATAATGAAGAAACTGTTATACGTACATTGATGCTCAGATGCGTTTGATTTAGATTTCATTGAGAAAGTTTCAGATGAATACGACAGAAAATGCAGTCTGCTAAAAAAATGAATGTTCGAATTCGTGGAATTATTTATAAAATTGATTCAAATACAAATGCAGTAGGAAATAACAAAACACGGATATGAAAATTCATCGTACAAAGATATGAACAAGGAACAAGATTAATTGCGTTACTTATAATTCATAAGATTTTCATATTATACATAATGCAAATATTCGTACAGAAGATTTCAAACGAAATAACAGTACCAAAAGTTTTAATGAGTTCCCGATGATTTTATATGTTTTGGATTTATTTTATTTTTCGTACATGTCCTAATACCTATGAAAGAGATTGTCAGAATGTCGAACTGTCGTGAAGTTTACTTTATTTCTCTAACTTTCGGTAGCGGGAGTTTTAGTGTAGTTTAAAGTTACCATGAAAAAACGTAAATCGTACCACGATGACATAGGTGTATAAGAAGGAAATATAGGGAAGCAATGGAAAGGAAGGAGACAAAGAAATAGAAAGTCGTCGAATAGGGTTCGCTCCGCAGTTTTCTTTCGCTTGTACGCTACAAAAAGGGCAACAAAGGGTGAAAAAGATACGGAGGGAAGTCAGGACATCCGCCTAAGTGATACATCGTATCCTCTGTACCGTGCACATTCTTAGAGTCTAGAAAACCGACGTTAAAACAATGCTGTAATAAATTTGTGGCTTTTGTTTCGCTCGCATTATGCTCTTATTTCTTGCAAATACTAGACGCTGAATATTAAAATGTTAATGGAACATGAACAAGAAGAACCGTTATGCTGTGGCTTCGAAAGAAGGAGAGAACTACATCGTTCCTTACTTGGTAGATGTTTAAATTACAATTTCATGTTGTAAAAGGGATTCTTACGTCGAACTTTTAAATTATAATTCGAGCTCGAATATTCTTTGGCGTAGAATCTTTTCCTCTGAAAGCCTCTGCCTTGAACTATCGCAGCTCACGATATTTAAAGAAAAGCGTGGAAATTTAACTCGCTAAGGATTGCGAGATAGAATAAGTCGCTTAAGCTTTAACATCTTAAAATTCGTGGCGGCTTATTATCTCTCAACGGCGCGGCGGCGGCTTATTATCTTCTAACGTCTTGATTGACGTGGCTTCAGGGCTATATCGAAGCAAGGGCTTAAGAAATTGCAGGCGATCGTTTTAAACTCGATGGAACTCCTCTCTTCTCCGCAACGGAAAACAAGGTTCTTTCGACAAAACACTTCAGTTTAATTGGAAACCTGCACTTCAATGATTTAAAGATTCAAGTATAGATGCAACATACTACTTCCACTGCACTTACATGCTTCAGCAAAACATTATAGCTAGACAGTTCTCGTTGACATTGTTATATAGGAGCGCTCGTGAAGCAGCTTCTGTTAACGGGAGAATATACTGCAAACAGATTCTACTAAGATGGCTTCAGTATACTATGTATTTAACTACTTATTTATTGTTATTAATTCAGCTTATTATAATTGTTAGGAAGATGATACATTTGCACTGTACATGTGAATGTGTGTGTAGACGTCAGAGGGCGTCCAGGTCTCAGTTGAGACAAAAGACGATTGGAAACTGTTAGAAGCATCTGCAAGAGTCGGTTGACAACAAGCGTGCGTGCAAGTAGGTTTCCGAGGTCTTCAGAGTATAATATATATAATGTATAGCTGTTGTGTGTGGATAAAATAAACTATTTGTATTTCCGAATCCCTTCTATATCTTAACAATAATATTCTAATTCTAACATTATAATATTCATTATAATATTTTGCTAAAATATGTACGTCAGTAATAACACATTTTCTTAAATTCTTATATTTATTTCGTTCAGTGTTGTAATAACGTTTAAACAAGTTAATGCGAAATGTAATCGCACAAAGATTGGAAACGCCTGTCAGTCTAAACTCGCTGTCCTTCTGGTTACTTTCTCTCACCAAATGGATCGAGTGTTGTTACCTCGATACAGTTAATTTGAAGGGGTTTAACCGGAACAATTCGAAATGATAGCGAGCCTGTGCTGTCTCCCCCAGACTCGATGAGATACAAGGGGCCACTCAATAGTTAATTAATTCCCTCTTAGATCAGCGAGCAGGGTTCTTCAGCGCTGTCTACAGCACTGAACCTCAATTGACCCTTGGTACACCGTAGGAGGACACGAAGTGGGTGGTGCTGATCGAGCTTATACAGAGATAACGACGACAATGGCATTGAATTCCATTTGGGGGCGTAATTAAGACCCATTAAAAATTCTAATTAGCATTATTACAACTCTCCGTGGAAAAATATCGTTTAAAATTCTATTTCCATTCGTATCATAGATCAACGGGCACGTTGAAGCATACTTTTAAAAGCATACTTGAAAGCTACCTTCGATAACAAGAAATGAAATGAGCAAAATGTTGTATATATGCATACAGGTTATTCCATTTCCATCTCTTCAGGTAAATATTTTGAAAAATATAGAAGTTACGGGTAAATTTTCTCGATGAAAGTTGCGACGGAAGTCTGATATTTATTTGGTTTTATGACTTCGAAAAGTTCTATGAAGGTTCATTTTAAATGTTTATATCGAAATACATGTTTTTACTCCGTATTTTCTTGTGAAGAAGATTAAGACATAGCCTATTTGTGACTCTCAAATTGGTCAGTCCGTAATTTCTGGTGGTAATTTTACAGATTTACGAGTGTGCTCTTTCGTGGTATTTAAATGATTTCTGGTAAAGTATATGTGAATGAAGTCTTTAATTTCTTTGCTACAGATTTTATACTTTAATCAACGATAATTACAATGTTAAGTCATTCTTGAAACATAAACCCGCAAAGCTAATATGTCGCAAAAATTAGTAGCAATTAAAGAATAATATTTTCCACAATAAGAGTGTTAATTTCGTTTAAATGAAGATGGGATATCCAGTCCATATAAATACCGATAGGATTTGCACGTATTAATGAGTTCCAGATTGATCGAAAGTTTACTTGATACGATGATTAAAACTTTCTTTATACGATCCGATTTCCAAGATAAAGCCAGGGACAATATCAGAAGATTGGTTGCTATTCAACGATTGATCTTATTTGTGAATGTTCCAGACAGAGAGCATTTGACAAGTCTACAACGACGCAGCGAATCGACGATTCCGTCTCTCAGGACCAGGAACCTTTGCTCCGATCTCTCTTCGTCGCTGCTACTCTGTTAATTGCTTAGGTAAATATTTCAACGAAGGGAGAGAGCCTGGGGTTCATTCAGAGACATGTTGCTGGACAGTCTGCGGCCGACAAAGTGAGCGTTTGTAGCACCCGCATCGACGTCACGACATCGGAAAGATCAATATTGAATAACACGCTGAAAATGCCAATATTGCCGTCCTTCTGGGATTGGAACACTTCCGAAGATTAAAGAAGTGGTCCAGCTAGAAACACGGAGAGCACGATGCCAGGAAATTGTATATGTCGTTGCGATTGCGTGACGTGCTCACAGAACGCGTCACGTTCATATTTCTTTTTGTTGGATATATGTCTCGTTGTAGTTATTAATATTACTCTAGCATTCGACTTGTCGTAGTTGTCGATTTATATTCCGTGAAAGAGATGTATTTGCGAAATAATAACCTTCGATCGGTAAGAAAGTTACAAACATCAAACGTCGATGAAAATAGCATAAAGTGTTTCACTTCACGTTGTACTCTCTGATAAAAAGAGATTAGGAAACATAATGTAGCTGAGATGACAAATTAATTGAAGGATTGAGAATCATAGCGGTAAAGACCGCTGCTTTTTCATAAAATAGCGCTCTATCCTTATTGTTAGAAAAAAATTCATTATGTCTTTCCAAGCCGAGAAAATATGTGGCGGCGCGGAATAAAGTTATAAGTTAATTAATTATGTAATTAAGAGGATGATACTTTCAAGAGTTGAAATACCTGACTAAATCCAAATCCTTAAAATCTGGACTTTCGCTACTACGGTTTTTAGCTCGCTAACTATTAATTAGTTTAATCTGTGAAAAGTAAGTTACTTTTGCAGAAATAATCTCACGTTGTTATAAAAAGAAAGAAGAAGGATAAAGATTTTCAGAATGTATGGAACAAAAGAGAGGAGCTGATTCGAAAATTGATGGACTCAACTTCAGTTTACTACGCGAAATCGTGAAATAAATGTGCCGAATGGAGAAAGGGAGAAGACGAAGGAAGACGGTAACTCGGGGTCGTCTTTGAAAACTCGGATAGCTTCCATTTCAGTATTCAGACCAGAAGAAATATCGTCCAATCCTTCTACAGCCAATTTTCCAGGAACCTTCGCCAGGGGTGCGCGACACACGCACCATATCCTCGGGAACACGACATTAGTCCTGGTCTGTTGAGAAGTGGAAACGTAAATCACATAGCCCCTTCTGTACGTCCTTCGTTTTGCTATTTCCAAGAGAAGAACATCACAGTGAGGGACGATAATGTCCGTATGATGGACCTGAAAGTTTTCAGACTTAGTGACCGCGAATATTTGTCGAGATAGTTCGATGTTCCGCCACTTTGCTCGTTAAACGGCCCATTTGTTTCGAACGAGGGGAGAACGAAGTAGTTGATGCGGTGAAATGTACTCAATACTTTCGACTTTTTGTTGTTTTTCGTAAAATTAATTATAACTTAATTTCTAAAAATAATCTTCTTAATAAAAATATTTAAAGAGTTTTGAAGCAGAATGAGTGTTGAAAACAAATCCAAACTAGAAGAAAAATGATATAGAACGATTAAAGCAAAGATAATATTTCAATCGACGTTAAAGTCTTTTCATTTGTCTGCGCTATATTTTTCACATAAGTTACGTAGCGTATCTATTTTAGTACCACAAGCTAAATTGATTTAGGTGATGTTTTATCACACCATTGAAGTATATCTTTGTTTTGGATAAATGAAAACGCTAATGTTATTCCATGGATTTAGCATATAAAACTATTGTAATAATAAAATAGTGTCTAATATCACATATTTTTAAAATGCTTTGTAACGTTAATTTATAAAGTACATCGAGCTAAATATAGAACGTTAAACTGTGTAATTAGAGCTTTGTTAGCGGTCGAACAGAAGCAAACGATATAGAATATCCATTCATATTGGATATCGTAAAAGTTTAATAAAGGTAATTTTAACCTTAATAACTCTCATTTTTCTGTAGGATGCGTTAAAAAATATGCTTTTTTCATTATTGTGGGATTTTATTAACATCAATTAAAAACATTTCGTTTCACATAGAATTTTATACTACCCGTTTTCAATGAAAAGCTTATTTTTTAACGCATCCTACAGAAAAATGAGTTATTATTAAGGTTAAAATTACCTTTATCAAACTAATACGATAAATTTGAAGATGATTGTTAAAATCACTACTAATTAAACTGGCAGCTCGATTAAATTTAACGTCTTATACAGTATCAAACATAATTCATATTGACAATTGATCGTGATACTAGATGCGATGATTTATTCACGGATTCTTACTATCCTGTCTCCACATCCGTCTTTATTCCCTCGTACGAATAATTGCAGCCGAATATCATTTGTTCAAATTTCTCGAATCGATCGAACTACAGTCTATTTTACGTCCTATTTTCGTCAGTTTCTCGGCGCGATAGAGAACGAAAAACGAAGAAAAGTTGAGATAAAAAAGTAACGAATGGTCACGTTTCAGCGTACGATGCTTCATTGCGCGAATTTTCATATTCCATCCACGGTACCGAGTTTCTTAAGAGAATCAAATCCTCAAGGTGGAGCAGAGAATTAAGGTGATCCTTTTTTTCGTTCCATTTTCTATAAAGCATTGTTCTACCGTTGCCTGCCTTCTTTGTGCCCCACCATTCTCAGTCCCAACGGTCAAAGGTCATAGTATACGCACGTGAAATGTCTCGTGAAAAACTCAACACTTACAACTACGAAACCGATGTATGGTTAAAATCTTGCTATTAAACCAACCAACGTCGTTCTACCTGTTTCATAATGAAAACAGGTCTCTTCCCCCCTCTCCATCTCCATGTAAATTTAACATAGTAGATCGATTCGTACGAGCAACGAGTTTATCGTAGTATATTACTTATCTTTGAATATCGCGCGTCATATTAAATCAATTTGAATCGCGATTGAAATTGCTCTCCAATGCGGAGTGACCGCACGATTCTAGGTTTGTGCACGAAATTAAAAATACAGTTGCTCGAATCAAACATAGAATTGCAAACGTTTAGCTTAATTGAAATTGATCAATATGGAAATAAGATCGGGACGCGGAAGCTTGACCCAAAAACGCGGCTCTATTTAGCTTGAAGATTGAAATAGTTAAAACATTGGCCAATTTGTAGCGATGTTTATTACCTATTAAATCGGTACATGCAGATTAATTTTTTCCTCGTAGAAGCTTTTTTCTGTACCAACGAACGATGGTATTTGATCAATGAAACTACGCTGTCATGCAGAAACACGATAATTAAAAACCGCATCTATCTAACCAGGTGGTCTCTATCGAAAGATAAACGTTCTGTTTCATTTACAAAATGAAACTTGAGCAACTATTTTCGATCAATTTACAAAATACCGTGTTCGATTCACGTAGAAACGATAGTTCCCAAATTTTTCATGTATATGCAAATCTAGCAAAATGAATTTTATTGATTAATAGTATATTATATTACATTATTTACATATTTATTGAATTTCACTAAAATTTCACCAGACTGTATTAATTGTAATCGTACAATCCAATACATACATGTATAATATATTTCGCAATATATCAAATATTTGTACGTCCAATTTTAAATAAAAATTCCCCGAGATAAGAAACATAAATTTCCCGAATATACACAAACTCTAATATCAATAAAGGATGGAAAATTCCATATTTCTGCATGCAGTATGAGAGAGTTAATGTGCGCGGGATTTTCGACGTGCTCAGCGCGTTATCGCGTTCATTACTTATCCAGCAGCGAGTATTTCGAAGATCGGCAGGATATCCCAAACCCGCGTTCCATACAGGGGACGTCTCGCGTTTCAATTACGGATGAAATCAATTCAAGCACCGGCAGATCGTATCGCCATTGTCAAGCATCACTGTGCATTCCGACCGGCACAAAGTGTCTGGTAGATTCGGATTCGTCGCGGAATCCTGTATGCATCCTCTTCTGCTCCTGTGCGTTATTCGTCCATTAATGACTCGCATGACCGACGAGCATCGCTTAATATCTATCCACGTCGATATACATATGGAGCTCCTCCATCGTGATTTGCCGGCAGATCTTCAACACGAAACGCATTTCAACCGATTCGACGCGACGAAACACTATTGGCTCCGGAAGTCGAGTTTTGAGCGTTCGATTCCGTGGAGATGAAACGCAAAAACAACTGGACACAAGCTCGACTAACGTCGAATCGAACGAATCAACTTTGCATATCGCACATCGCGTTCGCTTGAAACTATCGCCCAGAGAAATTCTTACGAAGCGAAACGAGAGCAGACGGTTTACGAGCGAAAGACGGGTGCATATTGGGTAAACTATTGTGCGAGAATTCAGGGAGGAGAACCGAAAAGTTCGTCGAGTTTTCGAGTCGCTTTTGCGGTTACTGGTACGAACAGATGTGGGCTTAATCGGTTTTCGACGAGTTGCCAGTCGATAATTCGATAAAGTCGACGGTATTTTTTTTAGGCGCCGTTAAAACTTGTGACTACGAAATGGAATTATGTTTTTGTACGGAGTGTCTGTTTTAAATAAAGGGAACGGTGTGACGATTTTCAAAGTTGACTGGTTATCCTTTGATCACTTATTTCCTAAT
Source organism: Bombus pyrosoma (assembly GCF_014825855.1). NCBI lineage: Eukaryota > Metazoa > Arthropoda > Insecta > Hymenoptera > Apidae > Bombus > Bombus pyrosoma. The sequence continues at coordinate 1,278,474 of NC_057781.1, forward strand.
GAAAATCCTAGTTGCCGATTCGCCAAGTTCCGAAAGGTCTAATTTTTAAAGTATAATTTTAAAGGATATAATTTGTAAATAATATGAAATGAAAGCAAAAAACTTTATTGCAATGAGTTGCAAACAGCGCGCTTGATTTCCCTCCGAGGTCAATAACATTTGTCCTCCTATCGTTCAATAAAGCGAAAAGAGTCTGCTTTCGACGCATCGCACTCCGCTTACACCAAGAAATCTTTGAAAAACGCAGAGATGAATTTTCCTCGACGTCGTGGGGTCAAGGGAATAAAGAAACGTCGAAAGGGGAAATGGAGATGGAGAGAGTCGAATAAAAAAGAGTGTCTTCTGTACTTTAGAGACAACGAAAGGGGAAGAATGTCTTTTGCATCCGACGAATTGTCGAGAGAGAGAGAGAGAAAGAGAGAGAGAGAGAATATTCACGGCGCGTAGCGATATTCGAAATTCCGTGAGATGTTGTAAATTGCACGCTACAATGCGGTGGAAGAATATCTTCCTTGATATTTCACATTCCGCTGGAATCACGATAATTCATTGCAACAGGAGGCGTTCGTGTATAATGTAACAAGCGCGCTTAATAAACGCCATGTTCAATAAAAGGAAAATTGTTTAGCAAGCGGCTAACCATCAAACTCTTGTAACATGTATTTCCGATGAATAAATCCAACAACGATGTTCTATATGAAAAAAGCATCTACTACATACACGTATATACGATTCGTTGGAAATCGGAAATAAACCGTTTCAGTCTATCAGCAGTTTATGATTCCCTTCCTTGTTGTTTCTCATCGATTCCAGCGATATTACAAGTTTCTTGGCCGAAACTGCATGTTCTTTCCGGACTTCCGGCCAGATTCAGTCGGTACAAACATCCACGTTTATTCCAGTCGGTTGCGTCAGGTGCCGTCTGAGCTAGTTGGTCTGCCGCCGACTCGCTCATGCGATCACGTCTCATCCCGAAGGAACGTCCAAAATCCTCGGAGAGGGCACGTTGATATTCCTGAAAATGCACACCGCACGAAACCACACCGCCCTACGAAATGCACCGGGTGAAACGCTTCGGAATTGCCAGTTTACCGAGCTGGACTTCCGCACGGATAACCTCCGCATCGTTCAGTTTGCAAATGAAATCGCGATACAACTGCACCGTCGTGTAATAATCGTTCGTCGGTTGGTTTTTAAGCAGCATTTACAGTTAGTCATGAAATTTATATTTTAAAGTTGTACCATAATGTTTTATAGTTCTCGATATACACATAAACTGACTCGTGAAGGTAATCGAGCGCATTTTGAAAAGCACTTGTAACGAAACACGACTATCATGGTTATGGTGGTCAATTGGAACCAATTTGAAAATGTATCTTGAAGTTCCAAGATATTTATTACAAACACATATTTAGTAAACGATTATATTTATAACCAAATACGCGGCATGATTAGCAGTTTCAAGCATACAACAAGTGTTAAATATGTTTCCATTGAACGTTGAGGTTTAGGGTAATGGATAATTGACTAGTCACGGCAAAATATAGAACTTGTTTCAAGTATTTTTTAATTTTTATATGTATTTTAAAATTCGTTTTATATCTTTTCCAGTATAATCAAAGGAATTCCAAAATGTTTCGTATAACACACATAACATATTCATGTAAAGTATCTATAAATATTTCGATCCTTCCGTAAATTTGTGTGTATATATATATATTTTAATACGATACAAAGAAAGAGCTTTCAGCGTGTAAATCTTCACCGAGAAAGGTAAAGCTCACTTTTCTTCATATTTACATTTATTTAAAGATATTCAATTCAAAGCGTTGAAAATCAATTTGAGGACTTGTTAGGTATGTATCGCCTCCGATTTCGAGCTTTACTCGAGACGATTCAAGTGGAACACTCGTGGGTGTTTGCGCGATCATTGTTGCCGAACTTTAAGAGATCTGAAACATGTTTATCCGAAGCCACGGCGGACTTTTCGATCTTTTGGATTGTAGTTATTCATACGGCGACATACTTTAATGAACCTTTCCATACATAGTTTAGAAACTGGCACGATGCGAATGGGTTCGAGTTTATCTGCTCTTTCCGTGTACTTTCGTCCCTCGAAAATTTCCAAGTCAGCACGGGATGTAGATTTCTTTCGTAGTTGCGGGTCTAGTTTCACAGGTACTTTCAGAATTTTCTAGCCTCCACCTTCGGAATTTTTATACCCGTCCTTGACGAACGAGGTAAGTTAAAATGTTCCTGCAAACTTACCATCGAATTCGAAAGGATAACGGAGTTGAAATTCGTTAAAGAGGATCGTCGCGGAATTATTACACCGCCGTTCACCTTTTCCAAGGAACGCGGTTAATCAACTTCTCCAAGTTTCTCCGTAAAACCGGGGTTCCGCGAGTAACGCTCGCAGAATGCTCATAATTAATTAATCTCCGAGTCTCGCATTAAATTTCCGCGCCCGTGGGTTATCGCGTTAATCGTGTTTACCGGCGAAATTCCTGGCAAAAACACAACTTTCTATCCCCTACTCACCCCGCACTGACTCTAGGAAACTAGTATTGCCAGTCCATTAAATAATGCAAAGCATTCTGTTGAGTTCGTTAACTGTCCGAAGTGAGCTGAAGAAAAATTAGCATAACCCAATGGACTCCGAAATTGAATTGCAACAAAGGAATTCAAGGCGTTTTCTCTTCAATAACACCGTGGTCCTAGACAAAATACTTGCGTTGCGCTAGTTTTCTCGTAACCAGTCGAAAAGTAAAATCGAAAGTAAGGAAACATTAATCTTTAGCCCATGTTTGAATTCACGATAGAACTTTGTAGATGATTTTCATGTAGAGTATTTTCGTGTCTCAGACACACTATAAGATTCCTAATCAGAAAAATTTCAATGATGTAAACTTTCCTTTACAGCTCTATTCTAACGAAACTGACCACACTTTGTTTTATTTATGACGCTATTTAAAACGTAGATTAGTTTTGGGACTCAAAACTTTAGTATTCATCTCCAGGAGAGGTTAGAGGAAGTGGGTTTTATAGTTGACTTTAATTCCACAACTACGGAGAATGGGTGGCGAATGTTAGAGGGACGAATTTGCAAAGTTAATTCGACAAATTTCACAGGAAACGAGGAGGAAGGAAACGAAAAAGAAGAAGAAAGAAGAGAAGAACGACAAGAGACATACCAAGATTTGCAAATTCAAATTTCAACTTTCGTTCGTTTAAGAGACACTGTAATTATTCTGGTTGCAATGTCGTGTCTCATTATAATACCTTTGACACACAGATTAGCCTAACTCGATCTTTTTCGAGAAGAACCATGTGTCGAAAACAGATTCACGTATCGCTGACGGCCTAGATTTCTTCCAGAAATTATAGATGATTTTCATTCAAGAACACAGAAATTTCATTCTCGTTCGTATTGGTTGCTTCAAGATCATGGAAGATTTATAAACGAAATGGTAAACGAAGGTAAAATGAAAATAGTAGAAGTAAAATGTTTAATTTAACAGTTATGCTTTGAGAAAAGACAAGATGGTCATGTTTACAATGAAGCGAGTACTATATCTTTCTGCTACACGTACAAGTAGAATATATCTCTCTATGGTCAGACCAGCAGTACGTTCCATATACATGATCAAACATGCAACGGCACATGTAGGATAGCCAGACATGTAGGATGGTCGTGATATACGACGAACAAACAGAATAATTACTGCCTATAGTTTAACAGGGAGCGACTTTCATATATAATTAAACAAATTGTCAGACAATTAATCGTATATTATGGATGTGGTCAATAAAAATTTTCCTTCCTTTTCTATATTTTCTCCTTTCTAAATTGTCGAATTTGCTAATCTTAAATGAAATTGAATAAATTATAACAGAGATTCAAATTAATCTGGTTTTCAGGCATAGAATATATTACCACAAATGTTTTGCATAATTGACATGGTTTCTATGAATTTCTGAAGGCATTCACCACATTCGTGTTATTAACACACGCCAGCTATTAGCATGAAACATCTGTCAGGTAATAGTACAACCATCTCGACGTGACTCATTATTGATGAGTACAGCATGGCGTGTAATGCATCGCTAAAAGCGTTGCTATTGATTGCGGTCTCGCCCCATAATGAAGACACACTATCATCCCATATATCTTTCGCGACAGTACTGTTCTTTGCGATGTACCATTTAGCTATCCAGCTAAATTGTAAATCTCGCGGCAAGCTAAATCTCTCTCATCGAAGGACACGTAGCACCGTAGAATCGTAACCGTTCAAACTTTATCGACTGATATTACAAACATACCTGACTCTGTCGAATAGCTGGCTGTAACGAGCAAACTTCTCAACCAGTTCGATTCCGTACCGATACTTAGAATCAATGCCGGCGGTCAACTTCTCGGATGAAAAGCTTCTAATGGGACTTCGGAAGTACCAAGCTCTGACCGGTAGCGAAATTTTATTGGTCACGTGATGTCTTAATGAACGCGACCAACCGCGTTTAATTCTACGTGATCCTCGTTACCCACATTTCAATTTCAAGCAACGACTGTCTAATATACGATTCGGGCGAGCACGTTCGCGGGCGTATATACGTACGGAAAGTTGTACACATGCGAGTGAATTCACACACACGCGTTTGCATCTTGGGTCTAACTCCATTCGACGGTTCACCGCAAACGCTCATCCATGCAAGCCGGCTGAGTCGATATTCGCGGATATGCAAATTCTCCGTGTAACCTAGCGTCCTTAAAGACAGCACACGCCAAACTCTTAACTCTACCACCCGCGTGCCTTATCCTGGATTTGAAACATCCTGTTTCCATCTGGGAAATCGCTTAATCGATTTGATCGTTCTAAGGGAACAGCAGATTCGACTTTTAAATAGGATTTCCATGTAAATGTGGCCAATAGTCGACTCGACGTAATCACCGTGCGATTCAATTATTACATCATTATGATTCCCGTTATGACAATCGATTATACGAGCCGTTCGATTTTATCGGAGAGGATGCGGTTGAATATTTAGAAATTGATTTCGAGCCGCCAGTTCGACGCAGTTTACGAGCCAAGTTAGGTAAATTGTCGATCGGGGAATATGTAATTAGCAGTTACATCGGCTCCACGGTATCGTTATCTAACTACTAATTGACCGCTGAAAGATACGTCTTCCCGAGCGAACGTTGCTTCCTGACCGTTCGTATCCATTCTCCATCATAAAAATATAAAACGTATCGAATCCGCATACTTTCGTTGGCCTACATTACACGATTGCAAAATTCCAACGAAACATAAAAATTCCAAACCGTATTTCCCGTTTGGAACGTTGATCATTTGTTTCTGTGGAAACGCAATAGAGTTGTCTCCCTTCGATCTCGTATCGTTCACGATTTTCATTCAGATAAGCGAGTTCCCCATGGACGCTTCGATTTATTCAAAACCTGGTTGTAAAATAAAGCCACGCGATAGTTCCCGGCTTTGACATGACTGGATTTCAGGCAAAATCAAATTCAGGACGGTGGGCCGACGTTTATTCAACAAATAACTAATCAGAGCGCCGTCTGGCCGCGGGCCGATTTGAAAAATCAATCGAATCTTCGATTTTCTATCTGCGAATTTTCACGGTAAACGTGGTTGTTATGCACGCGGTCATTCTCTGACCCGAATCAACGGTAAACTCTCGTACCTGTGAATTCGGAGAGCGATCCGTGCCATCTACAACGTATCTAGGCCCTCGCTTGCAAGAAAGCCAAATATTTAGAAACCTTTTTTCCTCTCTCCCGTCACGACCTCTTTCCTCCCGTGTAAATATCGTTCACGTCTTTACAAGTGCTTCCAATATATAGATATTATTATAGGTGACATGGATGCAAAAACTGAAAAACCTGCATCGTAAAATAATTTGATTCGATGATAAAGAGATGTCAAATGAAATGAAATATAAGGCGTTAATCGAAACTGCACGCTACGGATTTCATCATTCTGCCTACAAAAATGATTGATTATGGAATAAAATTGCTCAAATTTATTGACATATTCATGCTTGTGTAATTAATGTTGGTGAATTATGTAATAAGAATCTGGATACTTAACTAGTTTTTAAATAAAGTAATAAGCATATCACCCAATAAAATCTTTTTAACGTTTAGACATTTCTGTATGCTCTTATATATACTTGCATAAAATCTACGTGGCAAAATGCCTATCATATCAGTTACAAGTTAACGCAGGAACAATTGAAATCATCGTAAATCAGCGAGATTAACGTACAGATGTTTAACAGTAAACAACGGACGATTGTTCCGAAAAAGAATGTAACCGATTTCGATTTGTTGTCGGTCGACTTGTTGCAAACTTTCCCCGAAAACACGGCATCCTTTTGACATGGCGCGATCATTAATTATCTCCGTGCGAGATTTAGCAGGCAAACAACGCCGAGGGACGCATTATGAAAGTTCGAATTCGACACAACGAGCATTTCGATGTCCTACATTATAATTGATTTATCAGGCTTGGCTCACAAGTGTCGGGTACTGAGCTCGCGTGACTAATGAATACGCGTTCGACACGGTGCTTCAATAATCCATTTGACAACAGGAACGATGTCGTTTTTCACTCGCGTTCAAACTGCTCGTTTCCTCTGCTCTGTGCGCATACACACATAGCATGCGCACGCGCGCGCGTGTGTGTGTAGCTGCGTTGGATGGCAAAGTAGGTCGGCAAACTTTAGGGGCGTATTTTATTCACCTCCAGGGTAGAAAAAAGCACCTGCGATCGCAGGTACTAAAACATCTCCTTTTTCGAGTTACGGCCACCTTTTCGTAGCGACGAAATTTCGCTCGAACACCTAAACGCGTTCCAAGTTACAAGCGTTGCTGCGTGTTATTTTCCTTTTTTTTTAAAGGCTTCAGCGATAACGGCACTTGTTGCCGCCGAGAAAGTTAGGCGAACTGCTTTTTGTCCGTAGTATCTGCTATCAGCCTGCGTTTAAACGCTTCGGAGTTGGAACGGAATTTATCCGAATAATTATCTCGCTCGAATGTGAAGCCAGCATTTTGAAGTGACAAACTCTTTTTAATCTGAATTATAACTGTTCAATATTCGTGTTTCATTCGACTTTTGAAGCAGTTACTTGCAATGCTGACGAACTTCCCGGTTGTAAAGGCCATTTAAAGGGTTAAATATGATGGCTCAAAATTCATAAATAAAATTCTCAACTAACATTTAAATAATAAATAATCTTCGTCAAATTCAACAGTTTATATTTAATATTTATTTGCAATTTGCTACAATGCCGATGATGTGGAAAATATTTGGGAGAAGAATAAGGAACCTCATTTATATTACGGTAGTTTACCTTCGTTTCTGTCAAATGGTTTTTCCATGGTGACTGCGTGATAGAATAAGACGATGACGCTCCTTCTCTACGCGTCGCTCATTTTTCACAACCGCGTAATATCTGCCATCAACTTTTCCAAACTCGCGCGTGGTCTGCGACGTTTGGCCTCGGCCCTTCGTCGACATCGTCTTCTTACGATTTTTTATCAAACACGCCCAGCAATTTATTTCGTTGATCGTTCTTTCGAGAGTTGCCCATAAAAGTCGTTACAACCAGCTTGTGGAATCGTTTCGTTCCGAACAAGCACGACTGAAATGGATGATTGTTACGGAACATCGGTGAAAGTGAGAAAAAATACCAGCTGCTTGTCCTTGTTGGCCAACAAACTTTCATAACTGCCTTTGAGCTATGATCAGAGTCGATCGAACCAAAAGGAAACACATGCGGTGAACCCTTATAGAGAACCTTGGTATTCAAGCAACGCTCACGTATGGTAAAAACCGCTGTTTGCTAAATAAAGCTCTCAGAATCTATACTCATCCATCACACTTTTTGTTTCCTTTGTTCTGTTTCCAATTTCATTACATGTTAACTTATGTACGTCCAATTCGATTAGCGCCCAATTTTAACAAAAAAAAAAAAAAGAAAGAATTTACTTATGTACTTTCATGAGTTCACTTATTACAAAAAGGTGAAATAAATAAAATTTCAAAGTAAATCTAAAAAATATGTTTAGAATATCATTACTCTTCTTTACTCTTGAATTTATGGAATTGATTAATGTGGCTTTTGAATCGTTCAAATATCAAAAGTTACGCACGATAACACTGTGCGACATTTTAATGAGGATTCAGGACAAAAATCAAAAAATGCATACGTGTAATGTGCAGTTTTGCTGAAATTTGACATCAGTAGATCCGACGTGAATAAAAGTCTGTTTACCAAATATTTATTAGTATTTTCTCTATTCTGTGGCCCGGTTGAAATATCTTTAATATTTATTTCTTTGTCGAACCACACGCAGTAACATTTAAATAAATAGTATACCGATACCGGAAATAATCTGTCCATTTTTTGCAAGTATCACGCAGAAATCATTTATCCCTTTTGTTTCGTCAGGTATTGTGCTGACAATTTGGTAAAGAACAAAGCTTTTGCCTAACTTTCAAAATCTTCTTGGAATAAATATGCTCAAAAATTCTCTTCATCAAATAACGATTACGAATGAATTTCATTGAAAAGATAAAGAACATCCATTGTAGCAGCTTGTAGCAGGAAAAGGTACATAGCAATATAATACAATAGCTTCTTGACACATAACAATTAGAACTACAGGATGGTTTGAACCGTTTTTTCACATTGCTGTTTAAAGAAAGGGAGAAATTTTTGAATTGACAATTAAAATCATACATATCTATGCTTAAATTGACAAACAAGAATGTATAATGAATGGAGAAAGCTAATTTTCAAGTGATTCAATTTTGATGTATAAACGGTTTCTACTAATCTTCTTTCGATCTTTGGAGGAATTATTCTTTACCATTATATTACCTACTTATAGATTGATTATATCATGGAATAATAAAAAACGAACAACGATTATTTCGCTTTTGGTTTACTGGAATAGGAAAGAAATTTATATTACTCAGGTAAATCATTAATTTAAGGAAAAATTAGTAGGACGCCGCCAACATTCAAAGCATTCATATGCCTTCATTTATTGTATTAATATATTGCGTTTTTAGCTTTCTATCGTTTTTACTTTTTGTTACGAGTGCGATTAATCTTAGCTTTATTAGTAATCTATGTGGCTAATGCTTCATTCTAAACACGTGTTCGAAGATAAAACCACGAATCATTGTGATTGACAAGGAACAAGTATCTCCTTCGTTTCCCGTGTCCTTGTTCTCTCCCATTTTTCCCTTTTCTATTTCCTTTTCGACGCGCGAAGCCACACTTTGCGTGTCCCTTTTCCTCCGATATCAGTGTCTAGATCGAACGGTAGATTCTATAGGTATTTCATGGCGAATTTCGACGCAAGAAGTCTAGTAACGAGCAATCACGGTCGTTGAGTCGCCTCGTTCGACAGATCGTGACAAGAATCAAAGGCCGCTATTGACTGAGAGATGCAACAGGAAACGCGGGGACCGTTCACCGGGCGAAACGATGAGGTACTTCATAAATATTTCAGCCGGTGCCTCTTCCTCGTATTATCAATTCCGTGTGATTTCCGCTGATTTAATGAAATACGTAGCGGAATATGAATATGACGGATTTACGAGTTTCAACAGGTTAAATACTGTTCAAAAAAATTTTAATTCCACGAGTTTGACGAAATCCACGCGCTTCGCGTTCCAATTCGGGAATCCTATCGAGAAAAAAATACTCTCACTTCAATGTTTTCGGTTTTTAATTCTGTCGCTTTGGTTCTTTCCTTCTTTTCTCGCGTGAGCAATTTAGCTTGCATGCAAAACACACGTGAATGAATACATTATTAAGGGTACGTTGTAAAGGTAGCATAGCGGGTAGAGTACAAAGCCCGTTGAGTGAGTTTTTAGAACGTTTGGAGGACAGAATGACAAGAAAGCGTGCCAAAGAGCATTCGACGGGCAAAGAACCTAATTATTCCATTTAGATTTATTCAGTCACGGATTTGAAACGGTTAGTTCCAGACTATACAACGAGATAAATATAATTAACTATCGCAATACGACGTCAGAATCAAACATAATCGGAGTTGATCTATATTTCAGAAAATGCCGCACTTGAAATACGAAACAACATGGCAATAAAAGTTGACGCGTGTAATGTAACGTCAAAAAGGGCCAACAAGAGCACGAGGACAAAAGATCGCGTTCCTTCGACGAAACGCAGTTACTCGTTGTCTCGTTGCGCTGTTCGCGTACTGACGGTTTACTGAGAACATCAGAAAAGTCGGCCGAACCGCAGCCGCGTTTTCATTATCCGACACGCGACATAGCCGCGGTTCTTCTTCCAGGAAATGAAAACCGCTGCTTAGCCCGCATTCCCGTGAAACTCTGCTTGAAAAGCAGACACAACCATGGGCTAAAGAGCAGAGCGAGTATTATTTGAGCAGGATAAAAGAGAACGAGTCACCGAACTCGAGTCGAGAGAAATGGAACACGGAATAAGATAAATTAACCGGCTCGAAAATCCTATCGACCGTCGTGTCGCGTTTCGTGTTTCCTTTACGGTATTCGATAAGCTTCGCAGTAGAAGAAGGAGGAAAGGAAGAGAAGATGCTACAAATGCCTCTGTGTTTCGCATTCGATAAAACTGTCGTCGAAAATGAAAAAAAGGGAAGCGTAAGTACTTCGTTATTTGCATCCTGTTATTGTGCATTCCGGCAGATTTACTCGACGGCGGAACCATCTCGCGACTCCTTAGCTGGAAATTAGGGCTCTTTGCCTATCCTACGCCGTTCCTTCAGACTATTTAAATATGTATATTACAACGAAAGACGGGAGATAACTACGAAACTTTCGCGTTTCTTTCGCAAGGAAAGTCTAAGATATCTTCTCGTGCTTTTCTTTTGTCGCATAGCTTTTACACAAATGTTTGTCAATGCTTCGACATTTATTTCTTACAAATTGATCATTAAAAACGGAGAACTGACGTATTCTTTTGTTTAGCGCAGAAAAAATATGGAACGAATGTAACGAATGTAGCGGTAGCGGTAACGAATGACCGTTCCATTGGAAAAAGCCCATGAAGTACAACCAGTTCTAGTAGAGGTAACGAGAGACCGATGGGAAAAAAGGTGAGGATCGTTCCACTTTCTTCCATTTGCGGGTAACGCGAACGCGCCACTATGCGATCACGGTTGTTCCCCATTTGGCTGGTAATGGGCACAGAAAAACTATTTTTTGTTTGTAAGAGTGCCAGCAATTTCAGTACTTTAGAAGATTGACAAAAGCAACGCGTAACAACCGCTTCCTTTGTGTTCGCGTCTTCGCGCGAAGGACGAACAAAAGGAAACAAAAAGAAAAACTAAAAAGAATAAAAAAAGAAGGATCCTCCTCGGACAGTACTTTCTCGATGGTACGCGTGCTACGTTACCTGCTTTGAAGTCCGTAGAGATTCATCAAGCAGGAAACAGGCGAATCATCGCGCCGAACAAAGCAACCGACCGTCTGCCGCCGAACATTATAATCCCAAGATCGAGGACGGTCGACGAAAGCTGAACGTCGTTCACTTTTCATTTGAGCTTTTTGTAAAAGAGCCAGGTAAAGAGCAAAGAAAAAAAGATGAGTGAAAAAAAACTAGTAAAATTCGGACAACAGGTATTATACTCGACGAGAGGTCGATGCACCGGCGATCCCATTCAGCCGCGAATTAATCCAGGCTTTCGATTCACGGCTGATCGTTCACGGATGAACGCGTCTTTTTCACACGAGAGGGCAATGTGAATACTCGATGAAATGAAAATTCGACAAAAATATGGTGCACCAGAGTTTCCAAGTGCATCTAATCCAGGTTACAGCGCGTGTTCCCTCGAAGCTTCAGTAGTAATGTAGAACCTGCAGCATCCTTTGAAAATTCCCCGTTGCGATTACTAGACGATCCATAGAGAACGTTCCGTGAAAACGAGAACTTGTTCACAAGCTTGGGTTAAGTCAACTAGTTACACTGGTCACGTAAACAGATGCTGTTGAGGTTGGATGTAAATGCTTTCTATACGAACGAGATCGTGGTGTGTAATTAAAAGTCTTGTGGTGGTAAGAAATTAACATCGACGAAAATGCGGCACCGCGTAATCCGAGAAATTTCTCGAAAGTTAGACTAGAGCTTTTCGCGATCGGGAAGATTAATTACACCGTAATTTGTCTGGTTTGATACAATGGCGTAGCTCCGCATTTATTTCATTTTCTCCTTTTTGTTTCCTTAACAAAAGACGCGCTGGATGATTTGTAACTGGTATCGCGAATTTATCGTAAATTTATCGCGTCTGAACAAGGAAACGTTTTCGAGGTGCAAATTTTCCTCGTGCAAAATGGCATTCGTGAGAATCAGAGAAGACGAGAATCGGAAGTACCATGGTGTAACGTCGGTGGTGAAGCTGATAAGCGGTCGGCACACTTTAATAGTAGAAAGTCGGAAAGAGTCGAAGTTGCTATAGAGGTTATAAAATTCCGCAGAAGTAAGGAAGACTTATGCAACGTTCAATTTGTATAATGTATTCAAAATACAGTCGCGCGAAAGTATGCAGTCTAGGATTTGCAATTATAATTTTTCGGATTAAGCTATGCTACACTTTCGGTCACACGAGACGCCTAAGCTTTCCAAGCTTCGTCGAAGAAACGTGGAACGTGCACAGAGACCGGGTGCAAAATATAATCCGGCGCAAGAGAAAAGTGTACACGAAACTTTAATAAAAAGTACACACGGATCTCGTTCTCGTGCGAAAGATATTTACATCAGCTTATCCACGGAAAACACGTAGAGGCGAACCAAGACGTCACATTTGAACCAAAAAACCAAAGGAACAATTTTTTCCCTCAAGGAACATACGTGTCTCACTTTTCGATTTTTCCTTCACTCACAAAATACTATGTCGATGAATATTTTCATTCTCGTTACATTTCTCCGTTACGTTATGTTGCATTTCGTTGGTAACAACATTTGATTTCACACTGTAACCAACGCATTCATTTCTCAGAACACTAGATCAGGATCAGTCGACAGCCGCAGGCACTGGATCACAGATCACAATCCTGGAGACTCGAGAGTTTGACGAGAACGCGGGTTGTGTGATCGAACTTGTGCAGACAAATCGGACGCGCGTTCACAGTCCAGAGTAGCGAACGAAACAAATGGAAAGGAAAAAAATCAAACGGTGGGGTAGAGGAGAAGAGTACAGTATGGACGTGGGTGCGATACGGTAACAAGTGGAAAAACTCAACGGCTAGATCCGACGGTCGTTGTGGCGCGCGGCGAGCCACTGACTGCCTCCACCAATTCCACGCCTTTCCCTGTCCTCCCACCCTCCAAGCGCCGCCACCTACGCCGATCACCCTTGCACACCCTCTTCGCGCTGTCCTCGACAACCCCAGGCGCAAACGCCACGACGATACCTCCGTTCCTCCGTCCTTCTCAATCCCACCAACCTGTCTTCTCTTTCTTTATCTCGTTTCTTTCCTATCTGTGCCTGCGTTCTTTCTCTCTGTCTCATAATACTTCCCATGTTATTTCATTCTTTGCATCGTTGTTTACTAAATTTTTCGCTACTATTACCTATTCCTCGTCGATCCTAGTTTGTCTCGTCTTTCTTCCTCTTCTCGATTTATTTCTCTTGTCTCTTTCGTCAAACACATACATTTTCTTTTCTTTCTTTCGGAATAGATAATTAGAGAGTTAACTTTTGTTTGCTCGATTCTTTGCTAATCTTTATATATCCTATTGCACTATTTTTCTTGCCGCTTTTCTGTTTCCTCCATTTTGGTATGCGAATACTACAAAAATTTGACTTCTTTTATTAATATTCATCGTTATTTAGATATTTTTTATTGTACCAAAATTTTCTATATTTATTTTTCATTCCAGCAACTATTCGACTCCTCTGTTAACGATCTCTTCTCTTAACCTCGTCGATTTTTTACACTTCTCATCATTGCTCTACACGATTCCAACGGTATACTTCTCTGTTCAGATCTCTCTTTCAACCTATTCGATTCCTGTTTTCCAATCCCTCTCTGTTCTCGTTATTCGCTCCCTAGTTGTATCTGCGACAGTGGAACTGACATTCTGATACAAACCTCTCGGTCCAATCGAGCATGTAATTGATAGGTTTGCTCGGTCGACGTCACGCTACCTTCCAATTACTTAATTAAGAAACCAAGCATTAAATTTTGAATTGCAAATATATCCGTTTTCCAGACAGAAAAAGGTAGAAACGTAAAACAGAAGAGACAAGGAGAAAAGGAAATAGAACAACGAGCGTGAAATACTGGTAAATTAAAAAATAGCGTCGTCTGGTGAAATTCCTCTGACTCCGCAGCTTTTTCTGGCTAGTACCGTTTGTTCCACTTGTTCGTTACTTTCGACAAGCGGAGCCCTGGGATTACCAGCGATCCAAATCGTTTTTGGGAAATCGTTTTTAAAATCAATTGGACTTGCGCTCGTACCTTTTCCTATCTGCTAACTGATTCTACTCGATTTCCATCTTCGCGAACATATTTTCCCACTTTTTCTATAAGAAATCAATTATACAAAAACATTATTGAGTTTTATGTCGCATTAAGTTGACCGAAACGTTCTATTCCCAGATTTATTCTGCATATTTACCAATATATCTAGGAGTTCGCATGAATTGTAAGTGATTGAAAATATATTTATATTCAATTCATAATTGCCAATTTTTTGATTGTATTAATTCTTTTTATTAAATGAAACACGATAAATAATTGCAACCAGAATTTGCGCAAAATTTTCACAGAACATGCCGATTGATGGAACAAGTATCGGCAATCGTTATGGTAATTTTCTATTTCTATCTGAGTCGGAACGGCGAGCTTTCTAGGCCGTTCCGCAATGAACGCGACGAGTTTTCAATGTTCCTTGCTACGGCCGCTATTTTCATTTTTATTGACTCTCCCGTCGCATTACATTTAAATCGACGGCGTGTTCTGCGTCAGCTTTTTACAATCGTCCCGCGTTGCCTTCGATACTGTCGATGAACGGTATATTGAAATACAACGAAACGACCTGATATTAAATGCCAACGAAAAGTTCCCTAATTTTGCCCTGTGTAATCATTACACGGTAGAATGCCGGAAATGGCTGCAATCCCTTTGTGCCACGAGGAAGATAAAAATAAAAGAAAGTAATAAAGATACAGGAGGTAAGGTAAGGTTAAGGAAACCTTAAAGTTAATTTGCTATTGCGTTCCAGATCGTCGTTACATTCCTTTTCCGCAAGTGCGAACAGGATAGAGCTTTGTATTAAAATAATGTAATCTGGTCTTGAAAATACGGAACGAGGTTGCAGTGTAACAGAATACTAATGGTAATAATATAATAAGTATACTTAAATGCATAAGTATAAGTAATAACATAATGTGTAAGTATATTTAAAGAAAATTTGTAACCATTTGTGCCATATCATAATATGCATTACAATTCTCTATCAAATATTGTACATATGAAATACTATAATAATATTCATCTTTTCTTAGTTTTTATTTAATTCGTTTTAAATAAAAAAGTTTACTTGTATCGCTTTCCCACATTGAAGCCCTTCAATCTAATCGAATGAATCATGTGCTAATTCTAGATGCTATTTCTGGAAGTTAGGGATCAAAGTTCCAGACTTTTCCTTAGAAATATAATTCCTGAAATTTATCGTCAGAAATGATATAAAAGAATTTCTACGTACAATGAAGCTAACCAACACATGTTTGGACCAATCGAATCGATGTGAATTATCCGTCATAAATACGGGGACGAGAATTATTCTCTAAAGCTTCTCGCTGCGTTTAAACATCGAACAAACTGTACCACATTTAAACAGCGTATTCGAAGCGCGTTAAGTCGTATTTAAGTCTGCCTCCCGAGCGGAAAACGCCAGCCACCGCGCCGGATTTATATCATATTAGCCGTGTAGAATTATTTCATGTGTTGCCGAGCAATACGGTAATCCTACAACGAATCGCAGTCCAATTGCCGCGCGGTCGGAATTTCAGCTTTTCCTTCGAGTAGCTTGCTCTTGTTCTATCACGCGCAACCCCTCGCCCCCGCCCTTTTCCGCTATTTTGCCTTCGTGCCACTTTAAACGTACCTCTCGGCTGACACAGAGGCTCTCTATTTTGTGTCCCTTCTTTTTCTTCCGTTTTCCTTCCAAACAATACTCTGGACGATTGTCCAGGCCAAAGAGCACAGCGTGCATTTTCCTGTGTACTCGTTGCTATTCTAGTAGGTTTGGAACAGCAACTCTGATAGCATATGTTCAATATTTAATTTCTTTTTGGTTCTTTACTCGCGGTGTAGGTACGCGTGGAAATAATTAAATATACGTGTTATTTTATGTTTCGCACGAAACAGAAGCTATTTCTATGCAACATGCCTCTTTTATGAAGAAAAAGTTAATTGAAACATCAATCTGTGAGAAAAAATACACAGTCACATACGGAGAAAAGAATCACTATCGTGTCTCGTAAAAAAGCAATTGCCAATTCTGGAAAACTACGTTTCGAAACTCGTTCTCGGAAAAAAAAGGCAATTCGAGTTTATTGAACTCCGCCAATAATCATCATCACGAAATTTCTGTGACCTCGTTTTCATGATGTTTCCACTGATATACGTTCGAATCGCTCTACGTTCGTATTTATTCTTCTGTCGATGACTTACACATACGTATACAACAGTAGAAAATTATGTTACAATTATTCAAGATCAAATCTTCTCTTTTATGAAACCCGCTGTATTCCAGTCATCGTGAGGGTAAAAATGTCAAAGAAAAATGAATATCAAATATGAAAATAAAGTGGAAATTTTTAATAACTCACCTTAAACATTTCTATGTGAATTTGAATTTAGTACTGCATATAACTTCTTTCCATCCTGGAAATATATGCATACGTATGTACGCGAGTACGTCCATATATAGTATTCGTCGAGATTCGACGCTGTAAATCAAGAGACAATCGAAAGGAAAATCAGATCAGACTTCCCGCGGGCTGCGGAAGGAGGGAAAAGCTGAAATGTCGACAGAAACGAAGTGCCAACGACAGCGAACAAAACGCCCTCTGTTTTCGCCCGTCAATACATTTTCTACTCGTTCTCTAGTTTAGTTCGCACCGCGACTCTCCGCAACTCTCGGTGTAAATTACGTTTCCGCGACCTATTGGTGTTTTCGCCACGAATGGAAGCGCGTCGACCAAAGGTTTCCAAACGTAGACGCGCGAAGGGTAATAAAATAAATTGCAGCACTTAGCGGGAGGCTCTGGGGGGCAGCTAATGCTCTTCCTCTGCCGTCCTAACATCCCCCTCCTCATCGACCAAGTTACCACTCTACTCTTGCCAGCATCCCTGTCGACTAAACTACCTCGATTAGCGATGCTTAATACATCCCACTAGCAACTTTATGGGCTCGAAACAGCCGGCTACCTTAACTGCCCGATTACTACTTCATGGCCTGGCTTGACTCTCTTTAACTTTTAACCTGAGCCCGACCTCTTGCAACTTCGGATGCAGGGCAGATCCATGTGAGTTCCTTCGTGTTCACGAGACAAGGCTCAGATCGAATATTGGAAATTTTAAAGTTGGCGAGTTCAAAGGAAGAACGTTACGGCCTTGTCGAAATATTACTCCAATATTAAGTTTCGATATTTGAGTATCGAAAATTCGGTGAATCGAGTCAAGAAACTCGGCTCTGGGTTTGGCTTTGAATTTACTTGTGAACCTCGATGCTTTCCTAGCGACTCGAGTTGGATAAATAACGCGATGCATTCGAGTCTCGAATCTTGATAGAAAAATGTTTGGGTTTTGCCGATTTGGCGGAGACCACCAGATTATTCGAAGATGCGGCATGAGATAAAAATATCAATACTCATTTGCATTAATTTCCAACGAAACGCAGCCAAGGTGGAGGCGCGGTCAACTTTTTTCATTATCGTTCGAGGGTTTCTTCGATTTTAAGAGGCGTTCCTCGTGGAGCGAGGAACTGAATAGTTGAATTGGTATCGATTCCCTTCTATCCGTTTTGACTAAGCTAAGACCTTAATCAGCGATACTTAATATGTTCTCCAGGGAAAGCTCCGACTAACTTTTCGATTATTTCTTCACCGAGATCTCCACCCTTAGCTTATTAAGTCTATCGAATTTCCAAGAAGCGTTTGTGTGTAACCGATTTACATCATTGACTAACTTATTGTGCGAATATCTTAATGAAACACGAATAACATATTAATCGACGAGGAAAGAAGTTATAGAAGCAATGTTCAATTTATAGCGTGAAAACACTTTTAGACTTTTTTATAATTTTTATATGTAATAAAGTTCGCTATGTATAAAGTTATAATTTAATTTTTTATAACATTATAATCCAATATGTCTTGCCAATCTTTCTGAATGTGGGCATTAAGTTATATTATAAAACCGTGAATAATATGATAAGTATCATTCTATTTTGTCACTACTTACTTACTAATACCTCTAACCTTGTGATTTCTACTTATCCGAAAGACATTCGTATTTAATTAAATTAATGAGCATGTATATTTTGATGTATGTAGATATAAATGCACTTACATATGCGTATACAAATGTATTTGTGTGACACAAGAGTGCACCCATTGTTCACATGTATAAATACCTCCTGTTCATGACGGACGTCGAATAGTTACTATTATACATTAATCGACGTAAGGAGTTTCATTACGGTCATAGACATAAAGCTGCAATGATCGGTATGAACAAAATATTCTAGTAAAAAGCCAAGAATGGTTCGTGGATCGCAAATGGCAGAAACGGAGAAAATATCAAGAATGGGATTCGTAGAGCTTTACGATCTTTATTGGAATCAGAATGCTGGTGAGTACCAAAAACTCAACATTTCCAAGACAAATTCGTACAAGGAATACTCATAATCCTGCTTGCTAATTTTTAGATCCAAGGACAAATGGCTTACCATTTATCGGATCGCCTGTTATTATACCTTCCATCATATTGTTGTACTTATACTTTGTTCTAAAATATGGTCCCGAATTTATGAAAGATAGAAAACCGTACGACTTGAAAACCTTCATGAAATATTACAATGTCTTTCAAATTATCGCTAACACGTATGTGGTGCAGCAATTCATCACTGTAGGCTGGTTCACCGAAATAACCATGTACTGTGAAATACCAGATTTTTCGTATAAACCTGGTCCTCTCAAGGTGCGTTAACCATCACAATTGTTACGAACCAATTAATATGTACAATTTTGTTTATCAATTTTAATCTATTTATCAAAGAACTTTATTCATTAATAGTTTTGTTATTACAGTTAGCTTATATAATGTGGTTGGTAACGATGTTGAAATTGATCCATTTCGTGGAAACGTTCGTCTTCGTTCTTAGAAAGAAGAAGGAACAAGTTTCATTTTTGCATCTATACCATCATGTAACTACGATCTTATTATGTTGGCTTACGACAAAATATGTTCCGGTGGCGATGTCTTCGTTCACTCCGCTCGTAAACTGCGGCGTACACGTGATCATGTATACCTATTACTTCCTTAGCACGTTTGGTCCAAAGTTTCGGAGAGTATTAGCTACGTATAAACCAATATTGACCATCGTGCAAATGGTAAGTGCAAATTAAATTTTAAGTTTAATCATAACTTATTTAGTCAATTTTAATATACTATCTTTCTCGTTACATCAGGCACAACTTATAATTTTACTGATACAAAATGTGCAATCGCTTCTTCCGTCTTGTCCTGTAACGAAACTACCAGGCACTATCTCGGCGACCAATTTAATCATAAATTTCGTTCTTTTTTATAACTTCTATCAAAAAAGATACACGAAATCTGCTTCAAAGGAACGTTGAATCATATTGAAATCATGAAAAATTGTGTATTCGATATAATACGCTTTTATTAGGATCGTGAATGCACCTGTTTTAATCACAAAACTACAAAATATGCCCTAATCAATGAAAGAAGATGTTTTTGAAAGAGATATAACGAAAACTACCGATATAAATATTACTTCAATGAATAGTTTAATCATTTCGATTGAACTGACTGTAATTTAATTTACCAATTATAACGATATTTATATAAAAATGATATTTGTAGATACTTATCAATAAAACATAAGAGAAACTACATTGTAGAGTTCAATGAATTGAAATATTACAAGGTTAGTATAAATATATGCGTATCAGAATTCAAACGAACGTAGTAAACCATATTATTCAAATGATATGTGCAATCGGCGATTAACATACTCAAAAGTTCCAAAATGGTAACAATGGAATGAAATTACAGATGCACCAACACTAACGTGAACTATCATCGTATGCATCATAGTCCCCACAATGTAGAAAGGTTATGGAACCGACCAAGAGTCAAAGTTCACTTGCTTAGCAATGAGATGTTTAAACGGACGAATCGATAGATATCTATCTATGCAAATAAGCAAATATTGCATAATTCATTTCCTTAGTATTTTTGAATCTTGTACTGCCTTTTGTTTCTTTGTTTCATCTTTTTTTTTTCTAATACATCGTTATGTGTCAATTCGCGAATTGACAAAATAGTCGATAAAGTTAGAACACGAAAAATTGGTTAAGACTTTACGAAGTATAAGCATTAAGTTAGTCACTGCATCAATCAGTGTCACTACTTGATTAATTAAGGACCTTATTATATCGTGATGGCTACCTCATTTCTCATGTAATCATTTATGCACGGAAGCTGTCAGCTTAGGATTGTGAATAAATAAAGAAAAGCTTAATGCTTGAGAGAAATGATAGCGTTTAACGCGATTTTTTATGAATATCACTGATTTTATAATGTCTAATTGGAATTACTTAAGTCGTAAAAAGCTACAGATTCGTAGATATAAGAACGAGAAGTTTTAAACTTACGTGCGTAATTTGAAAAATTTTCATGGGAAGAAAGCTGAGAAGTCGCTTACCTGAAACATAAAGAAAACAAGTTATAAATATATTACAAATATGTTAAAAATATTAAAAAAGAAACGAAGGAAAGAGATATGCAAGTATATAAAGTGTGTATATAAATAGCTGATATAGACAAATTGATATCGATGCAACTACTCAAATTTATGGTTTCCAATATGTATATATACTATATCATGAATAGTAAAAATCTAGATGAATTCATTCTTTGACGTCATAAGAATGTCAACAAATGGGGATTCCTCTGACCAAATTATTTAATCAATCTCTTTTTCTCTCTTTAGTTCTAACTGCCATCAAAAGACTAATTATTATAGTTACCAAAAAAATATCACTTTTCGATGTGTAGCTTCAGGAGATTAAGAGGTTTCTTCACGTGTCTTTGAAAAGTTGGTCTTCAAAGTGCAACTCGTGGAGACAAAATTTCGACATAAGAATCAACGAAGATTTTATTCACCTTTACAAACAAGACCTGAATAGGAAGGCAACGTAGAAAACGGAAATGGAAACGATAGAGACAATATTATTTTGCAATATACCAAATGATTGCGTGAAATTCAATTCGAGCTCGTGAGAACACAATAGTAGCTATTCGACATATGAGAGTATTCACGCTTTAATTTAGTTGCTCATAGACAGGAAAACTCTAAGTTCTAATTAGGACACATAGAACCCGAGAGTTTCTGTCCTGCTTTTCAATAGCGATTGGCACGTCACCACGAGAATGCTAAGCCCCGAACAGGGATTATGGGATTGTGAACTAGTTGCCGAACTTAAGAGCGCGTGCTATGGCTCTGCATCGCAAACTTGCATGCACCATGCAACAGACTTACACAAGAACGCATACGAAATTCGATAGCTCAACTATTTCTTTTCAAATCAGCGTACAATTCTCCTTTTGTTAAGAGTTTGAAAATAATCGACTTAGAGAGGGAAAGAACAATGGTTGTTTAAGCTAGAACTTTCAATTCAAACTTTTCATTTAATACAAAGTACTTCAATTAACCAAACCATTTAAGTCGCTAACAAATACTTCTTCCTAAGACTTGACATTAGCTAATGGTCGTTATTCCAGTTTGAAAGGAATTAACGTTTCTAAATACCTCGATCTAAACCTAACATTCTTCCTCTTGCGAGATCACAACGTTGCTTCCGGGCACCGACGTCTTAAATTGATCGATATAATTACCAAAAGGAAAATGTATCTGGCACGCAAGCATTTCGCTTCACGTGCCATTAGACCAGAGGAATCCTAATTCCAGTCTCACTCATGGAAAAGTAACTCGGTGGTATGCAGTCTCGATCCAACAGGATGATGAAAGTCGAATCGAGAACGAAGATTCTACTTTATGATATATGTGAATCGTTATGACATTGAGGTACGAAATACACTTATCACACATTATTTTCTGTCTCGTAGATTAATTCGCAAAATAGTTCGATACTTAAGATTATTTTCGATGTCAACGATCTTTTACCACTTTTCTCAATAAGGTAATTAACTAAAGAATTCGCTAATTGCAAGCTGCGAAATGTCTGTGTCTATGAAATAAACACTGTTGATTTGTCTGCGTTCAGTAGCGAAAAACGATCTTAATTACTAGAATTCAGATTTGACTTCTTTAGATCAATTCATTGATCATAATTTGAAGAGAATGTTAAAAAACATTGAATTATCAAATTTATGAATGTTATGAGTTTTAGATTTTAGTATCTTGTTCTTACAATTATTAAAAATGCATCAATACTTTTGGGGAAATGAATATTTACGTTTTTGGAGAATAAAACATTATTGTATTTCTTCATTCATTTTCATTATATTTTAATTGTGGATAATCACTCGTATGTAGTAAATTTAGCTACTCACTAGTCAGTAGTTTTAGCGTTAAACGGGTACATCTAAAAGGTGTAGAGATTGCGTTAGAGCGAAATATCCTGGGATTTTTTGTTGAAAAGAAACCAGTCAAATTTGCGGTCCAAACATCCTTTTTATGATTGCGTGAAAGTTTTTGTCTATTTCTCTCCTAAGGAATTCCTTAGACGTTCTCCATTTTCTTTTCCAATTTTAGGGATTCAGAACATTTGTAATCCTTTACTTTCTTACAAAAAAAAAAAGAAAGAAAGGAACAAGAAGAATCAGAATGGAAAGAAAAAATGATTTGACGGTTGGATTTATCGGCAAAAAAACAATCAAACGACAATTAAACAGTTTCTACGGAATATAGAAACCTTTACAATTATCCTAACAAACGCGTTTCGCCCGTTTTTGGTTTCGCGTGTGCTTTGAAAGTCCATTATCCAACAATATTCGTTTCGTGATCAGTGCTTCGACCTCGCGACGATTCGTTCAAAGAAATAAAATCCTCCCACTTCTCACGATGACAAAATCTCATATTTTTCGCCGAAAACTGCTGCCAGTAACTAGTTCGCGCTGGCGCGCGCGTTGAAAACGTAACGAGTAAACTTTCATCAGCTTTTCTTCCTGTATTTCCATTACTTTTAGAAATTTGAATATTCTATTTAATATTTGAATTTCTATTTAATGATTCAGAAATACCATTTTAAAATAATTCATAATCCTTCAATATTCTAATAACGCTGCAAAACGTTCTTTTATATTTGAGCTTGGAAAAATATTCACGAGAAGTACCAAAAATAAATTATTCGGAGTAATATAAAAATTATTCGGAAATTATTCCCATCCCCTATTATAACTTTATCTTCCAAAAACTTTTTGATGACACTAGAACAATCGGCAACAACTAAATCGAGGGGTGAAACTTTTTCAATAACACGTGTATGCATGAAAATGTGTTTGGATTGAATTGAAACGCCTCTCTCGGTCATGCATTTCCGTGACACGGTCGAGGATGCACGGTTTATCTCTTCGAATAGTTTACGCGATGCTAGAAATTGGAACAGAAACGAGTAATCTCGGTGTAGTCGTGGGGAGAATGCAAATATCAATTTTGCAAGGGGCCAGTGGAAAATGCAGTACAGAATGGTAAAAGACAGAGAGAAGAGTAAAGAGGAGTGATAGGAGGAGGCAGAACGATACAATTGAGACATCGACATAAGCGTTTTAAACAAGTATGCCCGCATCGCTTTTGTTCCACGCGAGCTGTTGTATCGTCACTTTACACTGCGCCTGCCGCGACCATTGTTCCTCCTATGAAACGCCGGCTGACATACTTGCGCCGACGCGATGGTTCTCTTCTGAACAATGTAAAATAGCAAACTAATGTGTATGTACGGTCCCCGTTAAAGGAAACACGTCCTTCCTTCCCGTGTTGTTCAATTCGTTTTCGTTAACGAACCAGGAACCACCATTCTACTCGTATTCGATTTTGCGATATTTAGGTAAATAGATATTTCCAGAAGAGTAAAAAGATTGAAAGATGAAATTTGATAACAGCTTAGATATTTTAGCGAAAGTATTTCTGAAAATTCGATGTCCAATCCCTATTCTGTATGAGATTTACATATTTCTGAGAGAGATTTCAATTTTTCTACTATTGCAGATCTTGAATCGTAACTACAAATCGGTAAAGATTTAATCGACTCTTAATAATTCGGATAAAATAATAATTCTGTATCGCCTTTAAACCTTATCCTTTCGATATTTCTACTATCGTAAACTTTGAATGTCAAAATAAAATATTAAAATTCCTTGTGGCTCAGATATAACGACAATTGGTCACCATGTGTCGTACATATACAAACAACTATTGTCCACGGTAAATGGGAAAGTATCGATGGAAGCGTGGCACGATAGTGAGCACGGTAATTTAGGATGCTCGTCGTGGAGAACTAGAGGCACAAACAACACAATCGTTTAAGAAACAAAGAACGAGAAAGTTTCCACCGGTAGCTGATACAAAGGGATATTTTTCTTTTGGAGAGGGAGAAAGTGGCACGCGATAAGACGTGGAATTACCTCGATGCAGTAAGAGGCCAGGGGCATTGTTACGAGACGTCATACTCAACGAAAGAACTCGATTACTTCTGTTTCGCGAATCGGCTCGATGAAATATGGCAGTTTACGCTTTTATGGTAATAATAAGAGCACCGATTCCGCTGGCTTCTCGTTTAAAACTTTCGTAAGCGTTGATTTAGGAGAAGAGAAACTATCGAACAAGGAAGGAACAACGGAAGAAAGAAAGAAGGCAGAGTCGGCGGAGTTATGGAATAACTTAAATACAAAAGATATAAGCAAACGTTATTTGTAACAATTTAGCGATAATTTGTAAAAATATGAGTATAAAATATTTATTATAATATAAAATATTGTTGATTTTACATAAATAAAACTGTAAGAAAATATATGAAATCAGAACATTCTAAACTTATACGTTATAAATCTGAAATATAGCTGAAAACATTTATAAAAATCGAGCAGTATCTGAACTACTCCCGATGTCTAATTTCTGTTACGTCACGAACATGTCTGGCAAGTAGCTAAAACTTGCACGCGCTCCACCAGAGTTCAGTATGTTCTAAGAGCTTCGATGTACTCGCTCAAATTAGCTCAAATGTCGGAAGTTCGGTCGATTTCTCCTAGTCAATAGATTTTACACGAGCATCGAAGCGCGTTGAAAGGCTTTTTATATCGCGACCGATTGATCAGAGCGATCCAGATTCATGGGATGAATTTCTCTGGGAGGTTGTTGAGAAAATTCGAATCGATGCAGCGATGGAATAAAAGAGTCAATTAAAACCGAACCTGAGGAAAAAATAATTTCTCGATCGTTTTGGGCCTTTTCGAGTTTCATTGTTCGAGCTCGTACTTTTAAAATTAAGAAAGTTTTGTGAATTTAAAGGCCGGAGCCGCAGGGCTGTGAAATAAAGTAGGAAAAAAAAGGCAAAAGGAAACAACAGATACGCGTATCTACTGTACCTATCGATAATTCTGTCTACAGAGAAACAGTAAAAGGATCGAGTTTACGATTTTCTTTCCACGAGAAGTGAATCTTTCATCGGCCAAAAGATACCGAGTCGAGTTCCATTATTTAACAAACATTGATAAAAACGATTAGAAATTCACCTAATGGCAGATTACATTACGATATTAAATGTTTGTTTACATATTTTTTCACGCTTAATTTGTTCACAATTTCTCCCTAGTGGGGACAAGAATTTTTCAAACATTCACCTCATCGGCATTCCGTGTCGTCAATCAACGCGATTGAAATTAATGAATTTGCACGGAAAAATTGAAAACTCCGCACTTTGCGTACCGGCGGTGTATTTAAATAAAAAATCGATTTTATGCGATCTTTGTCGCTGAACGTAGGCGGAATAAATGCAAATAATTTGCGACGACATCTTCGCTCAACGAGACGAAAAAGAACTTTAACAAGACAATATAAAAATGGAAAAATAGATGAAAAATAACACGTTTGAGACGGTGAATAGAACCAAATTTTCTGAAAACGATTCGTATTATTAATGTAAGATTCTCCAGGAGCGAACGCTATCGATAGCCAGGTTATATATGGACGACCTCAAACCTCTCTCGACAATTCACTCCCGCTCAGAACGAGAAAATGTTCGCGGATGCCTGAGTGGAAAGAAAATACGACGATGCAAGATGGTCTCGCGAAATGATTTAGATCTCCTCGCTACCACGATTCAACGGTTCTATCGTTCTTTATCTTAACTATCGTGCGTTAACTTCGAGCTATTTGCTCCTACAACGATAAAAATTAGATGATGGGGGACCAATAGCTTCTAAATGTATATCATACAAGCTTATATTAAATCTCCTCCGAACGTACCGCACCTTTTATGTACTTATAGTCATAAAAGAAGTTATCTTAATACGTATCTGTTTCTAATCGTAATTTTGTTTGATATTGAACCTGTTTCGTATCTCTACTTTTCCACACTTTCGAAGGTAATCCAACAAAAATCCTTATGGGATAAGTATTATTATGACGAAATAGATTCGCTTAATACAGGAAATAAATATAAATATCATTCTCGTCCGTCAACTTCATAAGCTTCCCAAACTTTTTTTCACATGGAAGAGTTACGCGGATGCCGCATAAATTTCCCGGAATATCCGATGATTGCCGAGACAGAAACGAAAGAATTCAGATCAAGAGTAATTTCGTGCCGGTGCATTTCGATGACCTACTTTGCAGCTCAGCGAAGTCTGCATACACAAAGTTAACCGATGGAACCGGTGTCGCCCGATGCGAGATTCAACGATAGATCACGTTTTAAGAATAAGGGCCGATCGCGATCGCAGGCTTGCGCAGGGCGATGATGGAAAAATAGGCGAACGAGAAGGAATTACACTCTTAAAATCGAGGGAAAGGGGGGGGCGTGGTCGAGCGGCAAAAATAGGCGGAGGCAAAGCGAAGAAATAGTTAGAAGATGGATAGGTAGATAAGAAAAAACGGAGAGGCAAGCAAACGAATGGAAGGGAAGATAGAAGCGTTATCGGCGTTCGGAATTTATCCTTTGGCAGAGGGAAGCTGATAGATTCATGGACCTTACTTCAGACCGATCGGCGCAAACTTTCTTTACATTTAAACGTTGCACTGATCGCAAACCTAAATCGCAGTTTACACATCTATCCAAACCAATTCCGACGTGCTTAATTGTCTTCTAAATTTTTTTGCGTCGTACACGAGCGAGCGAACCGGTACTCCTCCGGTAATTAACGAAAATTTAGTTTGCTGCTTCCAATGGACTTTACAGGGATCCCGCTTTGATCTTGAAACGTTAAGCACAGCAAATTCGCATTAAGGATCGCGTTTAAACGGGATCACACAAATACATACTTCATTTACAACGCAATAAAATGCGCGCCAACACTTGAATGGGAATATCAAATCGATATTACCGATACGCAGGTTAAACGGGACTGTCTGGTCTCTCGAACGCGGGACAACGTCCATTTTGAGCGTCGGTTTAACGACATCGGAGTTCCGTTAGAATGTATAAACAAATTGAAACGTTCCAGAGAATTTATGGAAATTTAATGCAGCAATACATTACAATTTACGGGCCGAATTATCATTTCGAGCATACTGTACTTGCGGCGATTAAAATTTATAATCCTTACAATTCGAAAATTCTCGAGTTATATGATTTTATTTTCT
This sequence comes from Bombus pyrosoma, assembly GCF_014825855.1. Lineage (NCBI taxonomy): Eukaryota > Metazoa > Arthropoda > Insecta > Hymenoptera > Apidae > Bombus > Bombus pyrosoma. The sequence continues at coordinate 1,306,596 of NC_057781.1, forward strand.
AAGCCGGTGTCCACAAAATACTCTTTTGTCTCTGGGTTCATGCATGCAGAACTTTCGGAGGTTACTCTTTTATGGGTCGAACTTTCCTTTGTGTAGTCTATTGTCCGTCGATCGATTTTATGGCAGGCGTGACCGATATCTTCCGGATTAAATTCAGACCAGCAGGTTTGATCTCGGGTGCTGAAAACTTGAAAATTTTTCTATCGAAAGAAAGCAAAATCAGCTGGTGAAACAGTACCATTACAATCATCCTCGTTAGTCCTCATAAACCACAATCCTGCATTTCGTCATCATAAAAGTAAATTAAACATCAGATGCTTAGCCACTTATGAAACGAGCGAAGGCAAGATCGCTAACAAAAATTTATTCTACAGAGAAATAAACCGCGCGTGGATTAAGCAATTAGCGTCGGTAGATACGCCGTTACACTTATAAATACGAATTAAACGCTGACGTTTAATTAAATGGCGCTCTTCAATAATATTTTTCACGATACACAAGGACTGAAACTTTCGACTATAAAGCATACAGAGATTTTGCTATGAATATGGAGATAGGAACTTCAATAAATTCGAATAATAAATATTCGTAGGTATCACAAGGAATAAAGTAAAGCACCTGCATTACACTGCATTAAATGCTATTCAGAAGAAATTCATAAGGTAAAAATTGAAATTGCCAAATAATATAATTCTGCACAAATTTTGCAATTTCGGTTAAAAATATTTCAATCGAAAAATGTAAAATTTTGCTGTAAAATAATATGAATGAAATGAATGTGTCCTATTGAATTACTTTGCAATTTTGTCATTGATCGTCAAATGAAATAAAGAGGCTTCCTTCTGTCCTGAATATCGAAAACTTATCTAAAAAAAATTATAAAACATTAAATACTAATATAATGAAATTATGCACATCTAGCTTTATTGGAAACAGTGATTCATTCAAAGTTGGTGGGATAATGTAATCGCGAACAATGGCGCGGACCACGAATGATGGGCACATTTAAATTAAATAATCGTTATGCTACATGATGAAATTGCAGTAACATCCTAAATAGATAACACAGTCAATACGTAATCCGCTCGATGATTAACAAAACATGTTACCCAAACATCACGTCAATTCAATTATATTACGAAAATACACGCGCATGATCGCGGAAACGAAAAAACATAAATCCCGTTCTATCAGGATGAAAACTCGAACGGATCAATGAGTTCGATTATAGAGAATCAGGATATTATTGGCAATGACCGGTCATTCCGAATCGGTGAGGATATGACATTTTTCGAAAATTGCTTTCTGAAATACCCATTGATGGGAATCCCAATGCGGAACGATTCTCATGAACATTCATCGAACATACGTATTGCGAAATTGTCGGATGATAATCGGTGGAATATAATAACGACGGAACTAAGACGACTATAGGAACGTCAAACGCTTTACAACATCGCGAAGAAATAATCCAATGAAACAAAGGTAAAGGTATCAAGCAATGAATATATATCTCGGTTAACCAAGAGAAGCGTAAAGTTTACTGTGGCTCTTAAATCTCGATAAAATGGCAAAATGACGTAATATGGATATTAAAATGGCAAGTTACGAGCCACGTTAGAACAGCAAAGAGAGAAAAATGATTAAGCACGTGACGAAAAACCTTTCGACGATTCGTAACCATTGTGAAAATTGTTTTCGCGCATCTGGAATTTGGCTGGTGCGATAAAAACCGACTAACTATTATCTCCTATTACAGATCGGTGTAAAAACTATACGAACGAACACGATGACTCCAGCGGTCACAAACGTTGCAAATGGAGAATCAGAACTTTACTATTTTGCCAAAAGTTAGGAATTGCGAATCGTAAAACATGCTTTATAGAATGCATGTTTCAGGCCGCACAGGGACTGAAAACTATAAAATATTACTGCTTGTAATGCGGAGCATGCATTTTTGGCGTCTGCAGCGACCGGTTTCCCGATGAGAAACGCAAAAGAAAGGGCGCAGAGTACGTGGAATCGAGGCTAGACTTCCGAAGAATTCGCGAACAAGCTTGATGTCGCGAGGGGAAAAGAATGGGAAGCCTGAAGAAAAAGATCACGAAAACTTCGATACGCGAAGCAGAAGCATCTTTTTTTTACGTTTCATGCATATTTGTCTACATATGGATGGAATGTCGATCGTATTTGCGCTACCTCTTCTGCGATTCAAGATATAGAAAGAAGAAATCGAAGTTGAGTTCTTATAGAAACTAAACAATTTATTTAGGATTCTAAAGGTTTTTTGTGTTTGATGGTTTATATACGACAAGTAACAAGTATTGACACACCATTGTATCTTTTATGGTATTTACATAGATACTAATTAATTAGGTCCAGGTATATGAAATTTCGTATCATTTAAATGCTTATAGTACTTACATGTAACTACTACTTACTTTTCGATTCATTGGAAATTAATTTGCCGAATTTTTTTGTAGCCATTGTACATATATACATGTATAATATTGTCCGTATACAATATTCCAGATTGAAGTCGGCATATAAAAGGCATAAATATAAATGACATTGAATACGAGTTTTCCTAGACACATTCTTCGACCCGTGGGATCAAACACAAACAAGAGGGAATACGTAAGATATGATAGAGAAGGTACTATGCTAGTACCTTTCAGCAGAGATCACTAGAAGTAAGAAGGTCCAGCTGAAGGTAACGTTGAATTCGATAAGAGTTGCATAGAGGAGCTACCAAAGATAACACTGAACTCGCATGACACGATAGTGATGATTACGGACACTCGAAAGCTGATACAGAAAACACTGGTGTCAGGAAATTCACTGGAAACTATGGCAGACTCGTGGGATCAGATGGTGAGCGTGTCTGATAGAAATAGACTTCAGATTTGAAAAGCTGAGAAGAATCGGCTTGAGGTTAAAAAAAATAAGTAATGAGAACATTGAATCATTTGAAGTGATAGAAGCTATACTTAATTTGAAAAACAAAAAGGAAAAATTAGAAATTTTCAATAGAATTTAAGAAATTACCTAAACGATATTGCACATCATGACATTTTGAATCTGTTAGATTAGGATAGATTAGATCTGTTGGGTCTATTGGATCTGTCATATCCGTTATATTGTGTGAATATATTAAATGTAAGCACAGTTAATATTTGGAATGTAAAGAATTTTGATAAGCGATTTTTGGAAAAATCATATTGTAAACAAAATGAGATGTTAGATATGGAATATCAATATTCACGATCCAGGAATGCAGAGATGTAAAATTTTAGGAAGTTATAAAATTGGTTAAACTATTTCGAACTGGGAGAATATAAACTCCAAAACTCAAGAGCGCAAAAGTCCACGAATTGCAGCGCCGCACAGCAGGGCCATAGGATCCAATTCGAGCCACACTAAAGCCATAGAATCTCAAATTCCAGAATTTCAGAGACACAGAACCCACCACAAACTAATTCTGGATTCCAGACTTGAAGGTTCTATGACTCCGGTATGGTGGATGGTTTTCGAGGTCATCTAATCCGCGAGAGATTCGAAACAGACTTAGGACCTTCGAGTTTGAGTTTCACGAATTAGAAATGCATTTAGTATCAGTTACATCATTGCAAGATGATATTAGTAATTATGAATAGATTGCGGATTTTTACGCATTTATATGAAACTTAAAGGTACAGAAATGCATAAAACGCACACGATATACAAAGATATGTAAAATATCCAAGTATACCTGTTATAATATTTAGTAGGAAGGAACAGATCTCTGCGTGGGTTCCATTTATTCAATTGTATTCATAAGAATCTACATAAATATTCACAGTCTGTTTACAGAAATAATTAATATCTATAATCTTTGGGTCGTTTAATTCGTATTAAATGAATATAAAATGATGTCACTTTTTAATAAAGCCAGATGACCTGTTTTATATACTCAAAAAAAAATGTTTCGAATGACTTGGCAATTTCAGTATAACGCTACACAACACGATTAACTATATGAAATTGTGATGTTTAACGGTCGCTTGTAGGTTATTTGGGGAATTATAGAATCTTATTAGAAACGTACGTATTATTAAATTACTGCTTAAAGTCTAATTCTCCGTGTAATAACGGTGTATCAATATTAATGTACTACAAAGTGAATGAAAAATTTATGCTGGCTAAAATGACACACAAAGGAGCTGCTAGCATTCGTATTTATTTCAAAGCGAGTTGACTAAAGTTGTAAAATGTTAAATATCTCTGGAACGTGTTGCAGAGATGCGTAGAAAAAGAGTAGAGGATGTTGTAAACGCCAGAGACGCAGTAAAAAGAAGTTGCAAATGTTATGAGTAATTGCACACAGTGGAAGCTGTGTAGCGAAATCTAGAGATATAATAAAATGTAGAAAATTTTATGTAAGTGAAAAATAGCAAAAGTCATCCGTGTGTAGATTGAAAAGATGTTCCCGCATCTTTTCATCCTTGACGTTTGATTTTTTTAATTTCTTGCTTTCAGCAGAGGAGATTTCAATCCGTAGCAACTGTGAGAACGAAAGTAGAAGGTGAAAGAACGAGATAAAATGAAAAGATAATGTATGTCATGCTTCACAAGACTGACGAAAAATACCGACAGAGTGAAACCTATAAGAAATAAACGGAACGTAAGAAGAATGTTCAAACCGAGACGATGACATGACAAAATAAAGTCATCCGATAGAGCAACGGTATAAATTATAACCTTAACGAAATCCCAAAGAAACGAAAAGGAAAAGAAGATAAAGACACACACACACACACATATATACGATATGTACAAAAGAAATGGAGGGAAATCGAAGAATAAGACTTAATCCAAGATCCTCGCGTCAGGTTGCCCGCATATTTCTTCATGAATTTATGGAGAAGCGGGGAAAATTTGCTTTATCTCCATGTTCCACGGTTGCCGCGTCTTTTCTTCATTTTACGTTACCGTGCACCATGGCTTTCCGTGTTTAAAACGAATCCCACGTCCCGTTTAACGAAATCCGCCTTTCTTATCTCTCTTTTCTTATTTCTCTCCCTGCATTCGAATTTTCAGCCGTTCTTTCCTCGTCTCCGCATCGGTAAGCAGTTACGACCAACGCAAAATACGAGTATAGACATTTTGATCGACCGATAAGAAAAACGTAGAAACATAAATCTTCGATGGAAAAACCTCGAGGAGCAGAATTGAAAAACGAAAGGTCAACGCTGATGGATTTGTAAATCTTACGAAGGATCGTTTAAATAAATCTCTGATTGATATACAAGCCATATTGGGAAAAATTCAGTCGATCGAATAATAATAAATTATTATACACATACAGTAAAACTCCAATATAATCTAAATATAATCAATAGCTCCATATCATCGATCAGTAGAAGGTAAGTAGATCGGCAAGCAATTCATGTGTGTAATAGATATTCACTGATTTTCCTTAACTGTACGTTCATATAATAGGAATTCATATAACAGAAATTCATGTTCAGATAAATGGATTTAATCGGCAGTATTATCTATCCTGGCATTAACTAAAATCTAGTTCCAATATATTAAGCTATAATATAATTTATGCAATTCATAGAAGTAGGAGATCCTTCCAACCTATATTGTTTCATGAAAAATACCATAAAATCGTACAATTTATATTCCATATACAAGACGCTCCCGATAAAATTGCGAAATCTTAGCATAAGCAGAGTGCGGATAAAGAACAGGAAGAGGCAGACGATTTTCGTAGCAACGCGACATCAATAAAATTTTGGAAAATTGGCGCAATCTCACTGGCCGGGATTGCTGTTACGATTACCATCATTCGAATATAATGCAAGTGGCGGACGAGGTTCTCAAGGAACGCGGTCGAAGGTACCATTTGCGGTTCACCAGCCATCCGAGGCGGTCAGAGAAAACACCGTGGCTGTAAGGACGTAAACGCGGATAGGGGTTGGAGCCCCGAAGGGGCGCAAAGGGTGAGAGCCACACGCAATCTCACGGCTGATTGCGCAAGTTTTACAAGTTCATCCGATATCGTACAGTCACAATACCATAGAAACGGACAGAAGCGGAGATCGGTGCTGATTCTGCTGCTCTTTGTCCCTGTTTTCGTTCGTCGTCACGGGAAACCGATGCAAGAAAAGCGAACAGGAAAAAGTGAAAGAAGAATGAACGGAATAGTAACTGCAGGAAATGGATAGCAAAGGTAGCGTTATGAAGTTATAGTTATTGTAGAGAGAACATCGGTGAAATTTGGCTGGTAAACAGTTGATGTACTCTCTGCATCGAATCAATCTGACAGTAAAAAATTTAATTTTGATTCTAGTTGGCTGGTAGCCTGACTTTTTACCATGCCTGCGGGGGACGAATCAAAACCCAGCTCGTCATCGCTCGATATTTAATCCGTCGGTCTTTTATTTTGCCGATTTTCCTTTAAACAATTTTATTTACCGCCAGAGATTCAGTGACAGTCAAAAGAAAGTTTAAATAGTAAAACGGGCAGTACGTTATAATTTTAAAAAACTGAATTACAATTGACGAGAGAAACGAATGTGTAATATAATTATACGCCATATAATAGATGAATATTTGATATTAATATAGTTATAATATATAGCATTAATGTGTTAGTCAATTTATTTTCATGACTCGCGCGTACATTTCTGAGAAGCTCCGAGCATCTAGGGTCAATTAGATTTTTCCACGTCAGTACGTGATTAAACGTAACTGCGTAACTGCGAACGAGAGAAAAAGACATTTGGTTTTCCAGACTACGACGGAACGCTTCGTTTCGTTCATCGGCCATTTCGCATGGTACAAGCACACTATTCAATAGCAGGCGAAATCGAACAATTTTCGTGATGGTACTGGTGAAACTGCTTTGTTCTTTGCTAATCGAAAATTTAGGGCAGAGAGATCGACGGACGAGTACCATGGTAGCGCATGCTTTGCATCTTTGTCCGTTTTAATTGTTCTCGCTACGATTCTACCACGAATCGTTGTGCTACAGAATGAAACTCTCAACAACAAATTTCTTTTATCCGATTCTGAAATAATTTTTCTAAATATTAAAACTTTTTAGTAACTGTTTTACTACTTCGTGATATATGTTTGCTTTCCATCCTGTTCTTAATAAGATTTCGTTAGAAATAAAACCACAAAACGTAACAATAAAAATAATACCGAGAAAAGAACCGAAAAGCAGAAAGAGAGAGAGAGTTTGATTAATCCAGAAAGAGGCACGATTTAAAATATTTATTTTAAAAGGATGATTTAAAAAGATTTAAATGGAATTTCTATTGCCTCCTTCGATATACATAGTTGGCGAAGTATCATGGCGGTTAGTTGCAATATGGGATGTTAAAGTCGTCGTGCATACGTGACCGTCGGAACGTGCTGGCAGCATGTTTCTCAATTATTTCGAACAAAGGATCTCCGACCAGTTCGACGAATCGTGTAAATTTTCTGCTTTGAGCATCTAAACTCTACGTGCTTCGTTTTTTTGGATAGAGAAAAAAATAAATAAAATAAAAAACTCGGCGGTATCGTAGCGCGGTCGAATACGGATCTCCCGATTTTATCCTAACAAAATACACTCTCCCGTATTACTTTAAAAATAAAAAAAGAAATTCGATTAAATCAATTGTTTTATTTTAAAAGAATTTTAGTTTGCCACCGACGTGGAATATCGGCCGCGATATGGCTTAAAAATTATAGAGAGATACGTTTGAGATAGTAGACAGCCGCCATGGGAATAGTATCTAGCTATGGATATTCTGTTCGCGCATCCGGAAAAATTAAAGCAATGACTGAACACGGGGTCAGGGGAGAAATGTCTGAAGTTTCCAGAGAAAACCGAAAAGTTTGCGATAATGTGAAAGGAAAGTTTGTTCATTGGCTTCGTCCTTTAAGTGTCAGCTGTTCTGCGATCCCATTGCGCTGAAATATCGCCCCGAGCAATGTTAAAGCACGACGCATTGAAAGTTATTGGAAAGTTGGTGTAAGTGGAGGAAGAGAGAAAAAGAAATAGATTTTTTCAGTGGAAATAATCCGGATAACCGTATTAAGAGTGGCAGCATCGCGGAAAATATGCTTGAAATCCATTTGCCGTAGTACCTACTGTAATTTCCGGTTAGCCTCGTCGGCTCCGTCACGAACCAGCCAGAAAATACGGAACTCGAAAAGAGAGAACGCCTGGACACGACAGGACGTCGATTATTCTGCACACGCTTCTAGAAAAATTGAAAATCTTTTTAATCGAAGAGATCGTGCAACTTTGAAATGCGCCAAGCGCCGTTCTGGCTTTTTTTTCCCCATTTCGTTTCAACATTTGAGATATATCCTTCCGCAGACAAACGCGCTACCAACCGGATTCGTTCCCGTATGAATTCTGTGGAAGCTCGTTGTTTTCGCCGAATGAAAGAAAATTATACAAATTCTATCATTTCAAAAATACGAACAACGCTGGAATATCTTATAGCTGCCATTAAAATATTTTAAAAGTAACCACGGTTAAACTAGATACAATATACAGAACGTAAATACGTTATACAACAACGATTATATCCTAAGTATTAACTTCCTGTTTGTTTTAATAGGATTTGCTCTATCAGTATACACATTTCGTCGTATACTTTCTCCTCGTTTGTTTCCGCATCGATAATCTTCATTACAGCTTTGTTAGGCGCAATCGCACTCTTCACATTTGTAAAATAGCTTATCATACGATTGCACACAGCTTCTTCGGTGTCATCGAATCGTAGCATTTCAGCAGAACGCTTTGCCATTCGATCTTGAAGTACTAATCTTCTAGCGTATAAATTCACTAACAGCACGGGCGGTTTTATTTCCGTGTTGAACAGTATAGCCTGTTAATCGATTAATTGTTTTCTCAGTACGTCTCGCCGTGTATTATTTCATTACACATTAACGAAACTAAATAAAACGGAATCTTTTCGTTCTCATTTCTCAAAACTCATCCCAAATAACAAAGCAGAGCAGAGTATGTATATTGTTAATGTTCACCTGTTTTCTATCTCTAGGGAAACCAACGATTAGATAACCGTATGCGCTTGGGTAAGCTAGCATCTTCTGCATCAGCAACTGAATAATTAACGGAGCTGGTACAATGGTGCCTTTTTCCATGAATCTTTTGTATTGAAGTCCCATTTCGGTACCTCTTGCAACTTCCTCGCGTAATAGAGCAGACACCAATACTAGAACAAACCCATACCTCGAAGCAATTTTTTTACCCAACGTGCTCTTTCCAACTCCTGGTCCACCTATCAAAAAGATTATGATGGCTTTACTGTGTTTTAGAGGCCTGGGATCCACTCGATTATATGTCGGGATCAAGTCGCTTCTATTTCTATCAAAACAAATACCCATCTCGACGAATACTTCTCTGTTTAGCTTGTGAAATTTCAGCTCCGTAATGTAACACGATACACGTGGATTAAATGTTTCAGAAGATGAGGAGCACAACAGCTCCTTCCTCTTATTAACGCTTTCAAATCGTTTCAAATTCTTTTTACGAAATTCTTCCGTAATTAGATTTCTTTCATAGGAAAAATTCTTAGAACATGTCCGGAATTTGTATCATGTTCTTCCTTTGAAAATTAGGCGGAGCCGATCAACAAAGTATCAACGAACAATTAATAATATTCTTAGGTATTGTACTATCCGTTAGTCTCTCTAAACGTCTGGATCGTATTCTGCATTTATTATAAAATAACGCGCAAATATCGCCAGATAGAAAAGAGATTGTATTCTGCAGAAATGCCGTATCCTTAAATGTTACATTTAATAGTAAACATAAGCTCTTGTTCTCAGGCTTTGCGAAATACCGCACATTTTATGCCCACGCTCCAATTGAAATTTCTTACGTGGCTATTTTACATCTCTTGTGCCGAGCAGAATCTTTCACGGGACATATAATCCTTCGTCACGAAAATCTTGTTAAACTCGATTATGTCTTGGCCACTTCAATATATCGTGCTGTGGAAATCTTAGCTAGTATTTCACCTACAGATATCCTACACGATTACACAATTCGAGTTGAGTTACGCTTGCTGCTTTCGAGTTTCAACCCAGCACTAACATGTAGCAGGAAATAAATAATTCTTCACGCTACGGTCACGCTCCTATTTTCAGATAACTGTCAACCCCGATAAATAATGAGAACGTCCACTACCGTCCTGAATAACTAACGCCTGAAGTTGAACCTTGTATCGATAGCTTTATATCGCTTTATCACGATTGGATTTCAGTTAATGAAATCCTTCTGCTAATGAAATTTTCAAGCGTTCCGTTCCTATTTTCGCTTCAGATCGAGTATATCGTGAGATAAATAATTTTAGTAAAAAGATGGGAAATATTTTGTAAAATTCGCGGCAAATATAAAGAGTTACGTTTTACTGGTGTAAGAAAGCCAGAAGAAGCGGTTCAATTTAGAAGGGCTCGTTTTATCGTTTTATCGCAAATTTAGTTCTGACGAAGATCGACGAAGAGGCAAATTGAAGGCCAATCTCACGTTTCGTGATGTAATACCGAGAAAGGAATATTACTCGTAGTAGAATGTTTAAACAGCTGCTCCGACCGAATCACAACTACGGCACCACACGACGCGCAATCGTGAGTATGAGTCGTAAAATAAAAAATTCTGTATCTCAGTCGCGAGAGTAGTCGAAGTAAAAGATTACGGAACGATTCGTAAAATAAAAGACCGAGAAAAAGATAGAAAACGAGAATAATTTCTCTTTATCGAAGGTAAACGTATATTCGAAACGAGGCAACAGTGGCAGGAATGTGGCAAGATCTTTCATTGAAACGTTTATTTACGTTGTTCGTCAAACGAAGATGGATATCGATAAGAAGATGAAAGAATTAACGGAATTGTTTTCGAAAACCGGAAAGGAATTGTCCGAACTGGTGAAGAGAAACGAGCAATTCATAATGGAGGAGATGCAAAAAGTCGAGGATACTGTTCGAAAAACCACCGAGGTAGTTATTAAGACCTCGACTGCGTGATTAGGAAAGTTGCCATTTTGAAAAGATAAAGTCTAGTTCTTCTGTATGAGTGCGATTTTAGGTAATACGCATTTTAGTTTTCATGCTTGACTTCTCCGTGCCTCGATATTGAATTTTTCCACAGGGTTGATTCAAATTGTGTCCACTCCATAGTAGAAACCCTATGTTTCTTTTACAAAAGTGATACGAAACGTCGGTACGTAGAATTCAATAAAACTTTAAATAGGACATAGAACAAAGCATAGCACGTAAGACAGAGTTTCTAAACAAAATTCGCAAAATTCTCCAATAGAATTTATTAGAATAGCGAAAACAATTACTCGACAATCGCTTGCATTCGTCATTTTATCACGATCTTAAGTATGTGAATTTCGGTGGTTCTTCGAGAAAACATTATTCGGCACACACGTGCAAATTTTGTCGAACTCGAAAGATCATTCGAGACTTATCATGTGCTGTAACAGTAGCATATCGTTGCTCGTGCAGCAAGCATCATGATAATCAAATGAACGTAATGATAACAGCGGAAAGAATTATGAGCGCAGCCGTGCAACATAAAGTTCATTATTCTCTCACGATCTCACAACGCGAATCCACAAAAATTTCATGCCTTTCATCGGTGACTTACTCTTTTGCGGTATTAGACCGCATTTCCATGGGATTCCGCTTAGAATTTATAATACAAGAACCTCGAACGCATTAGTGATCCCCGTCAAGCTAAATGACACGGGCGACGAGCGAAAGAGATAATAAAATGGTTGCAGGTGTGCGCCAAAGGGAAGATGGACCGTCTTCGGGCTGTCAAAAACACCTACGACGAGAGAATAAAAATCTGCAACGAGAAGACCGCGGAAGGACTCCGCGCCGCGAAGACGATTTGCGATCATCGAGTTCAAGAGATGGACGCCCTCAGGAGTGCGATGAGACAAATCCTGAAAGAGTGTCTCGAGACGAACGACTTCGTCAAGTGCATGGCGAGCGAGACGAGAGAGGCTGTGAAACGGCGAAAGCAGATGTCGAACGAGCTAAACGAAACAGTGAAAAGCGCCGAAACCTCGATCGCCTATCAACTCAAAGAGGCATCGAAATGCCACGTGTACGCTCAAATGGAAGCCCTGAAAGAATTGCAGCAAATTTTAAAAGACACGCAAGATTGTATCAAGTAAATATACTATACGACGTAAATTTTGTAATTAGAAAGACTACTTTGTTTATGGAAAGCCTTAGTGAAATGTGTTTTACTTTAGGGACGAGTTAAATTAAAAGACGATTGGACGTATATCAAGTGTTCGTGAAAATCTCGCAAGATTTCTGTCGTAGGTAATCACTTAAAAATAAAAAAGAATGTCCATAATGGAGACCAACGAAACATACGATAATTAGCATAGACCAGTTCGAAATTAGTAAACGTTATGAAGGAATAAATTACGACGTTACTCTTAATTTTTTTTACGAAGATCAATCGACTGTCACTTTCAGCTTATAACGAAGACGATAGAAAGCAAACCACTCTATTTTAACGAGCTTTACCATCAATCCGCTTGTATTGTGACATCCTTATTTTATCATTCAACCACAGATTCCTTTTTCTAATTAGTCTCAATCTTCATTCTTTGTTTCGTGCTTCTATAATAATACCTGATAATTGCATCAGCAAGCTTAGAAGTAAGAAATCATAGAGAAATCGTGAGCAGGAAGTTCTGAGTCCGCTACGTGAGCAAACGATAGGATCCTCGTCTCTATTTTCTTTGGTCCGAAATTATTCTAATCATAAACGATCCCGGATAACAAAAACGCGGGCATGTGTACGTGGCATACGACATTAATTATCGGATGGTCGATCATCACAATCAAATATTCAAGCAGCGTATAAAGGACAGTGCGAGGCAGAGCGGCAAGTTTACGGGTCAGCGAAGCGAAGAACAGGGGGTAAACCGTGAAAGATCGTCGCGGTAATGCATGCGACACGAGAGAGCAATTAACGTAACAAACGACTTGACTCTGGCTTGACAGGTGTGCGTACAGTGACAGTCGACCGCGTCGCCCTGGATGTCCTGCGTCGGCACTATCGTACCGGCGTTCCCTTTAATGAGCAATAGTACGGGGCGTTTCACGACTTTAGATGCGTACGCGCATCTGACGATTAAACGAGCTGTTTAATCCACGGACCACTGAAATCGAATGCCCGCACGGGCGATGCTGACCTGTTCACGCGTCTACACGCAGATTACTTCGTTAAGAATTTAGGTTTAATCAGCGGCCGCCAGAGATTAAACTGCTATTTAGTCGTCAGTGGACATAGTCGCGATGCTTTTTGCTTGCAGTCGTAGTGAGGGTGATATCGTCGTGGCTCCGCGTGACCGGTCGAATGAATAAATGTGAGGCTTTGCATATTCACGCGACATTTCGACGACCACGAGTAATATATCTTGTTAGGAAGCTACCCCTGCTGGATTTATGACGCGCTTACGAATCATCTGTTATTTTTGAATGGGCCAACCCGGTAGTCCGATGGAACGAGTTAGGACATTTTTGCATATTCAGGAGCTCGGCTCTGCTTGCACCGGCGATGGTAAATCGATGGAAAATTCGAGGAGCAAATGGGAAATTAATTGCCATTGCGTCAAAGAGTTTCGAGTGCTTTCGTAATCCATGGGTTGATGCGGTTATATAAAAAGAAAATAGGAAAGCGTAAATATGACGAATTTTATCTCTCATGTAAACTTACCATCGTCATGAATTTTATGCTATGAACAATTTACATCGCGGCATTCACGCGACTTTGGGCGAATATTTTATATTCGGTGACAGTGGACGATCATGAAAGAGGTATTGTATTATTTCTATTCCAGGAGCGAGTGTGTTCAATGTAAATTTAACAAAGTTCGATAAATGAGAAATACTGGGAAACGATAATTTACCTAATTCTAATCATCCAACATTGTTATTTTTTAATCGCTCGGAATCAACAAGGAACAATTGCGATAATAATCCAACGTTGCAGCAAGGTTTCTTCATCGTCATTTATGCGTGTATATGATAACGATAATAACGCACAGGGTTTCATCGTGGTTTTTGTATAAAACGTACGGGGGTGGTTCACGAGACAATATGAGTTCGCTTCGTCGGTGTATCGAACAAAACGTTCGAGCGACCCCATTTCGAAAGCGCCTCGCATTATTCGCAGTCTTCTTTTTCCTGCAAGTGCACGGAGCGCATCGCCGAACTTTAACTCGTAATCGGGGAATTAGTGGAATCGATAAATCATACCAGTTGGATGGAGGAAAAATTTTCAAAATGAGCGTATAAAGACCACAGAGAGAACAATGCCGGGATACGTTTGTCGAAATTTCATAGGATGATGTATTCCGTGAATTGATCGAATCGAACAAAATCTCTCAATCAACGAGCGCAAATGAATACTAATCATTAATAACGTCGAACGTTAAAGAAAGGAACAAAGGAATGCCAGAAAAAAGCAGATTCGTAACTAATGATTAACGAACTGGATGATAGCTCGCGCAACGTCGAAGATTCACCTATAAATTTTAATCATACCGCGAGCATCGTGAAATAGGAATCATTCGCGCTTCCTCTAACTTGGAATTTTCGAACGTTTTCATTCTATACCACCGTAAATAATCAACGCTACCTAATGAATGGATGAGTAATGATTGCACGCATCGGAATTTAAACAGATCATCGTACAGGTGAAACCGATAGGAAAATAATTAATATCCTGTACACCATTGATGAAGCAATTACAGCGGACGTAGGGAACACGTACTCTTCGTCCATTTCAATTTATTTTGCTGGAAAGGTACGCCGTGGCATCCGTCTTCGAGTAAACGTGAACTATGCTAGGAGACCGGCGAAGCGTGGAGAAAGCCTAACACCGCGAGATATTTAATTGATTTAGGTGACAGGAGGCAGCCAAGGACTTTCCCGCAGGACGTTCAGAATGCGACCACCGAGTGGAATTCCGTGCACATTTAGCGAGATCGCTTGCGGTCGCGTGGAATCGTTCGAAGGATATCGGCATTCGGCCACACCTGCCACGACCAAGAGCTTCGACTACTTCGTGAAATGAGCAAACTTCCAATTGCCTTGACCTCTCTACCATTGAGAAATATATTTGCCAAATCCGAAACTCATCCCGACAATTCGAACACTCGACTTTGTCGAACCTGTCTAGGAATTGTCGAAGTGACGAACATGTGCTGGATCGTCTGGTGAAAAAAACTTCCAACATATCTAGCGATGTACGGTATGTATGCGTCATTGATACATGTTGTACGTCATCGATCTCCACCAAAAGAAATTTGGTATTCGAGAAAGAATCTTGGAATAAAATAGCTTTACTTCTGCATACGTTTTTAAAAGCATCTGTTTTCTAAAAAATGCGTGACTACGTTGGATAGCTTCTAGTTGTCAGTCTAGACGCGAAAAGCTTTATTACAATTAATCGACCTTATAATTTAATACGACGATATCGAGCTTGTACAATCACCCAGTTCATGTATCCAAGGTTATATGTATATACATATACATGAATGCGCACACACTGTCATATCGGCAAATATACGCATCTGGGCGCAACACCGAAGGCCACTTAGGCAAATGAACGTATCGAGGCGACAATCGACTCAGAATCCTCTTGATAGAGTGGCTGCAGCGATTGCGGAAGGGGGATGAGATACTCAGATTTGCGGGTCCCGCGACTACAAGCGGCAGTCCATTAAAATAAGTGGCACACCACGACGTTAATAATAGCCGGGCCAATTACAGTGCCGGCATCGACGCCTCTTTGCCACGGCTCTTTCCCAAGCCCCAGCAGGACTTTCAATTAGCTGCTCAACCTCGTTCCAACCTGGTCTGTGGCCTCTTTTAGTCACCGCTGATTCTTCCCTCTAGTTCTTCCATCCACTCGACGCGACGCCGCGAAGTAATCGGTCTCCAAGAAAAGTCATTATAGACGTCTACGAGCCGCGGTCAACCGGCCGGAATTTACTCCCAACCCACCGCGCCATTCCCATTCGCCCTGCTTCTGAAATATTAATAATCGTTCCAGTCGAACGGGAATGAAATTCTGTCGACGACGTTCCTTAGGATCGAAACGTTCCCCTGGAACGTTTCTCCAACCAGGACGAACGAAAGAACAAACAGAACGACCAACGAATCAACCAAATATTTGTATCCACTTGAACATTTTTTAATAAGCATAAGAGATGAGAAATACTATTCTCTTGACTTTTCAATGAAAGAGGAATGTTTTGAAAATCCGTGGGAAGATGGATGGAACAGGTATTTGGTACGTTCAACCAACTGTTTCAATTACAATATTGTTATGCGAGTTCCGTGTCGAGCCAATTAAGTCGTGTCGGAGTGCTGTTCAATTTTCGCTTCGTCGCGCAAACATAATAATCACGATAATTGTTTGGTGGGCAAGTTCAGGCCGCCCTTCTAATTCTGCAGATGCTTGCGACTGTTTGCCTCGCACAGCTAACCGGGGCGCGATTGCCCCGTAACAAGCGAGCAAATTCCAAATATAGCGATGTGATTCTTGACAGAGACTCATTGCCATAGAATTTATACTAATGTCTTAAAAAATGAAAATCCACAAGTAGGAACACGCAGGAACCATAGTAACCAGAAATATATCAAGATACCAAGTTCCAGGTGGGAAGCTGGAAACTTTTCCATCGGATCGGGAACGATATATTCGGCCACGTCATCGATCTCCATCAAAATTAGATCGAGTCGGAAATTTTGGCGAATGGCTCGATATTAGCGGCATCAACGTCGAGATTGGTCGACATAGGGACATAACAATAGATGCAACGGTTGGCAGGTGCAACGGCGTGTTTGTTGCACGGACGCAACTGCAAGCCACGCTCGATCATTCTCTCGTCTCAAGCTGTGGCTCCGCATTGCCGGTAGCCGGTATTCCCCTGTCTCGTGCCGATTGGCCGCATAATCAGTAATTGCCACGATGCCCGCAAACTATCGTCCGCAAACATCCCTTATGGTGTTACATTCCTGTGACGAGTGAACCGATTGCTGTTCCACGTTCTGCGTGGATTCGTCGCTAATTTCTGCGTCCCTTGTTAATTTTGCTTGTCCAACCGAGATCCTGCTTGGACGCATCCTCTGATCTCCTGGAAATTCGGGAGTGAAAGATGGTATCGATGTTCAAACAACGAGATCGAAGTTTTCGCGTGGAAAGTAAATGATCGAATTTATAGGCGAAACTTCGAACGGAGGAGTAACGCGTTTTAACAGCAAACTTCCTGTATAGCGGGACTTAAGAGGAATAAACTACTTGCAATAACGCTTACTTTAAAAGTCAATAGATCGAACGATACTAACCGTGAATTTACACGAATACGTTTTCGAAACTCGATATCGGGCGGATTATTTAAACGACTGTATGGAATTTCGTAATGTCACCCCCTTATGTAAAGATTTTGCGAACTTTATGTTACGTTCGGACCAACGTCTTTTCCTTTAAACGTGTGAAAATCGTAGTTTGTAAAAAGAAGAGGAAAAAAGTAAGTGATCATGAGATGAAAGTATTCGCAGACACGTCGAAAAAAAATTCTTGGTTACAGCGCGGCGTACATACGAACACAGTGTTGGCCATTCACCTACATTTTATTAGCTCGTTGTAGTCTTCTTTTCCGTAGCGTTCGTATGGTCGCGAAACTTTCTTAGATGCGCTATTAACGAGTTCCCTCAGCTACCGATGCTTAGTCGCTCTTAGCCCCTGGAATCCGTGGGAATTTCATTTCCTTCAAGTGCAAGTTTTAAGAGTCTCTAGTTTAGAGACGAAAAAGGATACTGTCTGGCTTTATGGGGCCAGAACTTTATTAATAACCTACAAGTTTGTATGTCTCAACGATGGCAAAAGACGCTGAAGTATGCGAAGAGGGAGCGTCCTATCGGAACATTCCTTTAATCACCCTCATCTGTTCGTTTCCATGTCCACTTTCCGATCAATTCCTTGCTACATTGACCACGAATATTTATTTTTTATCTAACGATACTTTGATTCGTTCGAGAAGAACCTCAGAATGTTAATACGACGTGCTTTGAATTTCGTCAAAATAATAATTGGCTAAGATTAACTCAAACATATACGAATTTTGTGTAATATGCTTTAAGATAATGTCTAAACAATTGTTTATTACTGATAACTGATGTTCCAGAAGATGGTCATCTTTCTGAAAAAATATTGAACACTGTGAACAAACTGTTTAAAAATTGGAAAATAAGATTAAGTATCTCTCTATCATTTTCTGAAAGTATCTGGGTTAAGTCGGATTAAATAAATGTGCATTATCATCGTGACACGTCGAGTAACTTTACTGTAAAATGTCATCGAGTCGATAGATACAAATATTTGTTTGTTTAACAAATTTCAAACGTAGGTTTAAATCACCGCAATTGGCCCAACAGTAGAATTTACTTCAAATTTGGTAAAGTGCACGATAGAAAATTTATATTATGTAATTCGAAAACACCATTTGCACTAAGCTTATTGTAGTCGCAGTTAAACGACAAGCCACGGTTCTGCAAATTCGATTATTCTCGAACAAGAATAAATATGACCCGGATTTATTTAATACCTTCATTTATCGGAAAAATATAAACATACATGTATACGGAATTAAATTTTGCATCTGAGTATTGTACTTCTGTAAATTAAATATTTATTCCATGTCGATGGTAAAACACGAATTTTCAGTATTCAACGCATACTTATATTTTCTGTCATATTCGAAATCGGCCTACCTTTATCATATCATGATCCCTGGTTATTTTTGAAAATGATAATTCACGGAATGCAGAATGGAACTACACAGAAAATTGTCAGAAGAAATCAAAGCGACGTTTGCCACGGTGCGAATGATTGCTAAATTTTCGTGTAATTTACTGAAATCGAATATTCATGGTGCATGAATTTGGCAATATTCGTCATTGCAGCTCTATCAGTACATGGCACCGATATTTGCGCGATATATTACGGACGTCGACGTTATCTGCTCGTCGAATGCCGCGCCAGGGCATTCGTACAAGCAATTCTTCTATTACGTACAAACTGTATGAATTCTTCCTGGTTCTTTCGCCCCACATTCAATATTGATTATGCAGTTATCCGTTCTTATAATTTAATAACATTAAAGTCGATACTTAATCGATATTTCTGATATTGAGAAATATAAAAAATTGGATAGTTTGAAATACAAACTCGTAAAAAAATGTATAGAGCCCCTTGTGTCCTTGTCTAATAACATAATCGTAAATACGTAACTATAACATCGACCAACCAGCGACGTCAGTCTGATCTGCATGTCTGATCATACAAGGACAGGAGGGGGCTCTATGTAACGTTCTCTTTACCATATCGCTTCGATTTACACGGTAACATATAACTTATGTACTCCATCTTTATATCTCTATGATTCTGATGAATGAGACATGTGAAAACCGAAATATATGCAATTCATAAGAATCTAATATATATCATGTGGGTTTGTTTGATTATCATGTGGGTGGCTACCCCTAGCGGGGTACCATCTTCGTGTTTGTTAGGTTATATCCTTTGTGACATTTGCTGGGTGTTTCCTTTTCAGTCTTCTTTCTATGCTTGATGTGTTAATCGTTTCCGCAGCCAGCAGGTTCGGGTGTGTTGCCCGCAATGCATTTGTCTCCTTGTTGTCTGTATTTTGTCTATTATTGATTTAATATGCCGTTTCCATGTGAGTTGTGTATCTATGTGGAGTCCTAGGTATTTGACTTGCCTTGTTTGTATTATGTGCGTGCCATTCAGTAGGATGTTTGGTGGCCTTTCCACTGGGATGTTGGGTATGATAGAAGTTATAACCGTTTATTTTCAGATAGCTTTTGTCGGTGAAGTGGGTTTCAGATATGAGCATTACGTCGATTTGCTGTTGTTTTAGGAAGAGTTCTAGTTCGAATTTGTGTTGAGCTAGACCGTTGGCATTCCAAAGAGCTATGCGTCTTGGTCTTATTTTGCTTCTGTGTGTATTAATTTATCCATGAAGAGTGTTAATGATGATAATAAGTTGTTAATTTGCTCTGATTGTTTCTCGATTAGTTTTTCAAGTCTAGTGAAGCTGTCCGTGTTTTGTGATTTTTAGAATGTTCACTATGGATTTTCGTTTGATTTCCTTGTACTGCCTGGGCATAGGAGATTGAGGGTGTGGAGAATTTTTGTGGACTGAGTATTTGGTTGGTTGTCTCCTTGGCTCTGTGTTTAGGATACTTATTATTGTGCAAGGTCTTGTATACTGCAAATAATGGAGATAAAGAAGAGATTCCTGTGCATTCGAATCTTTCGCGAAGCTGTCTTAAATTTCGTGCCTGGCGACAAAGTCTAGGAGCTTTTGTAATTTATGCTGCGTCACTCGAGTTCACATGGGTCAAGGGGCGCCGAGAAGGACGCGGGAACGAAGCTGGAAAGCTGGTTAGGAGCCACTCGTGTCGGCTCTATTTGACGATAGTCTGCTCCACGAGACGGCTCATCCACTCGAAACTCGACGATGACACGGAACGAGAGAAACCAAAAGGATTTTCGAATACAACAGACATCGTTGTGGCCGAAAATATTTTATCCGAGTATTGTCCAGTGGAAAAAGGAGAGTCGTGGATTAAACAAAATGTAATCAAATGGATTTCCTTGCCTTCTCTTCCCACGTTAGTATTCCTATTCCCAGAGTTTCGTATTGACTTCTATAACAATTTTCATTCCACAAATGCAAATTGAAAATATTAATGTATTAAATTATATAAATAATATATATTTCAGGTCGAAAGCTTAATATCGTTACATACTTCGTAAAACCCAAGAACTTAATTAATGCTAAAAAAATATGTTTGTAAAATCTCTTTGTAAAAAATTTTTATCAAAATAAAGGATATCTTATCGTTTATTTATTAATAAAGTGAGTACATGATATATGTGAGTATAATGAGAAAGATAATTGTACTTTTTATAGAAAATAGTCGACTATAAAACTTCATCTATTATTATTTATTCAACAAATTGCTCTTGAGGAATATGAATAAAAACTAGTAAGCCATTAACGAAGTTTTACCAGCACGGTTAAAGCCGTACTAAACGCAGCTCCAAAGAAAATTGATTCCTTAAGTGAGATTTATAGTGCGGAGCGTGTTGATGTCAGCACGTTGAGTCGCAAACGCGAGACAGGATATTCTTCGACTCCACGCGTGATTCGGTAATTGAAACTTCACTCGCGCTACGCTGTAAACAAGCTTGATGCATCCAGCAACATCAGTATTAGACGACGACGCGAATTGGTTTCTCGAATTAATTTCACGGTAAGAAAAGCAAGTTTATCTCGATTAGTCCATGAGGAAATTACAGTTAGTGCGTTCGAGGCTTGGAAAATCCGCTTTTCCGTTCCATCAGTAACCAAAACTCTTTATTTCCTTTTCTCCCTAATTACAGTATAATGTAATATAACATACCCGAATATCTTTAAATCTGGAAGCATTTTGTACCATATTTTTTCATTTCAACAAATGCTCATGTCTGTGCAGTTAAACAAAGTTAATGGTAGAGTTAAGATAAAATAAAAGTTGAAATAAAGATTTTGGAAGCAATTTTTAAAATCCAGCTCAAGTAAAACTTGAATCAAAAAGAAAAGAGAATACTTTATCTAGAAATAAAGAATATCAATTTCTAGTTATTTTTAAGAAGCAATTTGTAGTATATATAGTATGTACATATATATGTGTTACACAGTGAAACGGGTTGAACGACGTTATGTTTCATCTCACTGCGATATCGACAAATTCTGTGCAATTCATAATGTCCTACCGCATTTCCTTCTTTCCCTTTAATAGAATTTGTTGCTTTCATATTCAAACGTCGTTATGGACCACATCGTTCTCTTCGATCGCGGCAACGTTTGTTTTTCATTCTCGAACAATTTTTTCTCGGAGGAAATGTTCGAATACGTACTATCAGCCAATGTATAGAAACGAGTAAATGGAATTCGCGAAATTGTTCTCCGATGGAACCGTTGGCTTTTCTAGAACCAGTTATTTTTCACGGATACTCTGCATTCGATGGGACGCTGAGTGATTCCAATAAAATGGCTTAACGCTATTGTTTGAAAGATCGAGAAGATACAGAAGAGTTATTCAAGAAATAATATAAACAAAAGGGGAAACCTGTTTAATTTTCAGCCATTTTCTTCTATTATTATTCTCTTCCGTTTCATATACGCGTTCTCTTAGTCCGTCTCTTATTTAAACTGGCTACCAAATCGCTTAACCTTAATCACTTTTCTTAATCTCTTTCTTTATGTGCAGTTTAATTAGCTAGGTAAAGTTTCAAGCTTTGATGTTCGTAATAACATTTTAGAGGTACCACATGTACATTTTACGTGTTGTAGTAGTAGGTAAATTATCAAAAAGCTTTATCCGCTAATTTGTGGATATTTTAGCGAGCCAAAATCGTTTCGAATTCGATTGATAATGATAAAGTCAGGCATCGATGAATTAATAGTCCGGTTAACCGGGACTCAGGTCTTCTAATTATACTGGCGATTATACTAAATGCAAACTGAAACACCCGGTTACGCTTTACAGCTTAATTAAATTATGCTGTCTCCGTTCCGACGCCAATCAACGCGATTTTCAAGCGTACAAGCCATCGCTACGAAACGGGGTCATTCGAAAGTTGAAGCACTCGAATTATTGTTTGCGCTGGTCAGCCTGTAATTACAGTAAGATCGCTAAATTACTCACTGGTAAAATTTGAGAAATGAAAATTTGGAGAACTATCTGTATAACATAATTTTCTAAATTCATAGTAGTCTAAGTCAGCCCACTATTATTTTTCACAAAATAGAGAACTTTATCTTTTATTACCATTTATTACCGTCTTAATTATCATTATCTATCATCATTTATAGCACTTATCTTTATAAAATACTTCTTGTAATTCTTAAAGTCCTGAAAACGCGTCGCAGCAGAGAATAAAGTCAGAACTTAAATTTACTATAAAACTAAAGAGGTGACACTTTCAAGAATTGAAATTCCGTGACTAAATCCAAATGTTTAAAATCTTAACTTACGTCACTATGACTTTACTCGCTAATTATGCATCGCTATAAACGAATGGTTATATATAATTTATAAACATTATAAACGTAGAAAACAAATTTAGAATCGAATTTTTTCCTGCCAGAAATAATCTGAAGGCAAAATAAACGTGTCAAGTTAACGATGAAAGAATATACTATTTCCTAGACCATATAGATGGATTTCTAATGAATATCGTAAGGAAGAAAGCGAAACAGATGCTCCAAATTGTGGACAAGTATACGGAGCTCGACCTAAAGTTGTAGGAATTTGCCGAGATCAATCCAAGTGTAGTACACAGCATTGTAAAGCATCGATTCCATGACAAAAGTAACTCGAAGAGTTTCGGCTACTCCACGTTATTCTCAGATGAACCACAAAGAACAGAACGACTTATTGCTACTCCACGTAAGTACACCGATGATATACGGTTTTCCGTTGAGAGTCCACACGCGTACCTGCATTCAGATTTGCATAAGAGTACGCGTCGAGTGTGTGCATCCATAAATCGAACGTGAAGCATCCCTGTCGAAAAACGATGTCACAGAGAATCCTTTCGAACGCAGCGTACGGAATAAAAGGACCACCATGTTTGCTGACCAGGATGGTCCAGTCAACGCATACAATGAAAACCTACGACTTTTCGAATAAAATAGATACGATTACATTGAACCAATTGGAATAATTCATTTGGCGAATTATTTTTTACAAGATAACGATTACATCGTATACTTTTCACAGCGTATACGATGCGCAATATCAATATCTATCAAAAAATGAAATTCCTCGGTTCTCTTGTACAATAATTTACCGATTAATGACATTAGTAAAATGATAAATTATGATTTACACGTTGTAAGTTTTTCTATTACAGTTTTATAATTTTACAACAAATAGGATACTCGAGTAACCGCTAATTTACAACATTTATTTCTACAATTTTACTCGTTATCAACTTGCTAATGTTATGTATAAGAATTTATTGACACTAACAATTTGTAACTCGTGGCTTATGAAATTTCATTAATGATATTATAATTGGATTATGCGAAAGAACCATGATTTCAATAGCAGAAAAAGATTACGATTTAAAGAGTCTATGTATTTCGCGAAATTCAATCATCAAATACACGCTTGAACATACCGAGAAATTTAATTCGACATAAAATAAACGTATCTTCCATACAAATAAAATTCGTGGCGTAGTTTAAGTCGTCACTCTGCAATTAATCCTAGGTGAAGGTTCAATAAATGTAATTCGCGAAGTAGAAATTTCTCTCTTGTGGTGCAAATGCAATTACACGAGATATACAATTAGCAATCAAAATATTTCTTGTTTACGACGACAGTGTTTTAGACGGCGACAAGGTACGTGTTCACGCGGGTACGCACGAAACACGCGTGAATACTGTCGACGTAATCCAGTCGGGATTTCGAGAAAATTAAGGGCTCGTTACAACGGAAGGGTCATAAAATCCGGATGGTAACGGTGTGTATTTTATTGCCCGTACCGCCACGTGCTTTCGTGACGAACGTTTCACGTCGCTGCTCGACCGGCGGATTTCCTAATCTCGAAATTCGTATAAACCTTACAGCTGGCAGGGTCGAAATAGATCGACAGACCGCGTTGTTTTCCCTCCTGTCCCTCGTGAAAAATGCGATTCGCCCGATTTAAGAATCGGCGTAAATCTTGTTCAGCCTTATTGTAATCCTCGCCAACATCAATTTATGGATGTTCTTAGATACGTGGTGTAACTATCGAATTCGTGTTGAAATAGATCTATTTTATAAGTCGTTTATTTGTTACTCAAATATGTTTCTCATTCTTCGAAGAAGCATCATTTGGTAAAGAATAGAAATTGATTACACGTGTCTGACCAAAGCCCAACTAATTCAACTTAACGCGAATTTTAATAAGATTATTGAACGTTGTTAAATCTATTCAGTAAAATTACGTAAGAGCATTAGAATATAATAGAACGATTGAATCAATTAACCAGTGATACATTATGTCCTCGTATAAAAATAAAATATTGAATAAAATTGTCGCAGTAATATATAAAATACAAATAATAAAATCATTTCTTCATGCAATATAGAAACATATATGAATTTAATGGCCCGTTAAATTAACTACGTTGCAAAATATGAAAAATTCGTATTAGTGTAAAATTTTAAAAATCGCGAATGGTGAATATAACAATGGCGCAAAACAGAAGAAGCGCGTACAAATTTCCTTATATAACAAGCATGAAAAAATCTGATAGGCGATATAACGAGACAAACACGAGGGCGTAGAATACATTCTTGCTATTCTGAACAATTTCTAGGCGCACTACAAACAAAATCACTTTTTCAATGTACGATGCGATAATATTACCAATAGCTTCTCTGTAATAATGAAACTTTCTCATATGCAAAATTATGAACAAAAATTTTTTGGGAAATTTATTTCAGAATAATTATTGCTAAGGAAAGAAGAAGAAGCATTTGCAGTGCTGTGAATAAAACTGAATACGTTATCTATCTACATTAAATGACAATTCAGAGATTTAGCGTGAACGAAGAATATATTATATAAATATCGTGTAAAATTAATGATCATTAGAAACAGGTTAAAAATCAATAATTACGAGAATGCAACGATCGTCGTTTCGCAAAAACTTTTTTCCAGAAGTTCTCTTGCAATTGCTGCAAACGTGCCGGAAGCATGGGAATCAAGTAGAATGTTAACCTGTAGGGAAAACAGCAAATAATTGGAAGTAAACGAAATTTAAACGAAATTCAACGATCTGACGTGAAACAACAATTTTGTCAATGATTTCGCAAACAATGCGCTATTCAATCAAAATCATGTTCGACGTTTTCCAGTGAATTTAGTACAAATTTAATAACCGGCCAAGCATCACGGATTTCTTCACTTTCGATTTAACGGTATCAATTATTGACTCGATCAATCAATATGAGTGACTCGATCAATACCAATTTTTCAATATTCCAGTGGAATCATTAAAACGAACGAAATTTGAGGAGAAAAATATTAGTCAAATACATACACCGAGGACAAGTAAATTAATGAGCGTTCGCAAATAAGAATCCTGAATGGAGCTTTTTCAGTGATGCAATTTATAAAGCAGTGGTTTGATGATAGAGCTGAAAGAAGGAGAAAGACGAGAACAAGAGACAGATAACAACAACGTGACGTAACGCGAACAAACGACCGACAACAATACGAACTGAAAGCGTCAAAGATGCGCAAAAGTTTCGCAGTTACAAGCTTCTAAAAAATTCTATGCATCTAAAATTTCCAAACGAACGAGCGACGTGAATTTCCCAAGAGTCGTCGCTATTTTCAATCCATAAATCGTGCTCCCCTTCCTTTTATCCCAGTCGCTTGTAACACCCTATTAAATTTCAATTTTCCCTCGTCTCGATCAATTAATTCAATTTAAACGTGAACTTTTAACACGATCCACCAAAAAGTGATGCGCGGGATCGTACCGCGTGTACCGTAACTGATAGAAATTAAAAATAGGTAACAGAGAAATTTAGATGGAATTCCAATTAGAATGAAGGATTTTTACCTAAGATAGATTGGACCGTTTCATTGTCACGGTAGCAAATTCGATGAACCACGTCACGTCTTCGAGGCACCTGCGAATTAGATTGGCCCTTAATCTATAGTCCTGAACTTCGACCGTTCTCGACCTCGTTAAGCTTAATATAATAGTATGTGCGATAGTTTAAACGACACGCGTGTATGTTAGTATCTCTGACGTGAAAGCTACTGTATGCGTGTACTACCCCTCATAAATATCCAGATATTTTGATCGTCTTGCAGTAATAGTATCTAAGTTTGACCAAAGTGCAAATTAATGACTAATATAATGAGCACAAGCAGCATTTACCTTCGTATGGAACAGAGTAGTTCAAATTATCTGGGTATTTAAAAGCTTACCATAAAAGTATATACATTAGAGTTAAATACGCAATTAAACATTATAATTTAGGAACTAAAGAATCAGAAGTATATGATCTGAACTTAAACGATTTCATCGTGCCATAATATTCGTTGTTCTTACTAAGTTATCTTGCAAACAAAATGTAGAATACTTTCCACGATTTTCCAATTCAGACAACATAATTAAGGAAAAAACCACGCATGAGACTATCGATATTTTCTCAAACAAAAAAAAAAAAAAAAAAAAAGAAAAAAGGACGCAGCAACGCTTATTGTTTTGGGTCCCATAATCAACGGCAGTATCCAGGGGATCGTTGGTAGGACGCGATGAAATTTCTGGAAAATTTTCCAGAAAATCGAGTATGGACGCCGGAATCGAATAACAATGCGGTCAGTGTTTTCCCGTTTCAACACGTACGATAGATACAGATTTACGGGGAGGTACAGGTAAACGTGTAGGGGCGTAGACACGTACCCGGGTGCCTTGTACCAAACGTTCTTTGATCCGACTCTGCATTATGCATGAGGAAGAGCCGCGTTCCACCGGAGATACAATATAGCCGCGGAATCGTAAATCAAAGACAACAAGGAAAATAATCGGAACAGAGATAAGCGGGCAGGTAAACAGATAAGGAATCTTCATTATACTTGGATAAAAATTGAGAGTGAGAAGGATTGCCAAGCGCTCGTACGCCAACCACCACCTCATCGACCGTTTATATTGCTATTCGAATAAATCTGACTTGCCGCAGTTCGTGATATTCGTAGGAATTGCTGAAGAGGCACTTATCCTTTTTTCTCGGTCAGCGATTGCCGGCTATAATAGGGGCCGATATTTCGTGGTCGGTGCTATTTCGAAATGAAGAGACTTTGAGTTCTTTTCAACTCATCTTTCTAATCTTTGTTTTCAGTTTCTTTTTCTTTTAATTAAGATTCTAAATTGAACGATTTATCGAAGAAATCTGTAATGAGCTATTCGAAATATTATCGCTGGTTTAAGGAGGAGAAATTATTCCAATTCAGGGATGTTACAACGTAAGAGCAGAAAAAAATAGAGAGAGATAACACGGTAAAAAAAAATAATCCGATCGAATGGAACAGAAACTAGAGGTAATTAAGGTAATCGAACAATGGGAAAGGAGGGAGGGAAACACGGGAAAAGTTCGACGGAGGAAATTATCGATTACTTCTGTGCCTCCGCCGTCGTATTCCAGCTAATTGCGCTCGCATTAAGAATCGATTTTCCAAATGAGAAAAGAAAGCCGGAAGAAATCCGATGGAACCTCCTAACATATGACACTTGGTATACTTGCTTTCCACAAAATTACATATCGAAACATATTTATGAGATTGAACGAGTTTTACGTGCCTGTAAATGACGATGATATTGGAAAATCGAAAAGGGAGACAGCAAATGAGGAAAGGAGGTGGCTGGTCTTAAAGTCTAAAAGATAATAACATCGTATTATCATATAAATTGCGTCGATCGTATTTTATTCCATTACAGACAACTTTCTACAGAAAATCCACGATACATAAAAGAGTAATGTAAAACAAAGAAAACAAAACTTTTTTTCGCCGAACATTTTATATATTCTATTAAAATTTCTATTTAATTATACGTTTGAGCTCGCAAATTTGATATCTCATTAAGAAAGCTCAAATTATTTACTTTTCTTTTTGTCATGTGCTTAAAAGGCGGGGTTTTTTTTTTTGTTCTTTTTTAAATGGATTCAATGAATCCTCAGATGAAAATCGTCCTCCCCTCGTTGTCGAGCTCATTCAGCCGACTGCACGTATTTTATTATAATTGCGCAGTGTCCGTAATATTCACTGAGTCGCGCGTGGAAATTTTATGAAACTAATAGCGCACGTGTACGGCCGTTTTCTTCCTCATAACCATACCCCTATAAAACAGACTGTCAACAGCGTATGCATTTTTATTCTAGCATATAGCTGTCTCCCAACTATTTCACTCTTCATTTACCTTTAAAATACCGATCCTGTCTCCAACTCCCAATTCCAATAGTATCAAAAAAAAAAAAAAAGAAAAAAAGAAAAAAGAGAAAAAAACAGTCCAAAAAATACTTTACTCTTGCGATACCAACATTTTTCTCAGTTATTAATTATCAAACATTCTCTATTCAACGGTCTAGCCCGGTAGCACATCCGACGAGGCAATTTTTTTCCCTCGCCAGGCTTTTACAGCGTGTTGCATTATCTGGCGGACGCATAAATCGCGACAAGATTATAGAAGCATCCTGGGTCAAGCTGTCACGCAACGCATTTCTTTATAGTTGTACCGTGACCGCGATATTCACTGGCCCGAAAATCGTGTGCCAGCGAACATGAAAATTTTCCGCCATTTAGGATCGATGGGAATTCAGGCCTGGCTTTTAACCGTCGCCCTTTCTGTTCGCCTATCCCCGTTCATTCTGTTGGCTGATGCTCGTTCCATCCCCGCGATGGACACCCTCCGGACACTGCTTCCAACCCCTTCCCTTCGCCCGGTTCATTTTCCGGCCAATCTCCAGCCCCGGCCAACCCCATCCTCCCTCTATAGCGAGCTCTTGCGCGCGTTCGATCAACGGAGTTTGAGGGAATTGATAGACCTCTGACTGGCCGACACCCAGAAACATCAGAGAGAAAAAAAGTCGGACGACACGCGAAAGTGATCAGCAAGAGCGCCAATTTCTCATTGGGTTTATTTTACACGGAGGAATTGCCTTTCGCTATCAAGACGTCACGACGTTTCTTTCCTTCGATTTTCGACGCTGTCAACACCAATTATTGGCACTGCCATGAGACTTCCACAAAAATAACTTCCACGCTTTTATCACTTTTTTCGTTGTGTGTGTCAGCTATCGATACAGTGTCTGCGAATCGACACTTGCGACGAGAGTGGATGCGAAATCGATGTTCTTCTTGCATCACGAGTATATAATACGAGAATAGAGAATTGAAGGAGGAGCTACAATAAGGAGGCAGCTGCATCTTCCAGTAATTTGAGCGATCCAACGAAAATCAATTCAAAATCGATTAAATTCGAATCATCTTTTGAAACATGCTATAAATTCACGGTCAACTAATATTCCTGGTAAGCTTCTTCACTTTTAAACTAATATTTATTTATTGTGATATTTCCAATAAACTTCCGTACTTTTAAATACGAAAGCTATAAGAAGGTCGTCTTGTTATTGCTGCAAACCCTTTAATCGTGAGATTAGTAGATTTCAATATTTTGAATGAAGAGGACAGTACAAAACAAGATAAAGATATTGTTCTTGAGGAATTATGTGAATATATATAAAAATCTGAGGTCTATATAACGCTGTTAACAGAAAGCTGGTCCATTTCATACAACAATAAATAAGCTGTTGTCCAAGGCAGAAAAAGCTAGGACTTGGATCAGCGCCATCCGTGTCTTAAATTTTCCTTCCCAGAGGGTTGAACGCCCTTGCAGGTTCGATAGAGTCGCCAACAGAAGCGTCGGCGTACTGGCCAACTTCTTCCAAATTTGTTGTTTAAATTATCAATATGACAATGGCATAAATATATATTAACAACATTTGGTTCATCATTAACGAAATGGAAACGTTATTTCATTTTACTGAACATTGTTTCATTTTAACGTTTTTTAATGGAATTAAGCTGGTGGCTATATTCATTTAATTATAAAGCGAATTATAAATTATTCCTATTAGTTTAACGAGTAACATGTTGCACTTAACGTAGTAATTAATGTAAATAAGTTAATGAACAGTAGCTTTATTCATATATGATAGTGTACCAGTTAGACTATTATATAAATCAAACGATACAAACATTACTAATTAAATCAACCGTTAGATGGTAATTGGAACCGTCACTATCCACCGTTCATTGCATTTTTAATATTACGTAATGTCAGTGAGCATTAAGATTTTGGTCATTGTTTCCATTCTATATCGATGTATACATTTCGGGGAGTAAAAATATATAAATTACTACGAAATGCTAGTTGCGTGAAACGGAAATACGTGAACGAAATGTTTAGTTTTGATGTATAATGTTATGCATATTTTCACAGCAATATTTTATTCGTCTAAATGAATATCAAATATAGAAAAGCTCAGATTTGAAACGTTATACGCATTATAAAAAACAGAAATGTATCGATTAATAAAGAAATGAATTAACACACGGTACGAAGAGCTTCTGACCAAATTTATAATGCAGATGTCAGCATTAACAACTGATGAAAATAATTGCAACGAGATTTTCTACTTTACCAACAACAGCTTTGATACGTTCGTCGGGATTTCGTCGAGCTTGCAAGCACCCTCGTTGTTCCGTCTAAAACACCGAGCTTTTTGACAGTCGATAACGTCGGTAGCCATTGCAAGCTCTGCAGGATTTACCGTCAGCTCAAAATCATGGAATCCTTTATCGGCAACGCTTTTATCGATATTGGACAAGCACAATAAAGCTTTATCAAAATATCAATCAATATTTATATATTAATCTCTTATCACTTTGTTACAAACTTCAGGAGAAACCGTTTCGATAATTTGACAATTTTATATCTAACTAATAATTTTATAAAAACTTCAAATATTGCAACGTTCCATAAAATTTTGTGTGGAAAAGTAAAATACATTCTTTGAATGAAGAAACAAAAGAATAAGAAGAACGAGAGAAAAGGTTATAAATGCTTTAACTCTGCTTTTAATGGAAGCTCTTGGAAATACGTGATTGGATTACGACCCTCCACAAAGTATCATACCCACTACACGCGTATTTATGGTTTTGCATGCAGGAAACCAAAAGGGGTAGAACTGACAATGACAGGGTGTCACGCGAATTTTAAGCCTCGAACTTGCATTTCATATTTTAATAGCGTAAAATAAACCACTTAACAAGGTCATGATAGTCCATGTATAAGTTATTTAACACAGAATTAAACTTACAATTTAAATTGAACGTTTATTATCTTATTAATTTATTGATCAAAATTCAAGCCTGACTAAGAGATATATTTATTACATTTCGAATTTCACAATTAAATTGTAATTCATAGCATAATGTATATCATACAACGTTTATCATATAAAACATACACATTATGAATTATTCGCGATCGCTTAAACTTAACAATATACTTCACAGAAAGGCTAGCTGCCTACCCATCGAGTCAAAGTTCGCTGTTCTGCGTTATAAAATCGATACCGAGATTAATCGCATTTCGATTCGTTTAACTGATATGCCGGTCACCGGCACGCGAAAATATCATTACGGAAACGCAACGGACGAATTAGTTATTCATTTCTTTCACTCAGGCTAAAATTTTTGAACATATTGCAACGTGAGTTGAGCTTAAATCGTTCGTTCAGAAAAACGATCGGTCTGACAATGAAAAAACGATACTATTTCTTTTCCTGTATTCTCTGCGTATTTTTCCAACTCCACAGACAGCATTAGCTTAACAAAGGCGATCTTAATCCTTTTCGATCACACTTAAGCACAAACTTCAAGAAATACTTAAAAAAATCGCATAGATATTTATCGTGCAGGTAAATCACGGATGGGATTTAACAAATTTAGCAAAACTCGAAAATTATTTCAACTATATATGTATATTGTCCAGGTATGTTTCTAACTCTACCTTAACCTTAAGCTTAACAAGAAGTTGATTTTAATTTTAACCTTAATTTTTTCATTTTAATAAACTCTCGAAAAAGTCAAATGAATATTTATCCTCCAAGTAAATTACAGATCGTTTGCAAATTTACCAAAATATGAAAATTATACTCCACCATGTTAAACCTACGCCCCATGAATAATTTTGTCACCGGAGAATTTTCGCCCAGCGAACACGGTTTCCATCGTAGAAGGGATAGGTAACAAGATTTACGTAGCGCTTCGCAGCTCGTATACAAAATTAAGAAGCGCTCGAGATTATTCTCTTCTATATCTGAGGAGCGGCTGGCGAACGCGCGATTAAACCCCCTTTTAATTTATACCGTGAACGTCCCAGCAGAGCCATGACGTTAAACTTTCTTCGTATGTAGGTTATTGACTAATAGACGACCGACGAACTTTTTCCATCTATTTCCACTTTTCCCACTCGCCTCACGCGTGCTCACGATAATCCTATCAGTTAAATGGAGCTTCTCCGAGTACGATGGCCACGTAGTTATTTTTCGTGTAACTCCATCAAGCGATTAATCATCGAATAATTGAAACGAATTTATTACCCACTTCTGTCACACTTTCATAATCCTTGCTTTTTCTCTTACATTATTAACAATAGAACTATCGACTATGGTATAAAATTTATATCAGGACAATTAAAATGAAATTCAGAGGCGCAGGAATACGTCGTTGTAAATTTATAAAGTTTCTGTGAAAAATTATAGGTTGGTCAGTTTTCTGAGAAAAGCAATAGATCAAAAGTTTTCTCTAGTATTTTCTCGAATAATTGAATTATTACGAGACTTTTCAAATTCTTTAAAAGCCATTATAATCATTGATTGAAACATAGCTGATATAAAAAGGAAAAAGTGATATTAAAATATTCAAAGCAGTTCACACCAAGTATCATTTTATCTTTCCAAGCTCGTTAATTAATCATATTAACTACTCTGGTAGCTTTATTGTTAATGAACAACTTTAGAAAGAGGATAATATCGGTGTTTGTAAAGCGATTTGGAAGAAGGAATTTTTGTGTGAACACGGGCGAAATGTATTTCATGAAATGCATTCTGCAAATACATATTTAACGGAATTTAAACAGAAAATGAAATTCACACGCACCGAGTCTGCTGCTAGTACGTGACTTCGCAGTGATATCTAAATAACATAACAGCATATATGTGCATCCAGAGGGAGAGAGAGAGAGAAAAAAAATTTGTAAAGTGTACTGTGTATCGCAGCCGATAGCAAATACTTGACAGGTTTGTTAAACGTACGCAAAGATAACGCGAAAATTCGCGGTGGTATATAAACGGGCGTAACCGGAAGCTGTGTTTCGTTTTCATTACAGTGTCGAGAACAGTGTTAATATTGATTGTGCAGCAAACAAATATCGGATAATGTCAATGGGAGGGCGAGCTTGAAATCAAGGACCTACCTCTGTGAAATAACTCGCAAACAACGGGTCGGATTTTGTCAGACAAAAGTACCGAACAATAGTGCAAACTGTACGGGCGAGTGCGAAAGGACGTTTGTCACGGAGGCTGGGCTTACACGAACATTTAGCTGTTCTTCCTTTCGTTTTTATCCCCCCATTTACTCTCGGTTTTCGAGAACTCGCGATGGAAATACTGGAATTAATTCATTAAGATCTTGAAGAGTTATTTAAACAAAATCAGGCTAAAAAGAGAATTCACCAAAAAGCAATATCGATATTAAAGAATTCTATATCATGGGATGAATAGAAGAGCATAGCTACTCGATATTCTTTTTACATCGTCAATCACGATTTTAGGAATCGCATTAAAGATACACACACTCGTTCCAATCGTTGCATCCACGACACGTCCATGAAACGAGGACAAAAATGGAGAGAAAAACGGATAATCAAACCGTGTAACTTGTTCACCCTAACAATAAAACGGCAATTTTAGCGTAGTTGAAACTTTGGCAGTGCATGCGTTCGAAGAATTGTAAATCGGCCCTATTCTTCGTATTTTCAGCGTCGACAAGTCCGCGAGAGGGAGAGTCGATTGACGCGGCGAACGAGTAGTAAGAAGCGGACGAAAGCTGGGATGATGCTAAAAAGTTTCTTGGGAAGGAAGCCGCGGGAACTACAAAGACTTAAATCTGTTTTTTCTTCAGCATGGGGGTAACGAAGCAGGAAACAGTGAAACTTTTGCGAAAAGTTTAAACACACGAAAGATGAAGAAACGGAAGAACCAGGAAGAAACTGCGAAGATCGCGCAATCGGCTGAATGCGATGAATTTAAGACGAAAAACGTGTAACGAGGTATTTGTAAAGGAAGACGCGTGCAAAAAATTTAGATTGGAAGAGTAATTGATTGGATTCAGTGGTATCGAGTCTAATAATACGGTTTTACACTAAACCTACCGGCGCGGTCAAATTGACCGCTCTCGCGACTTCTACACAAATTTAACCATATTTAAACTTTATCACATCGCTTCATAATTTCTGAATTTTCCTAAAACATGCATACAATGTATTTTTCGGTATTTAATTTTAGTTTGTTCTTTTATTTTCTGAGAAAAATTTGTACTCTGTCTTGCCTACCGTGAGCGGTCATTTTTACCGATCGA
Source organism: Bombus pyrosoma (assembly GCF_014825855.1). Taxonomy (NCBI): domain Eukaryota; kingdom Metazoa; phylum Arthropoda; class Insecta; order Hymenoptera; family Apidae; genus Bombus; species Bombus pyrosoma. The sequence goes on from NC_057781.1 coordinate 1,342,012, forward strand.
TAAAATATGTTAGTTATTCTTAAAATAAATGCAATCAGTACAAAAAAAAGACTAACTCAAGGTCAGATGACAAACAAAATTAGTAATAACAAATAATAACAGCTGTTAAACCCGTAATCTTGTCATAAAACAATCCATTCCTCGATCAAGATAGCCACCAACTGTCAAGACATATCAACTCAGGCCCATTATAATCCTAAGGCCACCTAATCCTAATCCTCATCGCCACAAAATTTAGCACTTTTTACAATCCATTGTTACAAATATTTTAAAAGTCGAGAAGTTTCTTGGAGTTATTGCTCATTGCTATAAAACATGGGAAAAGCTTTGCCAACTCCACCCTCCAGTAACCGTTGGTGGAGAATGGTCAATACTCATCAATATTTTCATATAAATATCGCCGTTGTCTCGGTTTGTTAGTCAATTAGTCGACATCTAAATTTGTTATCTCTAAAACTCAAACAGAAAGCATCTCAGACCATTTTGTGTAAAGTTGTTATAAAAGGAAAAGTAAAGCATATCGAATTTGACAATAATTTTATATTTCGTACATGGTATTATTTTGTGATAAATATTTACCCTAAAAATATCAAGATTTAAAGAAAATTATAAAAAATATAACGGACATAGAAGAATACTGTTCAGTGTGCGATGAACAAGAAACTTCAGCAACTGAAAACGGCATGGAAAGCTATTTACAACCGAATCAGAGTTGAATATTGTAAATAAGCGTTTACGTAAGGGCAAAAAGGAAAGAAATTATCGTTGACGGCAAAGAGTGAAACTGGGCCCGATAGAACAGTTTGGAAAGAAATAAGTGCAAGTCTCAAACCTGGCAGGACATCAGTTCATAATATTTTTAGGGATATGCTAAACGGCATATAATGAAAGGACAAGTAAAGACGGCATTTTATCTTATCATTGGTCACCGTACATGGAATCATATAATAAAATGTACGGAAGAAGAAGCATTTATAGTATTGGGGACTAAGATGGAGCTAAATGCAACAAAACTAGATGCATTTATTGCTCTGCTATAAGCACGCGGTGCATGTCAGGCAAAAAATTTAGATGTCTCATATTTGTGGAATAAAATTTAGAGCAGGAATGACTTTGCTGAAATTATGAGGTTTATAGGATTTGATAAGAAGAGCGAAAGAAGCCAACGTTTACGAACCAATAAATTTGCAATGGGGCCAATTTATAGTGAATTCACAAAATTGTTATAAACCTAGTGCATACATTACTTTTATATAAAGAATCGCGGGGAAAAAAGCCATGCAATAAAACTATCAACAAATTCAGATTCATTACTACAAAAAACTTGTCAAGTAAAAAATTAGTATTCAAGGTTACAAAATTACGAAAATTTGTTTAAGATGCGGGAAATATTTATGTGGCAAATGTACATTTGATAAGAAGATAATTTGTAAAAAAATGCAGCAAAGTTGAATAAGGTATATCTCTATATAAATAAAAGTGTAATTCTATTTAAGTCTATAATTGAAATTAAACAAAAGTAAATTTGGACGAAATTTTATGAAAGTTCATCATTTTATATACATTTAGTTATAAATTAACCATTATCTAAGTCAAATCATAAAAACTATTACTTCTTTTAACATTGGTCATTTTGACCGCACACGATAGGAATAGGTATACACGAAGTGTCGGTAGGTTTAGTGTTAAAAGCGATCCAATAAAATCGAGAATGAAAGGGAAATAAGATTGAAGTATAATTTTATGATACTAGTGTGATTTTATAAGAATAAATACGAAAGGTGGAATAACGTTGCGAAATCTTCTTGGAAATTCTTCTTTTTAGACTTTTTCAACGGTTTATATTGCGGAATGAGTTATTAAGCATCAAAGACGTCCATTTACATAAATATCTTTGAAAATACGTTTTATTCGTACTACTGACGTACTAATGAAAAATGAAATTAGAACAATCGTGGAATAATTTCGAATGTGAAATTGAGTTTACTGTATGCATAAAGAAATATAAAAGCTACGCAACAATCCGGAATATGACAAGGTTCTAACCATGAAAAGATACAGCAATCTGTGACTGGAGCTGGTGCAAAAAAAAGGAAAAATGGCGCATAATAGCAGAGGATAGTCTTCCTCAGTCCACATGCATATTTCTGTGGTTTGCATTCAGACAGTCAGTAACGGCCGACCGACCTTTTGGGCTCGTGAGACCAAAGAAAGGGAAGGGGAAATGAGAAGAAGGTTCTCCATGATGAAGCAGCTTCTTAAAGAGGCTGCGATGAATGGACCGTACGTTACGTTTCATACGATTTTCAAATCATTGTGATTCATCCGACTATTTTCCACATTTTTATATTTCATAAGAAGTACGAAAATGTGTATCGAGTATGAATGCATCAAAGTATAAATTTTCGAGAAATACTGTGCAGTTCTTTGAAAAGCTCAATATCCGATTGATAACATTTATAATCAAATATAAATTCATTTATTGATTATAATTTCATAAAATTTACAAATTCTCCATGCATTTTTATCGACAGTAGATATTGTGATATTATTTTTCAAATAAAAATAGAAATTAAATAAGTATTTTTAATGAAATTCAATTGTTTGACAGTGCATAGTATTCATTTATAAAAATATTTAATTCTTTATAAATTTCGAATGGCAATCGAATATCTTTCGGTGTAATACTCTTCGAATAGAAAGATTAGCTAAAGAGCTGTAACCACCCTACTTTGAGAACGACGTGTAACTTTGAAATCTTCCACGATCTCAGTGAAGCGGGAATTTACGAGTTAAAAGTTCAATGTATCTGCGCCTGGTAGGTCTCTACGAATTTCACGGGAAGCCGCGGTTCTGCTTCGATAACGATGAAATTTCCTCGCTACCCTGTCTTAGAAACTGTTTTACGAGCTCTATTTTTTGTCGCTGGCGTCCAATATACTTTATTACACATAAATCTTGTTCAAGAAAATGATTATATTAATTTCCGACTATCTGTACCAGAAATACTTGAAGCGGTAATTTAAGACTTTAAGCTATAGAATATGCCCTATTTGTTTAATATGATTGTTATGAGCTCCCTCAAGAAATCGATCTAATTTTCAGCCATCCTGCATGCAGTTCATGTCCCGTAGAGAAATCAACCTTTACTGGAACACAAGAGACTGTAAACGTACTGCAACAATTACCATCTAAATTGCTTCACAGAAAGAAAGGAACAAACTGATTAAAAAGGAATAATCGTTGTTCGGATATTCAGCGGAACGGAACAACGAACAATTATAGAACTGTAAGATAGCCTGGACTCGATCCTCTAAAATAAAAACCTTTCAAAGTAGCCAATCTAACAAATCAGGAATCTACCTTAAGTTCATTTCTATTTCTCTTCTTCTGCTTTTTTACATCCTATCAGTTTCTCAGGCACGCTACACGTTCCTCTTAATTTTCAATCAGCTATTTTGAACCTTGACTTTTCTTTACATCCTCGACTTCTAACCAATTGTTACATTATAACAGGTATTATATGTAAAAATTGCCAGAATTATGGTAAGAAAGAATAAGAGTCTTCTATACCTGAACCAGCAAGTCAAATCTCACATTGCACATAATAACGATAACACATCACATCATTGTAAAAGTATAGTATTCCAAACAAAAAATAACCAACCGTCTATCATCATTTTAATTAACACGCTGGCTTTACAGCATTAATTTGTCATGAGAAAACTTGGAGATTTGTAGGACATTGAAGAACATATCATAAACCGATCTGTCGAATCACACGCGAGCAATCGTGTAAAGAAGAATAGCACTATATATCCGTCCTTTTTATAGCACGAAGATAAGAGACAGAATGGGACGATTGAGCCCTTACCTACATCGAAGACGATGTAGTTTCGACGCATATCCTACAACAAACGCCGACGGTATCCTTGGAGTACTGTCAACAGATGCTTCAAGCGCCACAAGTACTATCGCAAGTTAGTCGATAGGATGTGGATACGTGCTGCATAGGCGAACCAACGATGGGAACGGTAATTCTTGTCATTCAATCTTATAGCTGTTCGTGACTAGACACTATAGTGTAGATAAGTACACGACCGAGTGTAAACCCGGCTCCATCGGGCGTTAGATAATGCGGAATACAGAACTGCCTGCACAAACAAACAGAATGAATAACATTATAACAGTTACCGGATCTATCTACCATCGTTCGATGAATATAATGCGTACAGTTTGAAACTTTTAATCGATTCTCGAATTTCTATTATTTGCCACGTGCAAGAAGGAGAATTAAGCTAATACGAATTCGTAATAACTCTGTTATTACGTTCTAGATATAGAGGAATATTTTAAAGTTAGAGCAAGTCTTAATCACGAGTTCGAAATGAAAAGTGTCACGTCACAAGTTCGACTGAAACTTGCCCACTAATAAAAGGACAGTAACTTTCAGCAACTGTTTAACTTATTTTTAGTCTTAAATGCTAGAAGACATGGAAGAAACGATTCCTTAAGATTAGATTCCAGGAGAAATGTAATCGCGAACGTTGCGCGCGCAAGTTACACGTTAAACGGTAAAAATGGCTTAAATGGAAAATTAACTTTGTTTTGCATCAATTGATAGATTCTCGTGCAATACTCACTGCTTTATAGTTACTCACAGTTCCATTTCGTATGAAAACTGTTTCATACCACTACTACCCTTTCACCTGCAAACACCAGTCACAAAAATTGGAGAATTCTTTTTCTAAAGAAACTAAACTCCATAGAAACCAGAAGAAAGTTCAGCGTGGGGATCGAAAAGGGACCAATTCGCTGCGCGAATCCCGCAAGATTGATTCCAACCGAATCGTTCCGCGGTAGCTGTAATGAACAACGAGGTTATTGGGGCACGAGCTGGCAGAGAACAGCTCGTGATTAAGATATCGAGATCGGCCAAGAAGCAAAATCGAAGACAGAGTCCTTGAGACGACGTCAGTTACCTTATAAAGTCTTATCCTTAATTGCATTCCTGAACAGATCAGCCGATAGAAATTGCGCGAACAAATCAGGTGCACTGTGTCACGTGGATAAACTGGTGAGCGGAGCTGCATACAAAACTGTATAATTCATCTGATGCACTTAAGTCCGGTTATCTGGTGGGCAAAACTTTGAACGAACAGCAGAAACTTCGTAGAACTTGGTCGCGTAATGAACTTACGAGCTCACCCTAAACGAAAGATGCATCGCGATAGACCGTTTCGTTATCCATGCACCACGCTGGCTTCGCTGGATTCAGCATCGTTTCGCTACGGTAGCGATAGCGAACAGGCAAATGGGCGTGGTTGCTGGTTCAGTCGTTTGTTACAGCTGGTGGATTTTCGTTTCTGATCACGTGGAACTATTTTAGTTTGGAGTATAATGTTTGTATCATTGGGCCGATTTTTCGAGACAGCTCCGTGAGCTTAAATTTGAGTTACTTTCGTTTAGACAACAGACAGATTTTGAATATTAAATATTAAGAAAGGAAGATATAGAAATATCAGGAACAAGAAAAGAGAGTAGTAAATGAAAGATCCAGTAATTTGGTTTGGAATTTATGGGCGGAAAATTATGGTCTTGAAATAAGAGTTCAGAAAATAAGAAAAGAACATGTAATCGTTATGATTTGTTTTCTGTAGTTCCTGCATCATTAAGCACGTATAATGAATCACGACTCGAATCCACAAAATCAGGCTATCAAGCAACATGCGTTGAGAAATACTAACATACCATCGACAAAGCAGGAAACTAATCACTTAGAACACGAGTAATGACTATAACGGTGTACTATATCCAGAAAGCGTTTGTTTCGCTAAATTAATCCTAGACGTTCTCGATTGATATATAGTGACTGTATACAAAGGAGAATGCGAAACTCATGGTTAACATAATGTTCGTGAAGGTTGGTTGGAGGCAACGATAACTAATACAACTATTTCGCCCCGATGTGTACATTGATCGACGAGAGATGTACCGACAGAAAGGCGAATTCACATCCGAGCAACAATTTACAGCAGCAGCAACGTAATTACGTCCGCGTTAAACGTGATTACCGACGCAATGAATGAATCCAATAAGTTCGGACAGACCGCTTAATTAACTGCGAGATGTTTACGAAATATACCTCGGAGGAGTGGGAAATGCAAATTCGCTTGGTCCGATTGCGTTCAACGAATCGTTTGCTTTTGGTAAAAAGCCGAAACGTGCAGCAGAAATTGTTTCCATTAAATTCCCTACTGGCACACGAAAACCATCGTTTATACTGATAATATAAAAATACAAGATTATTCGATATTTCCTCTTAACGAACACGTGTGATTATCTCGCCATCGTTTTTAATTTTTACGCGAAATAAACGCGGTACATAATTTCAAGTATCGGGATACGCCATTATATTCGGAAAAGCCTGCCATGTCGTCTGAGCGACGCACAATGTTTCAGGGTACGGCAATCGATGTTAATTCGGTTGTTGGCTTCGATTTCATTCAATTTTCCGCTCGGATACGAGTAAACGCATAACAGCCAGCCAAATTTTTATTGAAACAAAATTCAACGGGAGCTCGTCGCTATTCGTTTTCCTCGATATCGATCGCTTCATTCGATTATATCGTTTTTCATCACGGATCTCAACAAAATGCACACGTTTTATTCTTAATTCAAAGTGTTGAAATGGAGATCGAAGGAAAAAAGAGGAACTTGGTATGGATCATTAGAAGATCGTTTAGTGAAGGAGAGACGACCGTGAGTTACGTCACCGCGGTAATTGTATTATCAAAGTTCAAGTTACGGTACGATGTCACGAGACATAGACCAGACGAGCGCCGATCCTGGAAACGAAACGCGCGACGTTCGCTCGAAAAGTTGCTTAACGTTGACCACAACGATTAACGCACGATCGAACCGCGTTAATGGAAGTTTAAGCGCTGACAGCGAGAAACTGATCAACCAAAGAGGTTCCCTTATTTTCTCGCGGAAAATTCACGCGGTTTCGGGTTATTTTAGCGGCAAAGAGCGCCGCTGGTTGGAACTACGCTCACGCGAAGATTGATCGATCGACCTTTCATCGAAGTTGTTCGTGATTAGCGAGAAGCAAGGTCGGCTAATTTTCAACTTTACTTTCAATACACGCTTCCCTCTAAAAATAATACCTCGCCCATTCCATTGTACGGACGCGAATCAATACGCTGTTAAGAATAAACTACCGCCAGTCGTAGAAAGTGACGGTGCCAGTCGAAAAAAATAGATCGTTTCTTCGTTGTCTAAACTTAATAATTTATGTTATATCCATTCGACATTTAAAATTTATCAATGAAGAAGTAAGCTACCGTTATTCACCCTAATTGGTATAAAGGTATGATATCTGAGAAATATCGGTAACGATTCCAATTAATCGTTTGGTTTCTCAGTTCCGCGTTACAGAATTATAAATAAAATTTTATCCTAGAACAGGAAAATCGTTTAAATAATCGTGTCTGACCCAAATGCTAAAGAGATCAGCAATTAAGGAAAGTCAGGGGAAGAAGACAATAAGGAAACGTTGAATAATGAAACGACGGATTGATTCGATGAATAGGCAGCCGATGGTAAAGAAGAATCGTCTATATAATTACGAACAAAGAGCGAAACCTCAAAAAGATTATGAACGAATAATTTGCTAGATTTACGAAGATGATAATTCGAATTATGAATTATACATACATTTAAAAAACCAAATATATTAGAAATGTATTTATTCCAAGGTTCGTCTGGTCTCTTTATCTCAAGATTGTCATTGTCTTGCGCGAAAATCTTTTAACAAGTTGTTTATTCGAAACGCGGTGTAAAAGTGACGTAGCTCGCACATGTGCGTGACACATAGTCACCAACTTTCCAGCAAGCGTAAATCAACGGAACGCAAATATCGCATTGATGTAAACAACCTTTATAGTTGGTGAGGTAAATTTGCTAATTCCGTCTCCCGGCGTATCGCTTTCGAAAATGTAATAATTTAATCGCAGATTGTATGTATTTTTGATGAACGTGATCTCTCTTAGTAAAACGTTGTACAATGATGAGCAAAGATAAATAGCGCACGATAATCTTTACGTTTCTACAATTTCCAGACGTCGTGCTATTAAGCAGGCAACAGTATCTTTTCCCGTTGTTCGACTCGCCTAGATGCGAAAGACTTTCCAAATATCTCGTACTCAACACAGCGAAGGGAAAACATTTCAGCAATTACCTGTTCCGTAATTATTTATCTTCTGTTTAAAACGAAACGTCACGGACCGCAATTTCGTCGACTGCCAAGGAAACCGGCGAAATTCCGTCGCAAAGTGTAAACTATAGACCGTATTACTCTCAGGCGAGTCAAGTTCTAATGCCGTCATTTAAAGTCTAATATCTCTTCGACGCGGAAAAGTTGGTCTGCTCGTAAACGTCAAACCCACTTATTCCTGTTTATCCAGTTTTCCCAACTCTTCGTCAGCCTTTTCAGTCTAGCTACACGCCGGTCGTACTTTGCTAAACAGCGCGGTAAATATGGCAAAGTTTCAGCGAATAAAAGCCGGGGAAGCAATAAACTCGATATCAAAGGTAGAAGAATTAGCTGCACCAATGTAATCATTGCTCAGATCAAACGCCAGACAATTAAGGAGTCATATAAATTCAATTTTGTATCAGCTTTCTCGTTTCGTTTTATCGGAACATCACGCGGTGATAGACAGCAGTAGGCAATGTAATGTTTCAAAAGAATTATTGTATTAACTCGGGGAACTTGTTTATACAGACAATTTAGAAGCTAATGTCTGAGCAATTTTCTATTCGACGATTTTTATTTCAGGAGAATTTAAACTCTTTTCAACGAGATCGTATTTGCCTCCTTCTGACGTGAAGTGGCAAGCAGTTATAGCCAAGAGTAAAAAATGCAGTATTCAATTGTAAGATAAAAAGAAAATAAGGGTTTTTGTTTTGAAGAAACTGAACAATTGAACGTGACGAATGCATCGAGTTATTTGCAATCAACGTGGAGCGTGCTTTTTTCTATCAAGCCGCTACGAAGTTAATCGCGAAATTTCAATATCGCCATTTGGAAAGATTTGTCTTCCGATGAACAGATCGATAAAATCGGTTACACCGCCATCAGTTTCGTTAGAAACATCTGTCTTTTATACACCGACCGTGAAATTTCGTATAGTTTTATGACACGTCGAAATATTACGCGAACAAGTCGAACAAAGGAACGACGAATTGCTGTTCACGAATCTCGAAATTCGATACAGTCCTTTCATCTCCTCCTCAGCCAGCACGATATTTACGGACATAAAACAAGCTTTCCTCGAAAATATTGCGCGTCTCCCAGTCAGCACAGAACGATTTCGGAGAAACTATAAAACTCGCCGAGCTACCATTCTTTTACTTAAAAGAAAAAAAAAAGAAGGAAGGAAGAGAAAAACAATCAACGTATATAGAAAAAAGCTATTCATAGTCTTTCGATTGAAACTTTCAATTTGTTCCGATCCGATTTGGTCGAGGTTTTTTTAATTTTTCATTTGAAACCTATCTCCAATTTTTGAATGAAATAGAAATGAAACTTTAAAGACAAACATTGTTTAATTTGGTTAGCATATACGTACATATTCTTCTTTGCTTCTTTGTTCTTTTAAAAAAATCTTCTTAAATAACATGTAAATTCCAATGCATCTTCACTGGAGCATGAACACATGAAGATTAATATTAATGTAATACGAACGAATTTCCAAAAAAACTGAGAATTTTATTACGGAAATTGTTTCTTCGTCAGCAGTTCTGTATGCACAAAAAGACTAATGCGAACTGCGGTTATATTTTATCATCAATCATAAAACCTGGCTCCATAAGTGAAGCTAATCCAGCAGTCGCTATTAAACATCAATATCGCTGTTAAGGTCTTCGGTTTTATGCGTCGTTTCTGTTACTTTTTAACCCCGACCCGCTTTAATTACACGTCTTTTATTTCGGAATATGTTGGTTTACAGCCATCTAACCATTAAATGAACCTCTAAAATGTCAACAACTATCCAAGCAAATGTCGTTTCGAAAGTTCCAACTGGAACACTGCATTGCGTTCGCTGTTTCTTATGTTTCATGCGATGGAAACCTCAAAACCTACTTTCCATGCCGAAGACCAATAAAATGCTGATTTACAAAACTATCTTGATTCACAATAACTTATCATAGTTGTAAATGTAACTGATCCGTATACAAAATGATATAATAGTGGTGATATAATAGTGTCTTCTTCCTTACTTTCTTCTCTCAAGGTTAGAAATGACATTGATCAACTCCGAAAATTGAAAAGTACAGAGAAGTGACGATGTTGAAAACACTGTCGCTTAAATTTATCTTAGAATTTACCAGATATTATCCATATCATTTCCCTGCGATAAATTAACTCACAAACGTAAGCCGTTCGTTCTTGGAGAATGGAATATTAATCGTGCATTGAAGAAATTAATAAAAAGTGTAGTCGATCAGTTTGACTTCTGGAAAGCACATTTAAGAATAAGGGATATTCGAATGTATGGAAGAAATTCTCGACGAGGAAAATCCTCGAAGACTAAAATAGAGAAGAATTGCATGCAGCAGTGATCGTTTGCGCGGGTAAAATCTGGTCGAAGTCGGGCGAAGAAAGAAACGTATTAAATCGCGATTGCATCAAGAAATTCGTGCAAAAAGCTCGAGTTCCGTTAGTTCCGTGAAGATAAATGGAGGAAGATCTTTCATCATCGTGGGAGAACAACGGAATGAAGCCACGTTCATTTATTCCGGCAAGTAATTAACTTTCTTCAAACTGTTAAAAACCTTTTTGATAAATCGGATCTTGCCCCGTGGCTCATCGGAAAATGCATTTCGAATCAACGAAAAAGATAAATCTAATTAAACAAGTTAATTTTTTCGATCGAAAAGGCATACATTTCGCGAAAAATTAATATAAAGTGACAAGTACGAACACAGCGTGAATAAAACTATGACATTTATAATCTACATACAAAGTAATTAGATGCAACCAGAATTGTTGACATGGCGTGATATTATAGGTAACCTGGTATTATACGCGTGTATACTCGAGTGGAAAAACAAGTCGCCGCGTCAAAGCCAACGGACAGATCGAGAAAGTTTGATTAGTTTATAGTTTGATACGATGAAGTTTGCAAGTAATTGTGCATACACGCGTCTCCGTGTCACTATCCAACAGCTTTAATCTAGTGACTTTCGATGACAGCGTGTCCTGCGAAGTTAAGAAACGATATCGGAGTACACAAAAGGACGAAGTGACCTAATGAAAATTCAGAGATCGATAGTAGTTTTAACCGAAATATCATTTAAACGGAAAGCTTTCGGAATTGTACGAATTCATAATTTCATACATATAACTATAAAATTTTAAAACGTACGAATAAATATGAATTACGAATTGTATGAATTACACGCTAAACCGAACTAATTAGCCTCGCTGATAATAATCACCTAGCTTTTGAACTATCAAACACTAATCCTAACATTAAAATTAAGAACTGTTTCAAAAGTAGAGTTCTTCAAGTAGTTCATATATACATATCAGAAAAAAGATGAAAAAGCAATGAATATGATCGTTTCGCCGGGATTAAATGAAACGAAAATCAGATACCGCTAAAGAATAGCTTAAAATCGTGTTACAGGTAGCAAGCAAATTAAAAGAACAATCAACGGTACACAGTCAATTATTACTAGTGTCCTAGCTTGTCACGCGATCGATGTCAATATCTTTCTTTGTCAGTTTCATTCAAACTCTTTTGCTTTACCGATGAAACTTCAGGTCGTTTCGCTTTGCTAGCTTATACAGCCATGTTAATTGCAGCAAGGGCAGAGAGTTGAAAGGGGAAAAACGGCCGAAGAGGAAACGAGTACTTGTCAGTTTACTTAGGAAACATAACACGCCCATTAATAGTTGGTTTTCCACGTTCGTTAATTTAACATGTTTAAGCGAAGGCAATTTACCGGTAACACAGCGGAGTTCTTCCTTGTTATTAAAAAAGGAGAAAAAAGAAAAAAGAAAAAAAAATGAAAAATATGACACTACAGTATTTTCTCTCTACTTTTTTCTTGAATTATAATTACAAGGAAATGAAAATATGACATAATAAAATAAATACGGAAACATTCGGTCTTCAAACGAATTTATTTGGCTTATCTCCATTCAAACCATAATTTTTACTACACAATGCTTGTAATCACCGACATATAAATAAAACATAGAAAATTCGAATCGTTTTCATGCAGATAAGCCATTAAATGACAGACACAAAGTGCCGAGATGATAGCACTTTCATCCAGATGAGCCCCTCAAACGAGAATCGTCCAAAGGCTCGTGTTTCACAGGATAAAAATGTCAAAGTACCTGGCAGAAGTAAACCGTACTTACCGATACATCGCGCAAACGGTATCAGAAAGAGGGTTGAAGCAATCGACCACGCAGGAAGAGTATGAAAAGTGAAGGAGGAAGAGAAGTCGGGAATAAGAGGTGGAGACGTCAACATGAAATAAACGCGACGACGTTTAACTTTTGGTTTCGTCTCGAAGGGAGAATCTTCGGCAAGTCGGAGGTGTTCAAAAGGAACTGGAAAGGGAAAGGGGATGAGAGAGGCAGACGGGTCTGTGGATGCAGAATCCGGAGGCAATATTTCACTGCCCTTCCTACGGCATCTAGCCGCTTCAGCTTCCATCACACCCCTTTTGCTCTTCGATGTGCAAGTCCGATAGATTCGGGTCCATTTACCGCTTTGGCCGAGTGAAATACCCAAACCCTATCACCATACGAACAGTCACTGTTCTTCTATTTCACTCTTTTCGTCTTTTTGCATGTTTATTTTACGACGTCATTTATTATTCTCAAACCAGTACGTTCTCCCGCTTCATTGAATTGGTTCGGAATTAAACAGGAAATTAAATTGCTCGCAGATAGCTAGAACGTACCCAGCAGTGAATTGACGTTGTGTGATACTCATTCATATCTTTTTTCTTTTCCTATCAAAAGAATTGAAAGAGCATAAAGGTATATTAATAAATATTTGCAGAATATAGTTCATAAATTAATGGTCGTGGCATAATATTGAGATATTACTGTACCTTCAACCTAGTTGTATAGAGTACGAAGAATTAATCTGATCATTTATGTCTGCCATTTTGGCAATAAATAGATTAATTCCATTGTTCGAGACATGCCGCAATATTACAATAATTACAGAACCGCCCAGCTAGTTCTAGTTTGTATTGTTTAAATCTGTCTTAGGACGAACGAACTAATTATTTCCTACGAAAGCAGTAGCTCTAATAATTTCCATTAATGGACTCATTAAGGATAGAAACTACAAAGTTGGTCTACACGGCAAACAATGCATCAACTGGAAGCGTAAATAATTCGGTACAAGGATATATGTGGTGTTGGACAAACAGAACACGATTCAAAGGGAAACTTAATTTCTATAATAATAAAGGGAAAAATTTTCTTTGCCAAATTATACCAAACGTAATCTGAACAAAATCAACTATAGTGATAATTATCATAAAAAGTAAATGATAAAATAACGAATAAATTACGGACATACAAGTAATGCAAAATAAGCGGGGTTAAACGTGTCGTTAATAATAATCGTTTTAACCTCAAGAAAGTCTTGTAAGCTCCATGTTTCGGAACTTTGCTACGCGATAGCAAGTAGATATGATCGCTAACTAGTCAGACAGTACACACGACATTACATGACCAGCCACAATATGGCGTAAGTAATACCGTAATTGAGTTTATAACAAGGCGGTGAGTGAAATGCCATATGGCTTGATACTCTGCGTGTCTATCGACTGTCTGATACGTTACATGGTCACTGTATAAGCACCGTAGTAAGGAATATTCGTTGCACATGCACTGTAAGCAGATACTGACCCAAGCGTTCTGTGCAAGCATAATGCATATAAATAGGCGGTTACAATCGCACACTGTTGGGTATACTGTTGAAAGAAAACATCGTGAATTCTATTTCGATACCGGATCGAATTACACGGTGAAAATGTGTTTTCATCTGCGGCCGAAAAGTTGAACCGCGAAAACACGAATAAAAAGAGCAACAGTCTGCCTGTGGAGAAAATTAGTTAAGTTGGAGTGTCTGTAGCTGTTCTTGAAACTTTCGGCAGTAAAGAATTGTTTTTATTTCGCTTAGAAAACACCATCGTCAAAAATTCGCTACGAGAGAAAATCAGCAGGGCTTGTGACCGCCAAACTGCTTAGAGTTAGAAAAAAAACTCACGTTATTTAAACTACGCTCGTAACAAACTAAACTAATTCGTCTTTCGCGTTCTCCCCTGATGTCTTCTTTCCCCGCTGCTGTCGCGAAATATCTAGTTAAAAGTGCATGAATGTAATGCCAACACGGTACAAAGTAATAAGGGTTTTTAATTCAGAGAACAATGCAAAAGACATCGAAATGTATCGATGGGGAAATCGCATGACAGGCCATTCGCTTATAAAAGCGATTCTCTTGAAAGTATCGTTTCCATTTTTCTTTTGTCCTGACTCAATTTCATCCTCCAATATTCCTCAGCTTTCGTAACTTCAATCTAGAGAAGTAACTTCCGGAGCAACTTCATTTTAACTTCGTGAATCAAATATGTATAAGGACAAATATAATACAATACAGAAATACCGTAATATAACGAGAAACACGAAACATCAGAGTCGTGCAACACTGTCTGAGACCTAAACAATAACGCCTAATGATTTTCAGCACAGTTGAAACTTTATTAAAAGAATTCTGAATCTCTCAACAACTACTCAAGAATGGTCATTTTTTCGGTAATTTGCCATTGTATTCCGTCAATATTGTGAGTTTTCTTAACATTTCGTAACATTATTAGAAGATAAATTATAATTCTACTATTATAATATTAGTAAATATTAGACAAGAGACGTGACGTAAGCCGATAATGCTTTTTATGTAAAATAGAAAAAACCTATGAAAAAGGTGCAAGGTGTTAGCATTATATTCGAAGGTATAAGGACCAGTATAGTATTCATGGAAAGTATCCATGTTAGTTTTATTCCCTGCACGACGTAATAAGTTTCTAGCAAGTTGTTAATGGCCGCCTGCGGGTCATCTCGTCGGGGCTCTCGTCGCTTGCCACGACACTAGGGGACAACGTCGTAGTGCATTACGCAAATGAGGCATAAATTCCTCCGCTCAATGAACGTTATTAAACAGCTTAATCGCTTAATGACCACTCACGCGTTGACGAAAGAAACGAAATCATCTTAGAGCTATCTTTACGATTCGTATACGTTGACATAAAATTGAGAAAAATACACAAGTTGATAAAAGCATTTAAATGTATATAGAAATAACCAATTAATTATTTCAAATAGATATTTAATAAAAAAAATTAGTATACAGCATACAATGAATAACTGATTGTCAAAATACTTTTGTGATCTCTGCAAGATATACATCTACTTGTACTAAATATATTGTAATTTCTGTATACATTTTCAGATTTATTTCAAATTTTACCAATATGATCGAGCATACTAGTACCAATAAAAGATCTAGAAGTGTTCGAATACCTCGATGAAATTTGTGTATCTTGATATAATAATTATTCATCTAACATAAAATATCTCGCATTACATGTTTTTGATCAAAGGAGAACGAATCAATGATAATCCTTCCGGACATATCATGATCCAATTGCCGATAAATTTCACGTGCTGCTGACTATGCATGCACGTTTGTGATCCCGCATAATAACGGATAATGAGATGCAGTCAGCATCTAGAGTTTCGAGATAAAAAGGAATGTAGTGGAGAGCCGATGTGTATCGTACACGATACAAAGGTACGCTTTCCTTTTTTGCGGTTCGAACGATGTTACGACGGAAAAAGATTTTGAGTCGAGACCGGATTCGCAAAAGGGTGCAAAGCGACGTAATGCTTTGCACGGATATAATGAATCGATGCATGAATAATCATATTAAAAAGAACGTTTTTGTCACGACTCGTTCGATATCGAACGACAGATTCGTAACTTTAACCAGTTATATCGATGCGATATCGGAAAAACCCGATCGAAACATTCTTCTCCTTGTTTCCTGCAACGATATAACAAGTTTATTTGAGATTTCGAATTAATTCGACGAACAAATTTTATCGGTACATTTGTAACGAATTAAATTAAATTCCAATAGCGTTCAACAATTAAAATCGTATATGTATAAAGTAATAACGTTACAAAAGTGTTAATTATTCGGCCACGTTAAATGTAATTTTCTGACATATACGGTTTCAAAATATAGAAATACTTTTACTCGAAATGAAATGCATGAAATATTGAGATGAATATGTATGTCGAATAATTTGTAGCCCAAGTTATCCGTTGGTCGTCAACGAATAAACTAGTAATTAATTTATGTTATACTAAATAACATTTCACGAACTCGATGCAAAAGCTGCGGCGAAAATCGAATTTCTGTGAGCTACGGTAAATGATTACTAGCGGGGAAAGCAACAATCGACAAACTTTTGCGTTTCGTGCTGGAGAAAATATAATCCGCGCACGTGTAAGAAGAACACGTCGCTTTATTGGTACAAGAACACGTTCAAATGTAGCGGGAGCAATTAAAAACGAGATTAATAAGGAGCATTCTTCATTGAATGCTCCTTAACATCAACCTCGACCAAGATTCTTTATGGAAGATGGTTCTTAAATTTGAACACAAAGAGACGATCGACGCTTCCTCTGCAAACGTCAGATTAATTTTCTGTCACGATGTTAAGAAATAATGAACAAATAATCGTGGAACAAGTTATTTTTATCGAACAACGTAAGTCTGATTCGTCAACGATCCGCCGAAAAGTTTGTGAGAATGCAACAATCCCTAGGCTTGATAGTAATTTGCATTTTCGTCGTAACGTAAAACGTAACGATAAAATTACGTGATATCGGGGTGCATGGTGATTTCTCTCGTATATTTCTTCATCAGCTCCAATTTCATTTACATGATGACAGAAGAAACAAGCCGATGGAATAAAAAATATTTACGAAACGATGTTCCGTTATCCGTCGAGCGTCTCGGAAAATAGGAGCGTCTCGGGACAAATTAAAAACGCTATGAGATTCGTAAAGTTGTCTTTAATGCAAATAAGAAAAAAAGAGCGATGAGAGAATATATATCGTCGACGATTCTCCGAAGGATCATGTTTCCATATTACAGTTACTCTAGAGTAAAAAAAAGATGGTAAACAGCAATGGATCTTGGCAGAAAATCCGAGAAACTGCGAGTTCTCGAAGAAGTGCAGGAGAATTACGCGAACGGATTTATGGAAAGCGCAATGCCGTGACTTTTTCTCCGACACGGCCGGCGCAGAGTGAGAAAGATGTCGAGAAAATGGCCAAAAATCGTGACGAGGCGGCTAACGGCCAAGTTTATGGCGACGAATCGGATTCATGTGTGCAACATGGAGCAACGAATGGGAACGATTCTCGGGGAAAACGAGAAAAATTGGTCACCCTCGTAACAACTGCGACGACTGCACCCGCAGCAACGATCGTAGTATTCGGTTAACGATCTTACAACACTGACTGCTCGTGCTTTGAATTTCAAATTGTCCCGCCCGTCGACACAGGCCGCTATTCACCCAGCAGCGTGCCATCGTCAGAAACCAATGACCATTCCACCGGCCTCAAGAAATCCATGTTAACGATCTTGCTTTAACGACAGACCTTTTTTCGAACTGCATTTTCCATCTTCTTGCGGATCGAAAAACTTTCTTCTAATGTACTATCTTTCGTTCAATGAAATAAATTCATCGAGTTTGTATAAACATTTGAATGTTATTCTTTTTGCAAACCGTAATAACTTGGCAAAGATGAAAGAAGTTTAAAATATCAAATATTTTGCGTTACGAAAGCGCGTGATGTATTAATTTTCGAGTTGCTGAAGAAAGAAAAACATTGATGAGAGCAGAATAAACGTTTATCGCGTCCATTAACAGAGTAAATTTGACTTATCCAAGTATCGTGGCAGTATTTACACAGAAAATACAAAAGTCAAGCTTGCTGCGAGAGCGAAATAAAAGTTCGAAAATGGTAACTACAAAAGATATATTCTACTGTACACGTAGATAAAAAAAAACCTTCGCAAAGAGAGCTTACACTTTGTTACAACATTCAGATATTGGGCTGTATGCAATATCAATAAGGTTATTGGAAACGTATCTACACATAACATACGGATACGTCTACGCAACGTCCATACGTTTACACTTTGTACACGTACATATATGTAGTTTAATATACTAGAATTCCTAGATGCCATAAGCCATAATGTATTACCAGAAAATACGAATTTATTACATATTTTCAAAGGGTTTGTTCTTTATCTAAAGGTAATGTATTGAATACGAATATTTATCCAAATACGGAATCTATTTTACGTTGAAAGCCAAACAGACTGGTCTTTTCTTAAACTTATATTATATTATACTATATTATAAAATGAATTATTTACTTTTAAAAAATTCTGTAACTGATATTAAAATCATGGGTCTAATGATCGTCAGTTTTATGAGCTGGAACAAAATTTTAAATTATAATGAAAAATTCATTGTGAACACAGCCCTTGCTTTGTAAGTTCCATCATAGTCATATCACGAGTATGACAAGCATTATGAAACAAGGGATTAATATGACTTTTACCACAGTATTCTTTTTCAAGTACATAGCATCTAGTGAATTTCTAGCGAAGAAGCCGACTTTTTGTTGAATGAAATATAATAGTTTTCAAATAAAATTAAATAATTAAAATCACCATGAAAATATTAAATTTTCGAGCAGCAACGAAAAGATTCAGCAAAGTCATTCGTATCTTTTGAATGCAAACAAGGAAAACGGTTTCGAATAAATCTAAGTGTTTTGCCACAGAAAGGCCACGCTAAGAATCGGAAGCCAGGTACTTTGCCAGCTGCGCGTAAAACAAAGCCCTGCGTGACAATAAAGGCCACTATACAATGATAATTAATGAATACTCGGGTCCGGGAACAAAAGTTCGTTATATAAAGATACATATGCTCCTTTATATACCGCAATATGTACCGAGCATTGTGAACCGTGGGCGAAGCAAAGTAGATTTTAAGATCGACGATGAAGATCCAACTACACTGTATCCACGATCCTATTGTTTACGAATACACATGTACTAAGGCAAAAACAATGAAAATTGAAAGCACCGTCGTGAGTGAGACCTACGCGTGTTTGTTGAAGCTTTTATACTCCCTTCTATGGTTGATTCCTTAACCGACGAATTTTGGACACCTGGATAATTATTTTAAATTTTTGTATTTCGCTTTACGATATAATCTAAAACATTAAAAAAATTTTACGCACATCTCTGCGTAATATATATTATGTAGCATATTACTGGAATAATTACATTTTATACCAAATATCTTTTCACGAGATGAACGTGCATTACCCCAACGATTAATTTCGCCATTTTAATTAAATTGGTTAGGTTAGATCTCATTTTAATTAAATTAGATCGAATGTTATATCTATAAAATTAGGTTATATTTTAATATATTACATATTAAATTCTGATATTGCCAAATACAGTTCATGCCAAGTAAAGTAACCACGTTTGAAATTCTGTTACTGCTGCGAGGGCATGAATAAGAATAAAAAAGTGCATTCAATATCGAGCCACAAAAGAGAGCGGAGATTGATCGATGCGAAATCGTCGACCAGGTATTTCCAATCTCTGGCCGAAGAAAATAGAAGAAAAGAAGAGATCGAGGGTCGCACGTATAAAAATACATATACGTAGCTATACTGGCGTTTCGATTTTGAAAATTTCGGCTATGGTATCAGTGGCTACCGAGCTCGATGACAAAGAAACCTGTAAGCGAAAATGCAATTTTTCCAAAGCAATATGATCAGTTCTCCAGTTATTTCGAAATACAATACTTTTCGTTGCGTGAAATGTAAATTTGATAAGTAATCCGAAACTTCGTATAAAAATTGGGCACTATTCAGTTCCATTTCCATATTATACACAGTTCATATTTCGCTGTTTCGCGTTATGAATATTTCGCGCGATTTTCTATGACTTAGCTTGTACACGAGTCGTTTCTTCTACGCGTGAAACGTACATTAGCCATAATTGTTCCGTGATCGCGTGCGCAATTCCAATTTCGATAAAAATCGTCCAAGCCTTGCCGTTGTTAAACCTCAAAACAATGCCTGATTCTTGTACCGGCAAGAACACGTGCTTGAGAAATTGCACGAGCATCGCGATATTCATGAAAAGAATATCGATCGAATTTCTGCTGCCTGCAAAAGGTATTCAGATTCTAATAAAAGTTCGTTGTTTGCGATATCGGAGGTTCTTCGTGAACAACGATTTTCATGATATGATGTAAGATCTAATTAACGTTAAATCAATCGAGCTACCAAACGAAAAAATCTCAAAATAACAGATTTTAAATCTTTTGTTTCCTGAAATTTCTAAAAACATGCGAGTGCTTTTAATAAAATAGCTAAGCGTTTTTATTAATGTGGAAACACAATCTTACGTGTCACCTTATTTTCACTGCACCATTTTAATTAGATTCGTCTATGTCGGCTATATTAAAGTTGCTCTATTATATTAAACGTCAAAATAATGTTCTCCAAGTAAAGTGCCAGTAAAGCGAACAAATTAGAATTATGAGCACAATTTTAAGATCAAAGCGAACGGGGTTGCTATGTGATAGCGACATCGAGGCTACCGGAAGTTCGACAAGACCGAACGAGAAGGTGAAAAGAACAGCCCCGAAAGCTGAAATACGTCAAGAGCTGACGCGTTTCGCGTCATCGGCACGTCTACCACGCGTGTCAATTTCTTTCTCCACCCTTCATACGCTCATTTTCCTGGCTCTCTGTTCCGCTTTCATTTTCCGTCGTGCACCAAAATGCCGTCGTCCGTGAGTGCAATAGCCTAGCGCGAATGATTGCTCGGTCAGATGAAGCTGCAATTTTCTGCACTGCTGCCACGTCTAACGCCCGAAATAAATCGGATTTTCCGCGCAGTGCGACACAGGATAGAAAAAGCACCCGTGAAAAAGATTATACATAAAAAAAGAGCGCTAGACACCGTGCAAGAAGAGTTAATCGTAATTAAAACAAACGATGCGCCGTAAATAATCTCGGACATGGGTACGAGTCTCGCGCCGTGCATTTTTACGCTGGTTCCTTAACGTGAACCGGATTCTCGCTAATCACGTTGTCGATGAGACAGATCACTTGATAAACTGGTACTGATAGTTTATCAAACGACGTGTTATACATCTTTTTGTACAGGCTGCTTAACTGTACTTAATACTTGATACTTCTGTTGCTACTTAAACTGTAACATAGCGTAGAGCGGTACGTTATTCAAAATTGGTAGCAATAATTGTAGAGTTCTCAGTAACGCGTCAAGTTTGGATACCCAACATGATATTTCATTCTTCGCTCAAATTACAGGAGCGAAGTTACCTCTCTTCCTCTGTGCTTCACTTGCTCTAAAGGGCTTCATCACTTCCTTTGTCTGGTTACTTCAAAGAAAGGAAACCACAAACTTATCAACGTCGGTGTCTTGCTACTTTAATATTTCTCTATTCCCTCTATTTTCTTGCTACTTTCTTTTCTCCGAGTTGTAGTTTCAGCTTCCATCTATTTCGTTCCCGATCACTCTTATTTCCTTTTTATTACAGCACCGCCGTGCTTTTTATTGATTTATAAATTGATCTGTTCTCTCTCGTTTTTCTACATCCCTCCCCCTCTTTACGTTCTAGTCTCGTTACTTTCTTTTCTCCTTTCTTCCGCCTTTCGCGCTCTCCACACCAAGCTCCTAGCAATTCTAGCAGTTGCGGGGCAACGCGAAAAGTAGACGATACTTTCCTCCCCTGTAGATGTTTCTTCTTCCCGAGGCTGTTCGGGAAAATTTTTCTCCGCCGATCGATGACCGACCTGAATTTTAAAGAAGCGAGAGGAAGCTGATTTTCAACCTCTGCGACAACAAGCTTAGTTTCCTCTTTTCTCTTTCTTTCTTTTTCAACATCAACAAGCCACGTCTAATTTATAAGCATCGAGAAATACGTTTATCGCCCCGCGGCTGATTCCATTAAAAGACGCGAACGTTAAGATGAAGCTTCGCCCGATTCATTAACGATTCCTAACCAAAGAATCGATGAATTCCTTGAGTGTTCGAGACTCCTATCTCTTTCGATAACAACCGTGCTCCCTTTCGATTCGTGACTGGAAACCAAGTTCCGTTAACATTTTATTTCTATATTTGATCGAAGAATATATAAAACACATAACATTTGGAAAAAAGAAAGTATTGAAGTATTGAGTATTGAAGAATATAGGTGTCCATTATATCACATAAATGAAAAATAATGTAAATAGAGAATACATATAGAGAACACAGTAGAAACTATCCATTGATGTATCGCTGAAAACTGACCTAAACTACTAGTACACGTGTGCAAGGGCAAGAAGGATTTATCAGCCAGTCGTGTTTTGTAACGTAACGTCCGATGCATTCGCCACCAAGGTGTAAAATAGTGCATCGTGTCTATGTTTCACGTCCATGTCGCATCGAACCATACATTTGGATCCGTAGAGTGTCTGCACACTGTACGAACTGTATCAAATAGGTTATACGTGAGAAATTTACATACCGTTTTCAGAGATTTCTCTTTTAATTTTTATTAAAACAATCGAAAACATGGCCACACGAATTTTCCATCGTAAAAACATATCACGTATTCAAATTCAAACCAGAATTCGTCAAATCTGTTTTTTGTTTACTAGTAAACTAATGCGTCGCAAATTTATCAACAAAAAGGAACAACGAAACTATGCAAGAAGGGTGCAAATACGGATTATGAGATTAGCAGCCTGATCTCCTATAATTAGGTTTCTTTGGTACGACTTACATCGCGTACCTGTTTTCTTGAGAAAGGTGGCCATGTAAGAAACAGGATCTTAAATCTAAATCCTTCAAAATTTGCATTCGCTAAATAAACAGGTAAAATGAAATCTCGAAAGATAAAGGGTAGCATGTATGACGTAAGACTTTAAACAAAATTCGTAAAATGTATTATTCGTGCAATACAATTTTGATTCTTGTAGACTTGCAATTAATATCGCTCTCCTTCATTTGATAAAATAAATTCTACCGAATTTCGAGAAGCCCCGATCAAATACGATGCAACTGAGATAAAACTCCATCATTTCTAGAGGATTTGAAGAACAAAGGAAACAGAAAGAAACACGAGCTCAAGGAAATCACGTATTCGTAAGTAGACGTTTCCTTGTAATCTGGCTTCCGAATTCCTTCACCAGACAAAAAGGTTCGTAAGACTAGTGGCAGATTAGAAACATCGAATGTTCGAGTTTCCCAGAGATTTTTCTAGGATGTGTGTAGAAGGATCATTAGAGGAACATACTTACTTCCGGTGGAAACAAATTGAAAGAGAAGCTCTTTAAACTCGAAGGTCAATTTATCACCGTAATTTTAATTATCAGGAAATTTCTGGAATTTCAAGAAAA
Source organism: Bombus pyrosoma (assembly GCF_014825855.1). NCBI lineage: Eukaryota > Metazoa > Arthropoda > Insecta > Hymenoptera > Apidae > Bombus > Bombus pyrosoma. The sequence continues at coordinate 1,365,651 of NC_057781.1, forward strand.
ATTTCGTTAACCGCCACGGATGTTTGCTCGCGAGGGATCGACCATTTTCTCATTTTGGCCAATTTCACGAGTTAAGACACCTCTTAGCTTCCATCGTTTTCAAGTCCTGTAATTCGCAATCCATCTGGATAATCGTTAGGAAGCTGATGCCGACGATAACAAGCGGGAAAGGGCTGTGAGCGAAAGAAGGGGAGGACGAGAGATAAATTGAGAGCACTCGTCCGAAGGTGCTCGAGAATTTTAACTCGTCCAAAATAGCGGTACAGTCTCTCGAATTATCTTCGAGTTTGCTGACCAAAGGAAAGGCATGAGTGCCTTGCGAGCGTGTGTCACGTGTCTTTAACAAATTTGCCGGAAACATTTCCAAACACGCGAATCCGTTCTGTTTGTTGCCTTCAACTCGGTTATTAAATCGTCTAAACGTAAAGAATATAACGTGTTTCAGAAAAAAATAATTTCATAAATGCGAAAGTATCGGGACTGTTGTACAATGCAATCCATTAACGCGACAATTAATAGGATACACGAGAGACGTTCGCGAGAAATACTCTTAAGGCGCGCGTCGGTGATCCAAATTATTCTTTAGACACGGGAGAAGCGTTAAACATAATTAAGATCTGATTGTTCGTCTAGAGAAAATTAAATCAGAAGTACCGGCGTTCCCCGGTGACCTGATTGCACTTGCAACCGTAGCCGCGCTGTTGTACAACAATTATCGTGACACTCGAGTAAATTAATTTAGAATCTTCTTCTAGTCGCGTGGGATAGAGCTCCTGTTTCTCTTCCCAACTACTTTTATTTCAATTAATCTTCTTTCTTACTTTTCCTTCGGTTTGAAACTTGAGATACTCCGATTCAGCAGTTGGAGTCAAACCATTCTACGGTTGACAGTGAATTACGTTTCACAATTGTTCAGTGATTATCGTAAGTTCGCTAACGACAAACTTATACTGTGGGAAAGTTGAAAATCAGAGCGACGCGACATCGAATCCGAGTACAATCGCTGCTGATCAAGGTCAAATATCTGAGACCAATACACCTCAATTTCAGTCGGCGTCGTTATTTCGTCGTCCAGTTCCATATAAACTTCTGTCTCTAAGTTCACCGGTGTATAACACCGTTACGTGCTTAGTTCTAAATTGTAACCTTGTTACGTACTTAGCGTTGCCAACGTGACGCGTAACCTTCTGGGCATTGACCAGGAAACTATGGTATGCGAACAACGATACGTTGCAGCAATCTTCTTCGAATCATTAATTATGACGTTACCCTCAAAACCAGCTACGGTAATAAAGGGTTCTTGCGGAATTATGAGCAATCGAGGACATATACGATGTATTGTATGATAAGTTTAAACATGACAACGCGAAAAAAACTAATTAAAACGATGAAATTTAACTTGTTTTATTGTAGTATATATTTTTTAGTTTAGTTATTTTCAAAGCAGTAGAGTTTCAGTTGCAGTTACGACTTGAAATGGAAATTTCTCGTATGCAGTGGCAATGAGATTGCGAGCTGAATTAAGAATGTGTGCAATATTCGCACACACATTTACATAGCCTATTCAGCAGCTTCGTACAGAACGCATGGAAAATTCAGAAAATTGCTCAAAAAATTCTCCCTTGTTCTCTACTCCGAATATCTAGCTACCTGTGCTTTTAGAGACGCTGCCAGAATAAATGGAAACTTAGACACAATACCTGTATCGATTCTTGGGTCAGAGTTAATCAAATGATCGATCTTTATACTTCATCCAATCACCCAAATACAATATCTTTTGATTTTTATGTCCAATTAATATCATTCGTAACTAAGTAAATTTCCAAATTGAACTGCAAATTCAATTCAAACGACTGTAATAATGATTCAAAAATTCACTTTCCACTGATAAGATGGGGAAAAGATTTTAAGAAAGTAAGATTTGATCGAACGACGAATATCATTTTGTTAGCAATTAAGGCTGCTGGTGTTTGGCTACTTTGGTAGAAAGACGCTAGTTTCAGGTGTTTCACGGAATATTCTAATCTCGTTAAGTACTTAGCGTAGCTGATATGACGTGTAATCTTGCGGCCATTGTCCACGTCACCGATGGGACTCTCGAGGCGAAGCTGTTTCGGGTTTATCAGCACTAACAGGCGAAGCGCGGCATCCGTGCAACCGAACAGTCGCACGTGCAGCAGACTAATCTCCTCTATGTAGAAGCATTATACCTAGTGGACCGAATAGGACAATCTGGTACGCAAAGTAACTTACACCGTTACCACGCTCCGGTGTCGGATACAAACCGACGCGACGTTCTACCGTTTTCAAAATATCCTAGGAATACGTCAATGGTAGATTTAGATCCGAAAACTTCCTACATTATCCAAAAGAGAATATTTTTATAGCCACCATGATTGAAAAGTTCTTTCGCAGCATGATTCTGCAGATTCGAAGAAATCAGAAGGTTGTAAAATATACGTGGATTAATTGTAAGAATACAACCGTGGTCATAACTCATATAGTTGTTATTGTTCACGACAGACATTACGGTAAATTAGTGTTTAATGAAAACGAAGTGTAATGAAAAATAATTAATGACAAAAATCGACGATTTCGCAAGCAATTTAGAATAAAGATATTTTTTTATAACGGAAAGTTCAAAAGTAGGTTAAAAGATACTTGATTGTTGTCATTCCCGCTGGTATAAAGAGAAATATGAGAAAAAAATCTTGAGTTGATATTAAGAAAGTATGTATTCAAAGAAATCCACGAAGGATCTCGCATACCCGTAAGAATGTTCAATTTTGAATTCAAGCAGAAGCTAGGCTCGATATTGGCTCTCTCTCTTTTTCCGTTGATCGCACAAAGCCTCGGTCAAAATTTTGGACGAGCTTTCGTCTGAAAGAGGATGCGAACGGAATGAATCGTGCGGTAAGAGCTCTTTATTCCGAATAACAATGGCGCGAGAAGCGTTCGAGAGGCAACGTGCCAGTTCCGATAAATAAGATGAGATTGGGCCGAAGCATAGAGAATGGGACGAGGCATGCGCTTCCTTTGAATCTTCCATGAATCGTCGGAATTTTTCGAATTTTAAAACACATTGAGAATGTAGGAGAACCGATTTCCCGGATGAAACGCACAGTGAAGATATTTAAAAAATATCCGAGGAATATTTTTAATGAGATTTGTCAAACGTCGTTGCAAACGCTTACCCAATAACGCCTGGAAGAGTCTGCTTTTGAAGATACGTATGACACGCTCGATGGCCAATCGCAGCTGCTTGTCCTGAGGCCTCGTCAGCTTCGCGTGATAATCTTCGAGGAGCTCTAGGGCTCTGTGAGCTTCTGAAAAGAAAATTACGCTTTAGAGTTTGTGTAACTTCTCCGTCATGAACTAAATACGAATAAACGATATATTATATATGCGGAAAATTGAATTTGGAAGAACATGATTGTATATTCAACGAGATATTGCATTCCTTTGATCACTTTTCTTTCAAAGAAAGCGAAAGAATGGAGGAGAAGGGAAAAGATCATAACGAAGGAACTTCCGATTGTAACGATGCAGCGGAATACACTATGCAATCATGAAATTTATGTAAATTCGTGGTAACTACTGAGTAATGTTAGTTTAAAATGTCTTGTATTCTACAGAGCGTACGTTAATTTCGTTAAATATTCCGTAAAATTATAAATTTAAGTGGTGTATAATTTATCATCGTGATGCTTAAATTAAAATAAATGTAATATCGCGGAAAAAAGGCCTAGGAGTTAGGGGATAAACCACATACAATGTCGCGAAAGCCGAGGCGTTCTTAAACCACATACAATGTCGCGAGAGCCGAGGCGTTCTTCAATCGTATAGTTTTGTAAAAACGACCTACGTGACCTCGGCCACGAGCGGTTGCAAAACACGTGCGTGGTGGGTCAAAGAAAAGACAAAAGGGATGCGAAAGTAGGCAGTGCCGATCGGGAAATCAATCAGTTGTTAGTTGGGAAGTCAGAGAGTGTAAATCGAGAAGTCATTGTCGAGGAAGAGCGTTGGATCCGTTGTGGCGAGAGTTGCGAGTGAACCACTAAATTATAGCGCGTTATTGTGACTAGTTCATGTTAAACAACCATCGTTTTTCTGTTTACATCTGTACAATCCATTCATTGTAAATAAACCATCATTAAATCACAAATATCAGAATATAATTATAATATATTCCATAGCGATATTACATAAATATTAATGTTTGCTACATATTGTGTAATATCATGACATCTATTAAAATGTAGATCGCGCATTTGTTTTCGCGAGAAGACAAAAGTTCCGTGCACAAAGAAACAAGTAACGAGGGCATGCATAACATTTCAAGAAATAAAAGACACGTAGATGCACAGGTGCATCTGATTTCTAGCGCAAAATGATAACAAGGACGTCGTGCACGTGAAATTCTCTACTAGAAAAAAATAATACCGGGAGGGTTACTGGAAATTTTTCTTTATATTTTCGAACTTTGTAGCTTCAAAACGGAAAAATTGTCTTTTATCTAAAAAAAAAAGAAAAAAGACAAAAAGAGAAAGATACACGTAAAAATAGTTAAAACATAGGAACGAATCGATGAACATCTGCAGGCCATTTTCACACCATTTTCTCGCCATTTCCTCTCACATTGCCCGAAGTAAGAGGCAATGGCAACTTTATAAGAACAGAAGGAAATACTTTAGATTCCCATATGCATTCAACGCTGATTCACAAAGAATAGTGGAAATACCAATGGGTACCCAATGGAGATAGTAGGATATTAGTGTGAAATTTATGATTATTTTGTTTTCGATATTAAAAATACTAGAGCATTCTAGAGCACGGAAAAGGTTATAGATAGTTTAAATTTGTATGTAAAAATCCCAAGAATCTCCCACTTTAATTTTTGTACGTTAAAAAATTATTAGTTTTTAGAAATTACAGTCTCTATCGTCGTTTCTTAACTCATAATCCTCAAAGAACTCATCCGTTAGTATTTCTCTCATGTTCAAATATTTCATCCATCACGAGGAGTTTTTATAATCGGTCCGCGGGTTTTACTCAAACATTGTTGAAAATCTGCAGATCATCTCGACGATTTCCTTCCGGATAGTTTAGACAATCGTGAATGAGTGGTCGGCGCACTTGTTGATTCGTACTACTTCCTCCGCAAATCCTAAAGTTACAGAAGGGATCGATCAGCTCTTGTCCGTCCGTACGTTCTTCTTTCACTTCCTTTCCGAGAGAACTCACGACCTTCTTTTGTTTTTAGCACAATATGCTAACGGATAAAATTACGGTGCGCTGCGCCACGCAAACAACGACATAAATGTTTCTCTTCCGATGATAATGCGAATTTTCACGACTCTTGCCGGTTTCGTTCTCCTTCCATCGACCCCCACCACTCACGAGTCCCTTCTACTTCGATGAATTCACCAACTTCCAAACTGTGCGCCAAGCAACGGATATCCTTTCGTCTGAATTCGAGTTAAATGTACTTTGAATCGAGGAACTTTCCTCGGAAGAATGGATCGTCGTCGCGTGACCTCGTAGTACGAGAGACGCAAAATATGATTAATTGCACTAGAAGCTAGAGGATAATGCGATTATCATTCAACACATTGTGTAATAACGTTTTACGCGAGTATAAATCTTGTCGAGTCAATGACCAAGTTCAAACCGCTGACACGTTGCTGTTGAATGAATCTAATATGTCTCATCCATAATGTTGCTCGGTTTAACGTGTACTCTTGTCGCCAAGCTTTATAACATGTCTGTCCAAAAATAGTTGTCAAAAGATTTCACGTGCATCTGACAGGACGGCCACACAATCTGCAGGGTTAATAAAGATTTCATGATCGTTAATTATGTTGTTGGTAGAGAGAACGTGGCAATTAAAATTGCAAGCTAGGATGTTTAAATACCTTTCAAAAGTCATGTCAGTACTGGAAGACTTTAATAAACGTCTTCTTAATAATGTTCTCGGCGATTGTTATGATATCTGCACGCCAGCCCTCGCTACCTGGCAGCCAACAGCCAACCTAGTCTTCCCGATTCTCAATAGACCCACGGACCCACCATAAGACGTTAACTTTCAGCTTCATTGTTTCCACACATGTTTGCCAGTCAAATTGCATGTTTGGAGAATTCTCTAATTCTAAAAGTATTTTCAGTTTATGGCTGGGTCTTGGAAAAGTCCTTGAGTTTATTAGGCGCTCTTAAGAATCACAGAGAAAGCGGACAGTCACCAGATGGGAAAAGCTAACACATGTCCATCGGAAAAGGCTGTTTCTTTCGTCAGGAGCAAAGTTGCTCTACGTTGGTGGGAGACTTCTGCATATCCTGTTCATCAGAATGGATCATAACCAATCAGCATCGCGGATCGTTACCCTCACTTCCTGGACGAAAAGTGTGAACAACGAATCCGCGTTCATCGGTCAAAGGGCACACCCACACCAAGCTTTCCTCCGAGACACCTTAAGGGCAGTCCAGCACTCTCGAGCAAGTGTTCAAGCAGTCATCAACAGTTCTATACTTATTCTTCACCGTTAGAATAGTCAATACGTCATTACCGAGTTTCATACCTTAAATCAGTCAGTTACTTCACTTATACATACGCAACAGTGTAACTATTTTTCTATATAAAGTTGTTGGAATAAACAGTATTTTATACCTGTTAATTCAGTGTAAATTCAGTTGAACCACCCCTATTGTCGTAACAGAAACAGAGGGGTTCGATCATTTCGTGGCGTCTATTATCTAATCGTAACGAGAGTTTACGCCTCTCGTTGACGTGCTTTCTTGCGATCGCGTTTCTCCGCGAGTGGTTGAAACAGCGATACTGTTATGGACTCAGATTGAATGTAAATTTCTAATTATCAAGCTCCTTGATATTGTAATATTTTTGTAATGTAAAAGTAGATAATAGCGGCATTGTTCCACGCAACTGAAAACAAGTAAGGAAGACATAAGCTGTAACGCAAAAATCATTTTCTAGATAACTAGGCGGATCCTTCTAACGAGCTGAGTTAATTATCATTAACCGTTCCGTTAAACGAGAACGCTAAGGGGCCAATTACCGATAAATGCTCCATTCCGAAAGCAACCTTTGGCTTTTTCGGGGCCAATTTGTAGATGTTTCTTTGCTCGAAACGCTTGAAATTTGCAAGGCAGAGGGCCTGAACATGTTCATTGAATAGCGTGTTTAAGAATATCGTATCAGCTAAAGCGTAATTTCGCCAATTCTTTGTTTCACGAATTCGTTAACTGCAAATTTAATAATTTGCTATATTACACTTTAAGCTGCGACATTTGACACTGTAATAGGACGTTACATCGAAACTACTCCAAAACAATTGGAGAAATAAATAACGTAGCGTAAGGTTAAACGAAATAAATACGTATTGGTATGATTTCCAAAAATAAAAAGTTGTCGATCACAAATCTCACAATTAAAATGAAACACTTAGAAAATGAACTTGTAAATTAAAGAAATTCACGGAACAAACGCGAGAGTTTGGAAATCGAAGCAGCTCGTCGGCGTGCCGGTGTAAGAGTCAAAGAGGCACTTTGATTTCTGAAAAGCTCGGCATACGTACGTGTAACGAGCGTTCCTTTCCGTGTGTTCCATTTTTGCGTCATCTCGGGTACACCGTAAAATGGGAAAACCACTTTCCGCATAAACGAAAAAAATCAGCCGGGTATGGATATCCTTTACAAGAACGTATACACGTTTCATGGTACATGTGATGCGTTATAGGCATATACGCCGTAAAACTTAAATCGCGTTAGGTGTTGATAACGTTAGCGTGCGAGATTTACATAAATCCATTTGAATGCACGCTGAAACGTATATAAATTTACGATAAACGTATATAAACTTTATTCTTTATACGCACCATCTATTACTTTTCAGATAAATCATTCTATATTCCAGTTTCAAAAATTTGCTTTCCAATTTCCAAGTACTTTAAATCGCAAAAATCCGAATTTAATCAAGATACGATAACCGTCAGTTATCAGTATAACGAGAGTATCTTATAATATAATTCTGTAATAGTTTCGAATTCTCCGATATGTTTAATCTCATGAACTCAAATTACGTACAAACATACGATATACTATTTATTAATACTAAGAGAACGGCTTATGCTATTCAAAAGATCAATTTCGAATTAACTCTCTGGTAAACTGTACATCAAATTGCTACTTTTAATGTGTCTGTATTTTGGTGTATAGTTGCACGTAGCTCCACATGGTATTAGGTTTAGCAATAAAGAGAAAATTTCTCAGGTGTAATAACGTAGTAATAGGTAAAGTCATCTACCTTGGTGAACAGCAATGAAACTGTGCCAAGCACGACTATTTTTTTCGTCTTTATGATTCAAGCAAATGTGGCTGTTCCTCCTTCAGTTACAAAGACGCGTTTCTTACATGAGATCCTCGATAATTAACGAAATTCTTTTCTCCGTCGTAAGCACAGGCTCGACCGTTGACACGAGACTGTAAAAACGATTCACGGAGCGTTCAACGTTTCACGCGACCGAGTTTAGAAACGAATTTCCTTTCTATTTATGATGCGAAATTCAAAACTCTTTAACTCTTTCCTTAAGGAACGAAATAAATTCAAAAGACTTAATTAAGAAAACAACACAACTGGAAACAGGAGCCACTGTTTTTTAATGAAAAGCGATTTTTGAGAAAGGATGTGAACTGTCCTAGCATAATATTAAACAGAGGAAACGAAAATTTGTTTTCCCTTATCTCTCCTCTTTTTTTCACTTCGAGATTGGTTTGTACGAGTTTGTATATCGTAAAATAGGTATCATCAATCTTTCGTAATTATCTTATTTAAATTGTCATCTTATTTGTATCTTGTATAAAATCACAACAACGAATGTATGTTTAATAAATGATATTAGATGATCCTTTTCTTTTAATATCGTGTTAAATAACTCAACGCTCGTCAGAAACGTCAAGCAGAAATTTGAAATGTCCAGAGAGTGGAACGCAGAAACTAATTTAGGCTTTCCCTGGAACGTTAATTCAAGATCTGGATTAAAACGAAAGACACGACCATAAGAACGGAAACAAATGAACGAAGACGCTATTATTTTCGTCGTTCATTAACACGTGCGCTGGTGACACAGTTCGCACGCAATAATTAAAGGACGTCCCCTTTCGTCGACGTGCGTCTAATTAAAGCACGCTAATTATCGAAGTGAATTACGGAATTCGTGTCTCGACAACGTTTCTCACAATCATCGCGACGATGAAACGTTTAAATCATTGTAAACTTTCGTTTTTAATTACATCTTTTATTTAACGTGAGAAAAATCATGGCAACTATGATTTAATCCATTGAAAATGCAATGCACAGTCACAACAATTAAATTAAACCTTGATTTTCTACGCGGTAGAGATTTTATATTTTTACATAACCAAGACAGAATTGCGATCAAAATCATGTTAACGGACAGAATAGTTCTCAGCCAGTGTAATTTCGTTTTAACATAAACAGATGATACATATTCGTTATAAGATAATAATTTACACATATAATTGAAATTATGCTCAATCGCAATTGGAATACCTAGTACTGGTTAGTACATTTAGTATGTTTTTTTTAGTATATTAGAAACTGATCATTAGCTTGTTCGTAGAAAAAAAGTTCGTATAAGCTCACAATTTGCAATGAATACCAGTTATATAAAAAATTAATTATCAAACGATAGTTAAGTCTCACACATCTTTATCCTTCTCCTCCAATCTTCCACAAAGGAAAATCAATTAGTGAACCTACAAATGTGGAATAAGTGGCTAAAGTAATGAACAGTGAAATTTATCTGACACGCCCTTGCTACCTCATGTTTGTCAGAATGACGGACGGACTTCTCCCTCCGTCGTAAACCAAAATCGTAGGAATTCTTTACGTGCGTCCGTAATATCGCGGAACGAAACACTCTTTGGGCTAAGTTTATGCAAACAGGATACACGCAAAACCGCACAAGCCGGAACATTTATCATGCTTTATAGAAGCGTGTACAAAACGTAAATGGAACGATGCTTGTCATTTCGAAACTCCATGAAAAATAGTGGATGAAACGTCCCTCTGGCCGATGATCCATGATATACCACCGTCGGATATACGTTACACGTACCAAAGGAACACCACCCTTTAAATACATCGTAAATTCCAACGAGCAAACGTAGAGAACGGCGCATCAAACGGCTCGTGGTGACAGGTTAAATTATTGTTTCGGATGTGCTGTGAATAATCCTCGAACATGATTCGATTCGATTCGAAGCAATGGAAAAGGATCGGGGATCAAGATTCAGATCCGACTCGATGGGGGACGAAAAGCAGAGGGTTTAGACGCGAATCAATTGGAAGTTGCGCGAGAATTCGCAGACGTTTAATCCAGGCCATCATATTACCGACACTGGCGTCTGGCGCGTAAGATAAACAAGGGAACAGCGGAATACAGATTTTCGGAATTTACGGGCTACAGGAATACGGGCCCTGTAGTTCTAGAATTATGGAAATTTCGAATAATTGGATCCCGCCTCCTCCCATGTCGCGAAAACACACCGGCGTGAGACAAATGCGGCTGAACGTGACTCAGAGATGCATCGAAATCCGGGAAATTCGTTTTTCCGCGAAGTAGGAACTGTTTTACACGATAAAAATTCGCGTTAAAGGAAATGGTTTTATAGAATGAAAGATTGGCTTGGCATTTTAGTCAGAAAGGACCGTATAGTCAGAAAATACCGATACTTCCAGATATTTAATATACATTGCCAGAAAGTTGAAATTGCTTTCCACGGGAAATAAAGTTACGAGTATCGATACACAAAATCTTTTTACCAAAGAGATTTAAAAAAATTTGTTTTCATTTTCTTTTTTGATTCTACAAAACGCGTATATCAATTTGCTATTATATAAAATCTATCCGCTTTCCGTCCATGCTCTAAAATCCTGAATAAACTTTAAAAACTTGAATAGGATATAAGAGAAGAGGACAGATTATTGTCTTGATTTTAAATAGCTATCAATAAATTGGTTAACATCCATGAAATCTAGAAAAAAAACAACAAAATTGTATAAACGAACTCGTATGCTATCAAATAGTATTTTAGTGGTTAGCTTAATTGCTTAGCAAATTGTTGATACATTTCATTAGTTCCTTATTTTGCTTCTCTGCTAACACGTTATTACGAACACGATTTCTAGGAAAGAGAAGCGAAAGGAATCTTATATTGAACGGTGAATCGAATCTTCTACAGAGAATATATCGGTACAATAGGTATCAGTTTTGAATCAAGGATTAATAGTCTTACCTTTTGTTCTTTTTTATCTTTCTTCCATTTTTATCGATGTGTCAAACTACATCGTCTATTAAAGCGTTCGAGACTTCTCCTTCATGCATTACAGGAAAGATCCATTTGATAGGCCGTCATCTTCATTGAGTAGAAAGTAATTCTTTGCCAGCAACCGGGATGAAAATCGCAAGAAAATATCAAACCTCTCAGCCGTGACTCAAGAAGAAAAAACGAGAAAAATTAAAGGTAATAAATTTCCTTTGGGGAGTCGATTGGCTGACGTTAAGTCGAGATAAAAAAGTAATTCGGTTCCCCTTAATATTCCGTGCCACTTTTTCTCCTATATCTCTTCCGTGAATGACGACAAACCCTTCCGAATACTTAAAAATCAACACGCCAAAGTATCGAAAAGTATGAGAAGATTTCTCTTCTTTCGCAAGAATTTTCATTAGAACGTAATACAAAACATCCACATGTAAAACACCGTAGATTACACAGAAAAAAAGAGAATTGCGATATGTTTTAAATCTTTCTTCCGCGTAATAAGCTTCACGTGGTTTCGCGAGTTTTCTAATTAACACGGCTCTAGAATGAAACACGGGCGAGCGAAACTTAATAACGTAATCAATTTAATGTCAGTTTTAACGTGAAAGAAAATAATCAATGTGAAAAGAACACGAAGAAAGAACTCTGGGAGCGAAGCAAGGTGAAAAGAGGAGGAGAGAGAAAAAGAAGAAATACCTACGTTCCACACAGAGAGGAAGAATTTTATGTTCCTCCTGGTAAGGTTCTGCACGTTACCGCTGTCAGGAAAGGAAAACGGATCCGTGACATCCAGTCGGCTTTTCCACTTGATGCTTTCCTTCTTTCTCCCTTTTCGCGATCTTTTCTTCCCTTTTCTTCCCTATGCGAGTCCCCTACTTTTCTGTTGCTATTATCTAACTCATTTGTTCGGCACGTTGGTATACATTCGGGAGGTAGTACATTTGCATCCTCGGGTCCCCGACCGCGTTCAATTTGCATGAGCGACGTACCCGTAATTTAGTATCAGAAGTTTCATACCATTCAGGCATAAATTATACATACACGTTGGAATGAATAAATATATTTCGCTAAACGCGAGTTTCCATCATGCTAACGCGTGTCAATATTTAAGTTTATATCTCGGTCAATATTTAAGGTCCTGAAAATTGGACGAAATATCAAACACACTTACCTAACTTTATACCCCCAGTTTTATTATTATTTTTATCATCTTTATGAATTAACATTGATACTGAAATTACAAAACTAACAGTGGCAGAATATAGCGATTAAACTACTTCGCGTAATGAAAAGATTCCCAGGGAGCCACAAAATCTGGATTCTTATAACGAGCTACGGTTTTGACAGTAACTCATGCAATTTTTTCTATTCGTGCCACCACCGTGACAGTAAAGTGGAAAAATGTTGCACGGTATCTCCACCGAGAATCGTAAATTGCTTCCCGTGAAGAATGCATAGGAAGAGAATGAGTATCAGATATTCTGTATTATAATAAACAGCCGCCGTTTATCACGAAACGATTAATCGGAAGACGAATACGAAATACGTTTCCATCGTATTTAAGAAATTCTAAGATAATCGAATTGAATCAAAATGCAGCTGGCTCGCTTCACGGTTTGAAAAGTCAGCCAGAAGGTAGCATTTATGGAAAGTTGAGAAATTATTGGGAATATTCTAGGATCGAGGCGACACGAGCCTTTACACAATGTTCCTGTTCCAGTGAATGATCTTAGTCCAACGATCAAAGGGATCAGTAGATCGAAAACGTCCTTAGGATAACATATAGGCTATAAGATCGTGATTGCCGGTAGAATGTTTTCTGAATCGATTCTTCCTCCGTCGATAGATAACGCAATGAAAAAGTAGGCTCCAATAATCTCCGCCATTTCGTAGAAACTTTTATCGAAGAACATGAACAGGATATGAATAATGAAGCATGACTGATTATATTTGAATAATATACGAACCGATCTTTTCACATCTACCATTTAATTACTTTATACGTTATCAATATTCCCCATACTTTTATCTCGAACAGAGATTCATCCAGACCCAATAACTTTCCCGTTAGCTCCTTACCTAAAATCACAGTGTAGCCAGGGAAAAAAGCCGCTACCCTCTCCGTTTGATCGAGAAGGAATAGGCATAAAAATTCACAATTTCCAACAATTTCGAAGTCTGTTTCTTTCACATGACCATTCATTATTATACGCGAATGATAATAAAGAACAATCACAAGTGAGCACCGAAGACGATCGTACAAACAGTGCCAATTTAATCTCCATTCTGCGCGTGACAGCTGAAACGATCCTCCGCCCACCGAGCAGTCGTCTGGAGCAACCATAGCGTGAAACCGCGATAATCTCAATGTCCATTTGTCCCGATTCCATTGTCGACCATTGAAAATGCCGTAAAAACAAACACCCTGACCCTACCGCAATATCTCAAATATTTCTCATAAACATTATCCGCTCCTCTATTTCTTTCTGGTCCCATCGAAATATAATTCGCACATTGAATCCTCGTCAAGTTGGATGGAGAGTTAACGCGAAACTAAATTCGTTCCAAAGGTATTCTCGTTGCACTTTGAACGGACCGAGGAAAATGCAAGTATAATTACCATGCATTTCGCAATTTTCTTCGTTCTTGACAATTAAAAGTATATTTCTTCTCTAACAGCGAAATAAACGTCGAAACAATAATGGAACGGTTAGTCAAATAATGATTGAATGTTAACACTACATGCATTTTTCATCGGCACAACACGTATCCGCGTTTTTGAACGAACTAACGAGAATTAAATTACGATAGTTTAATTAGTATTTTAGCGTTTATCACCGATTACTATCCCCATATAAATCATCAAGCGCCGAAAAAAAGATTCTCACAACTCAAACCTCGACATACGTCGCTCCTCGTCTCTTTCCTTCGTTAAACGTTGGAAGCGCCAGTTGGGTGAAGAAATGAATAAAAAAGAAGATTATCGATAAACTGGAAAGATTGGAAAGTTATTTATTTTTTATCCGCCGTAACTGTTTATGCCGCAGTAATAAAACAAATACCAAGCACACTTTTAATTGCATCGCAATTAACGTATTTTGTATATTCTAAAGCAATTGAAACTCATCCCTTGAAAAATTTGTCGTCACCGATCGTCAAGAAGATTGATTGATAATTTTTTCAGAAACGAACTCCGGCGTAAAACGATGCGAAAAATAAGCGACGTGTATCGAGTAAATTATCAAACAGTTTGCACACGATCTGGTGATACCGAATCGTGACGAGAAAATAAATTTCCGCAAATTTACACGAAAGACATAAACAATCTCGGTTCACCATTCGTTTATTCGGTTACGATGCTATAACATTTACCTGAGCCGTGTTGGCTAACGTCTCCGCGTTAACGAAAGCCGTACTTTAACTGCTTCATTATGCAAAACCTTTCGCTATCTTTTCCCTAAATAAGTTTGGGGCCCGTGTTAACGTCCGCTCTCTTCCGCCGGTTCGTTGCTCGTTTAGCGCTCGGCCCGGCCGCCTTAAAATAACGCTAATCTCACCATTCTCCAAACTAATACGCCCAAGAATATATTCCATCGCTTAAGGATACTCGCTACCGAGCCCGTGATCGTTTACGTTCAACTACGAAAACGTATTTCACATGAAATGGATTCATGGTACTGCATCCTCCTTTTTGCACAAAGTATCGCAACCAACTTACAACGGAACAACGTTACCTTTTCCTTGATCGTCTATCGACCGTAACAAAGAAACGGTAAGTAAAGGACAAAAATATGTTTATTTTCCATCGTAAACTTTAAATCGTTTCTCGGACAAATACAAAGGACATGCTTACCGATAATACATATCAAATATATCAATATTATCGGATTCATCCGATTTCGTTTCGCAAGATATATTCGTAAACGTTGAAATCACAATTTTCAGAATAACTGCGGGAACCTTCCCGCTATCTGTAATCTTCGCGGTTAACCACGCGTTTTAAAAACCGAACAAATTGTATAAAAATTCAACAGTGATAATACACAGAGAAAGGTAAAGTTGAACAGAAAGTCCGAGGATTCTTGACTACCAAGGGCGACAACGTACAAAAGAAGAACTTACGGTATCGTTCGAGGTAGAGTACGGTAGGCAGATAACAGCACATGCCGTTATCACCATGCACGTGGGCATACATGTCTGCTAATTAACACCCGCCGGCGGTAACGCATACACGAGAGTGTTGCCGAGGCCTCCGATGCTTAACAGAGCAAGCCTTCTCTGTCAATTCGGCGATCCACTCGACGATCCTTCACCGATGCCGGAACAACCGTATTCGGGTGATCGCGGATGCATGGTTGGTGACGGTAGGAACAGCAGCACGTTGCAAGCGGGTGTCCACGAGCAATACGCGTGGCCCGCGCAAGCCGATCGATCGATCGATGAATCCTCGTCGTCGACCGGCAACCTCTTAGTGAGAAGCGAGACAAATTGACGCTGGGCCCACTCGCGTCGCTATTATACACCGCAAATAACGCGGATCGATCACCACGAACCACCACCGTCTCAGTCCGCTCGTTAAAACACCTTTTTCTCTCTTATCTGGAGCCGCGAGCTTCGATTCGCTCACTTCTCCTCGCCCAGTTTTACCATTCTTTCCCTTCTAATCACCAACGAAGAACACGGTTAAGTACGTGGCCGACTGTCTGTCGACTGGTAGAATTTCGAACAATTTTAATTGCGAATTCGAGGGTTTGATCTCAACGCGCCGCGGAACTTTCACAATCACCGGCTTCCTGCACACCGATCGTTTCATCGATGTGAATTATTCGAGTAACCGACGAATCGCAGAGGTAAAGATGTAGTTCGTTCCAGTTTCACCGTGCACCAGTTTTACTTCGAAAGCACCACCAACGTGATATCTCATATAAATTCGTCGGCGAGAATGAAATCTGTTTTCTGGAAAAACATCGGATGAAAAATGACGTGTTTACGGGGTACAGTCTATCTGCTTTATTACAACTTTATTCGCCTCTTTTGTTGGAAAGTTCAAAATTACACGCGACGGCAATGTCAAAGTTTGCGGTGGTTTTTAAACTTAGTTTTTAACATGGAAACACAACACTGTTGGCAATACGTAATACACCGTCCTCGAGTTTTCCGTTTAATCTTCCTACATGGATCACGACAGACTTTTTTCAGCCAGTGCCCCGTTTATTTTCCAAACGCCGGTAGTATAACGCCAGACCGCTTATTCGCCCAACTTTTTCAGACACCAATCGATAATTTCGTTAAAATTATTATCTTATCCCGAATCTAGTAAGCCTGTATGAAACATCGTTTCGTTATACCGCGATGTTACCCGATAACGTTCATAAATAATCTCCTGATGTACAGATATCCCGATGAATAACAAACACGAATGGTTTATTCTCTGGAAGTATATTTACATCTAGTCGGTTGTTTAATCATCTCTGTAGTCGCTCTTCTCGTATGGATTAAGAGATTACAATCTCCGAGGAGGACGCATCTTTGACGCAACGGACAATGGCTTTATCAGCGTGAAAATGGAAGCTGGAAAATTTGGGCTGCAATTAACGCAATTTTCCCGAGAGGCTGGTTATGCAACCGCACAGAAAATGGTTGCAGTCAAGTGCATTTATGATGCCAAACATGCGCACGTGACTGATCCGTCTGAACCAGACACACGATTGATTTGCGAGGTGAACATCTGTCAACGAGTTAATTGCACCGTCTATAGCGATTTAGTTTTTCCCCATACCCCACTTTTTTCTGGTTTTGTTACTTCTTCTATTGTTGGTCGATTCGGCGATACCGAAACGATACGTTGCAGCCACGAAATTTCACGATACAAGGACTTGTCTGGATTTAATCATTCCCATTAAGTAATATCGAAATTCTACGATTCTCGTATACGTATTAGTTTGCAATTAATCAAGAAATATCGATTGTGAATGTCATGCGATTACGTTTCACTCAATTTATTATATATCTCACATAATAATGCAATTTTTCAGCGATATTATACTTTTTCCTGGTTTCACTTATTTCTTTTATTTTGTTTTCGTCGAAACGGTGACACGAAAAGTTTCGCAACGGAGTTAATTAACGAGTCATTTTTATTCGATTCTGTGCATCGTAAAAACCAATCGACGAAATTAAAAAAGTTTTTCTCTTCGTGAAAGACTGATCGTAATTACGTACTGTTTAAAAGCTAGGTTCGATCGACCCTTCAAGTTTAATCGTCGTCGGCACTGCTTCGGAACATCGAATTTCTCTAAAGTTTTGTTTCGTAAATATTAGCTTCCGTTAAGATAAACTTATTCAATGAAGCATCGCACGCTATCCTGATGTGCAAATCCGCAATTAACCATTTTACCTAAACCGCGTTATTTTGCTTTAAAGCACGTCGAATTCTTGTCAGGAGAATCATTCTAAAAATTCGGTTGTTTAGGCGAATGCTGACAGCTGACCAATACATAAATCTCTCTTGATATATGTACAAAATTTATGCCATAAATTTAGTTCGATCTCCATGAATACGATTTCCACTACCGAAAACTCTAGGCAAGGTAAATATTTACTAACAGCTTAATCTTTTATACGAGTAAGAGAATTTTGATTTCAGGGGAACGAAACGCCGAGAAAAAAAAACCATCAATTGCTCAGCTGGTTATTTTTTACCGAGACGATGCGATGTGTTTGTTTTTTTTTTCGTAATAAATCGGACTCAAACCTTACAGACAGTGATGCAAACAATTTACATTTCCTCGGAAAGCAAGATTTGATAAGCATATGAGTATAGTATACGTGTTATCGAACGTAATGGTACGGTGACTCATCGTGCTGTTTATGATATATAGACCGGTAATTTTTTCTACGGGAGGCAAAGGCTGCATTAACCCATTAGTCGTGTCAAAGAACTTTTACGCCGATACATGTGCCGACTACGTTTAGAAAAGTTCAAACATCGGGTCAATAAAGGGACCATCGCGATTTCTGAGTATACTCCATCAAAATATCCCAAAAGTCGTTAAATTCGAAATTTATTTTCAACGAACAATACCATTGAAATAAGTCTCGTCACGGATGAAAACCGTTTTATATACCTTCAAATAGCTTCAAAGCGAAACCAGTTTGTCTCTACGAAAAAGCCATTGAAGAAGAACAAAAATCTCCGATAAAATGACGTAACTCGATCAGAGTGTCGTAGTAAATATGCGAAAAATATTAACGCTATCGCAAGATCGAGACGTTTCTCCTTTCGTAGTGTACTTTGATGTTTCGAAAACTGTTCTCGATCTTCTAAATAAATCGAGCCTGGATTCGTTATCCATTCAAAGAATCACACATCGCGGTCACTGTACGTTCGTTAAATAACACATGTCACAGACAGAACGTTAGTCGGAAAGTTAGTTTGCTTTTTAGTTTGTAGAACAGCTTAAAGTGAACACGTCGATACATCGACTCGAGGATCATCGAAGCAAAACATCACTTGTAACGCCAAAGAGTAAGATGTAATCACGTAAACTATCCAAGGCGATTAACACGTGAGTCAACGGCGTCGTCGACAGCATTCTTTGCGCGACATTCCGTCGGAATTTCATGGAAGCGGAGGCAACGCACATGGAACACCCGCTCGGAGCGGCTTTAACCCGCTGACTGCCGGAGTCGCCCCTTTTCCAACCCCTTTACTCGTCCCGGACCGCCCCCCAAACCCACCTCCTTCTCTGTCCTCCTCCTCGGTCCCGCCAACTTCATCCACGACCTCTACCTTTGCCTGTACCTTCGCGAAATCCTTTCCTTCTCCGTTCGTACGTACATACGGCCACCGACCGTGCCAAGTGTTCGTGCACCTTTCCATTTCTCCCATTAACAACGTAGAGCATCGATCCGCGAGGAAAGAAATTACGACTTGACAGCTATACCTTAAATATGGCGCTTGAAATAATTAGCAGATGCAACGTTGTTGGATGATACACGCGGCAAACAAATATCGGGGATGCGAAAAATAGGGTACGTTCAACTTTTGTACTGTGAGCTACTTTATAGATATAGATATAGACGGTGCAGATGTTTAAAAAAATGTTTAGCTTTTTTAGGAGGTTCGTAAAGTGTCATTATTTCGATAAATATCTTTGTGTTGTTTTATTATTTTTGAATACAAAAGTTAGCAACAAGGCTTAAATGTCCCGGATTAAGATAGATCAGAGATTAACAGTAAGTAGTATTATACGATACTCGATCAGACATTGAGCGGCAATGAAATTCGCTCGTGTAAAACACTCGAATCTCGTTCTTTTCTGGTTCTTCCTTTTTTCCTTTGACTACGGTTGTTACTTCAGATTTCTACGACATAATAGATAGCATTTTTACGGACTCGCTGGTTCAAATACGAATAGGTAAATTTTACGGTGCCGTAACTGAAAAATCGTCGTTCTCTTTCGTCGTTGGGATGGAGAATAGAATCTTTTATGTTTCGAAGCTCCGCGCTATGAAATAAAACAAAAGTTTTCACAACGACGACGGTAACTTCGTTACTAACGACGGGGAAGTCATTGTGAAAAACAATTACAGAGACGACAAACGTTTTCGTATGACTGTATGAAAATACGACGAACTAGGACAACCTGGTCTGCGCGGGAAAAAATTCGACCGGAACACTTGCAAAAATTGGAAAACGCTTTATATCCAATGCTCGCGTTCGCCTTAACCATTCTCGACGGTTTGATGCGATCATTGATCGAGCACACGCGTGTAATAGGATAGAGCATCACGGAGAAGAGAAACACGACCGCTGTCTGTGTTTTCTTTCCTTCATCTCTCTCGTTCGGCACCCCTTCTTTTGCCATCTCCCTTTCTTCCGCTTCTTTTCTCGGTTTATCTTTCTCTCTCAGATGGAAAAGCGGCGCGAACAAATAATACGGGATGAAGAAAACGAGATAAAACCCCATGAAACGAAAAGACGATGGAAGAAAGCCATCCGCGAAGCCGACATCTCCTCGCTTCAGCTTTACGTCTTCCGTTGACTGGCCTGAAGAATCCCGCTTTCACGTCGAAAGTCTTCTTAACGAGAATAAAGAAGAAAAAGAGCTGGCACGAGATGGAGAATATCCTTCGGATACCTAATAGCTTTTTACGCCTTACTACTTATCATTACAGCTAGCATAATGACGATCGACCTTGGAAAAAAATATGTACTATCTCGATAAGATCACGCGATTATCAATGATGCAATGGACCAAGCAACTTCAGTTCGTGTTAAAGTCTTCCGGCAAATATGTCGAGACGCGAAAAATAAATATGTACCGATATATTTCGTTTAAGGAAGAGTTATGTTACAAATTAAGCGGGAGAAGCCCACAAAGATTTTAGCATTTGGGAAATTTGGTATATAACTAAATATCATAAACTAGAATTCCTCGACAGTGGTATTTGCCTAAGTCTGACTAAGCTTCCTTAATCTCTTAGCCATTGCGGGGTTGATTTCAGGAGTCGCGAAACAATTCAGAGATACAATGCTAACAGAGAATACCTTCTGATCGTTTTACGTGTTAAATTCAGTCTACAGTTGGCAAAAAATACACACCGAACACAGGCGACATTCGCAATGCAAACAACGCTAATCTTAGCACATATACGGGCTCGTTCTTTGGCAAATATAATAAACATATTATACAATATTGCGGTGTAAGTCATTTCTATTTGAACTTTTATTGAACGCGTTCTCTCTTTACTTAAGCTAGTATCCTAACCCGATGAGTTAAAATAGACTAACGACCATTCGTCGTACTGTTTCGTACCACGAATCAATCGGAAATATTTACAACAATTTGTATTTTCGTTGTTATCGTTGTATTTATCAAAGACTAATGAAATATTGCAATGTCCAGTATTTTGTAAAAATTGAAACTCCATGTTTATTTCACATTGCTTCGTACGTGTACGCACTTCATACCTTTGTTTATAATAAAATAAATAAAACTCAGCGAAATTGCGTTCCGGTTTTACGTAATTATTACTAAGCAATTTTTTGCTGAAAAAGATAGAAAACAAAAGAGAACAACAAGGACAGAGAAGGTAAAAATGAACCGATTTCAACGACCACTCGACGCTCAAATTTCGATGCGAATCTCGATTCTCGAGTGGAGCAAATCGATTGCGCGTCTCTTCGAAACGTCAGATTCCTAATACGTTATGAATTTTACCCTGCTTTGCTTCTTATTATCGATCAACAGAAAAAAGCTGGGCATCCTGAACGTTTCACCAAATCCTGACTAAAAGAAACAAAGAAGCAAAACTGTCGGTGAAAAAGGAGAAGAATTTCTTGCATCTCTAACCGAGCATAAAGTGGAAAATATCTGCAGCCGAACTATATATAAAATGGCAAAAGAGAAAGAAAAAGTCTACTATTGTGTCTGACATCCCGTAATCGTATTTCGGAAAGGTCACTTGAAAATATTTTATGAGTGAAAACAAGTTAAAAATCATTTTCAATTTAGCTCAATCGTGTTGAGATATATTTACGAAGTTCGTGACATAATAATACACGAAGTAAGTAATGTCTCGAAGCGATTTCTCGTTATGCTTTCAATTTCCAACAAAATGATCCATCCGTTAATTGTAGGAAAATAATAGGGACAGCTCTTTGGATTCTATTATTCAATACCGAAACTCAGTCTTAACTCAACTACTTCAAGCGAATCCGCTTATGACTTTGCCGGTAATGATGAGTGTGTCGTAATACAATTACGAATTTAATTACAAAGAACGTTAATTACACAAACTATAAGCTTCGTTTCAATAGTGCATCGGATTTAGTTTATGAGATAAATCAATTTATCTAATTCTTTCGTTACATAAAGTACGCATAATTGCGCTTCCGCGCGAAGCTAATTAAGTAATTAGCGAAAAGCAAATACGAAAATGTGATCAGTATTTTGTTTTTATTTTTAAATTAAGAATTACGAAAATTTTAAATGGAAATATACACAATCGTCGCTGCTCTCCATAAGTATGTAAACACTAATCAAACGTATGCTTGATAGAAACTAAAGTGTTCCGACAGCATATAAATAAATATACAGTTATCTATCGGAACGTAGCACACGAAAGAAACTCGCATAAATGAAAATAACAATAAACGAATAAAATTCTCTTGAACGCACAGGAATAGCAAAATTTGAATAATAATTTTTATATAAATGAAATTCAGGAAAAATGGAAATGTCATAAACAACGTGACGAAATCTTCTAAATAAAATATCTTCTTAATCGAATAGTGACGCACAAAAAATAAAATAAATTCATCGCAAGAAACCTTGCAAGAATGGGTCCCTAATCGATCTGTATGTAAATTAGAAAACTAATTTTCGAGAGATTTTATTTAATCCGTCTTTCGCGGCGTGACAACGCGTTTGAGGTAATAAAGAGAAGAAAAAATAATTATCGAGCGTAGTAAATGAAACTATTGTGCACATGACGTTTCCCAAACTAAGCGAGTAGAAATTTTATCCATTTCTTCCATTATTGATTGCGAAAATAAAAAGTAGCGATTTTTACTCTTAATCGAAGGATAATTTGACAGACGGTTTGACACTGTCGGAAACATAAAAATTCGACCGAAATGAAACGATACACGGTGTATAAGAATATCTCCTTGCCGTTGGCTCCCTTTCTAGCCATTACCTATTCCACGGCTAGGTTTTACTTTCAACCCTTTTCAACTATGGTTCAGCCCCTTCCTTTTACCTTGAGGAGTGATAGCTTTCGAAACGTTACATTATACACCAGGAACTCCTTTCGCTGGTACGCCAGTTCATCTTTGTCTCCCTTGGTTGTCGGATAAAACGCGAACGACCAGAAGGAAGTCGAAGAAGGAAAAGAAAAGGAAGAAAAACGACCAGGGCAAAGAGAAGGTTCAAGATGAAAGGGCAAGAAGAAAAGGGTAAAAATAAAGGACAGGATGAGGACAACGCAAAGGAGAAAGCAAGAAAAATATGGAGAGAGAATAACATACATGCATGTAGGTATATATATATATACACACACATGTACATATATGTTATATATATAATGTATTATATACATGCGACCAACTTTACGAGCTTTAGCCTACCTATGCCTATATCTACGTTTTCTGACGTATTTCGTCATCTTTTTAAAAGTAAACTATAATCTAGCCACTCGTACTCACACCCCTCGTAAGTATATCAGGGCCTTCTCTTTCTGACGAAACTAGAGACGTGAGCTGGATTTCCAAGATACCTCTGCTACGTGAGGTTGTGGCATTATAAATATTTTGCGAACTTGTCTTACCGGAGAATAAATTTCAATAATTTAAGTTAAAAGTAATCATGGTTGTCCAAATGTTACTAACTTCTAATAACTCGACGAATCATAAATTGCTCGGAGACTTTTAAATCGAACAACTCTCGGGACATGTACATATCTTGTGAAAATGTGTTGTAGAAGCTTGATTATCCGATGCTTTGAGGAAAGTTCAGAAAACATCGTAAAAGACGAAAAGTGCATTTCGCAGAGACGAATACAGCGACACCGCTCTAAGAATAACCTTGCGAAATTATACGGAGCTTCCTGCGTAAAGTAAATAAAGGAAGTAGTAATCCGTGTACAACGATGGAATAGCTTTTCTCCCTGTAATAAAAGCGCATATAGATCCTTGGATCTTTGGCGAACCGTTGGGAACCATACGATCGCTCCAACTAATTTTGCAATCGACAAGCAGGTTATAACTTTCTTTCATAAATCGGCAGAACAATTGTCCTATAAAAATCCATTCGAAAATTGGACGAGGAAATACACACATTTTGAAATCCTTTCATTTTAGTTTACTGCGAATGACACGGCACTATGACAAGGCAAATTTCAAGCTTGAAGCTTTTTTTTCACTTTAATCCTACGCTTTTCCGATAAGATCGCAAGTACATTCGATAATAAGCAAAACTGATCAAATTCAATTATACGATTCCCGAGGGCAAGTAATCTAATTTGCACATCATCAAGTCACGTGGTGAAACTAGTTCGAAGAGCCAGGCATACAACTGACCACATGTATCAAATATTGAAGTTGCTAGATTGCGCTGGACTGCCCTTAGGGATACCAAATAACTGACAGACCCTGAAAACCCTTGTCGAATCGCGGTTTGTAGTTAACCCTAATCTGCATGAAGAGACATAAGACTTCGAACGTTCGAAACGTCGTTCGACTTTCAAAGGAAATCCAGAACCAAGTTGGCCTCGTCACGCTGACAACTTTTCCAGTTTACAATGTAATTTGGTCTTTGATGATAGATATCATACTGCTTATCTATCTATTCTTTTATCTATTTTTCTTTATTGTCTTTGAAAACACTAAATGATTTGTAGACAATTAGCATTTGAATCAAGTGCTAATTTACATTATTCTAGAAACTTCACTTCATCTAAAACTACCATTGTTAGATTTTTTTCCTTAGAATTCTAGAAGTTTGAAAATCATTATCACTCAAGGACTCGAAAATAAGTTTTCCTTGCAAGTACTTCTTCGTTTCATAATTGCTAAAATACGTGCATACTACGTGTCTGCGCGATGTCATTCCAATATGCACCTTTTTAACGAATATTTCATATTCTTAGGCGCAATACTATTACAACCATTCCCAAGAATGAACAGATATTCAAATTTCATCGATATACATATTGACTTCGACCAATCCTATTGATTCTTAAAATTATAACTTAGAAAATTACATGCATTTTTCGAGTAATTGTTCCTTTACGTACAACTGTAAATTCTGGAATGATGCAAAACGAAACATTGAAATTTATCACAAAAATCAAGAGCACAATGGATGAAACTAACAATATCAGCATGAGAAATACGCTGTATAAAAACCGTTCTTTTCGCAGAAACGTGCTCCAAGCTTGCAAGCTGGCGCAAAAATGAAAACGTCAATTTAATAAAACTTGAAAATATTTATTTTTATTCGTTTATTTCGTTCATTAAACTCAAGCAAATTCCAGCGCGTATTTTAATTATGCTTCACGCCAGTCATCGTGCAATTTGGAAAATTGATTAACGCGTGACCATAAATATTTCGTTTCGTGTAATAGCACGTTGAACCGTATTTCGATCCAATCTCCATTTCTATTAAAGTCATGAAGAACCTCATTTTCATGCCAAAATCGATATTAGCGGCGGAATAACACATATGAAAACATAATACGTTGTTAATTAGAGCGGTTCTCAGTGGTTAAAGTTTTCTGTTTTAACTTTTTGTCGTGGGAAAAGGCTGAAAGTACACGTACATGAATCGAAGCTGAATCATTGAAAACTTAGCAGTATTTCTCTCGATAAACAACAACCATCTGTCCATAATTGCTTCCATAACGATGCTCGAAATTGTTAGAGAGCCAGATTCTATTCACATTGCATATAGTACAACGTTGTGCAATCAGTAGGTTGCGGTATACGATATTCGAGGCAGTCCAAAAATTCGATTGAAATATTGCACGCGGATGCACGCAGTTTCCGTATCGCTGATAGCGAAAGCTTCATGACGAATCATGTCTCACTGCTAAGATACCGAGCGCCAGATATTTACGAGGGGCGACGATCCGAAAGAGAATGCGAACTGAGAAAACAGGAAAATATAAATCAATTAGAAGAACGAATCCGCGGCAGTGACGAACCGGTGCGGTGGAGAGCCGTCAGAAGTATTCTTGCGCTTTATCTCGCTCATCGTATCCATGAAACTGAAGGCAATAGAGGCTTTCCTCCGTGTGTGGCCGCAATGGGCCACCTGTCTGACAGGTTAGTCGACAGTTCTACATTTCTGTGTACGTTGCATTATCCTTGTGTTATTTTAGTTAGACACAGATATCGATGTTACAAAAATATTATGTAATCGTCGCACATTTCGCGTGAATTCATACAACATCAATTAGGGATTTCATCACAGTGGCTCTAATGGCTATCAGTATTGGACTAACAATCGGTTGGACGTCCCCTTTTCTCGCACGCTTGACCCTGGAAGACTCGGAAATACCTATAACGGATGAAGAAGGATCATGGATCGTTTCTTTGTTACCATTTGGACGTTTATTCGGTGCCATCGGCGGTTCCGTCACCATGGAGTATTACGGCAGCAAAAGATCTCTGTTAATGTCTGGAATTCCTATTATAATAGGTTGGATTTGCATAATATTTGCCAACTCGGCATTTTGGCTTTACGTATTTAGAGTCAGCGCAGGTAATTTTTATTCTACGTTTGTGATAGATCACACATGTATCTTGTCACTTCAAGTATATATAATTATTAGGAAATATTTTTTTAGGTATCTCTTTCGGCATGTATTATAGCTGCTTCGCCTTTTACATGGGCGAAATAGCATCAGCCAACATCCGTGGTGCACTGGTCAGCACAATAGTAAATGGGATGCCATTTGGAACGTTGATCGGCAACATAATGGGCAGTCATGTGTCGATGATGTGTTTTGGACTTGTAAGTCTAGTTTTGACCATCTGCTTCATGACGGTCTTCCCGTTGCTACCACAGTCGCCTCACTATTATGTGCGGCAGAATAATGCGATCGAGGCGAAGAAAACGATCCAATGGTATCACCGAAAATCAAACGTGAACGTCGAGTTGGAAATAATCGAGGGCTTCGTGCAATCTTCCAAATCAACCAACTTCCGCGATAAAATTAATCAGATTATGGAAAGGAAGAATAGGCGCGCGTTCTATATGATCATACTGTTGTTCATTTTCATGCAACTCAGTGGGTTAAACACCGTGACATACTATATGGAAATAATCATCAGAAGCGCGAAAGTGACGTCGCTGGAGCCGGCGACCGTCGTGATCATCTCCACTGGAATTGGTACATTTTACGCAAAAAGGATAATTTCTATGCATATATGTTTCGAGATAGAATAGCGTTTCTTTTTATTCCAATATAATCCGTGAATTTTCAAAATAGTTCAGTTCTCATTTTAAAATTATGTTTACCCTGGATGTGTATTCTGATGGGTATGATAAGTTACATTTTCCATCTTACAAGTAGCTTTAAAATTCATTACGTTGCCAACTATTATACATTATGCATACCGCTCTATATTATATTAAAATACTTCTTTTTAGTCATAAAACGACATTTAGATCAAAAATTTAATAAAAATGTACTTTCTAGTTTCTTCTGCTACGTTTTACATGTATATGTAAATTCATTTCGGTCTTCATATGTTTCATTCGTCAGAGCGACAACTCGCCAGAGCACGCATCCACTGTTGCCATAACTTAAGACGTCGAAGGAAAAGGGCAAAACTTTCTCTTTATCTCCTGGTTTATTTCTCCTCTTTTATTCTATTTCGAGGATTTTCGAATCGGTACAGGATACGATATTCGCATTCCAGGTATAGTGATCGGCTGGATCAGCGTGTATCTGATCGATCGGTGCGGGAGAAAGGTTCTCATTGCGGTGTCATGCGGCTGCGTAATCATCGCGATGGTGCTTCTGGGATTACACTTTCTGCTACTGGAGCAGAATTTTGAACCAAAAAGTCTGGAATGGCTGCCGATCCTAGCGATGATACTCTTCATGATGATGTCCATCGGTCTGATACCGGTTCCGAGCACCATACTCAGTGAGCTTTTCCCAGACGATTTAAAGAGCATCGCCGGATTCACTGCCAGCATCACGTCCGCGTTATTCGCGTTCATCTGTAGTAGAACCTACCAACCGCTCATCGATCTCATGTCCGAAAAATACGTATTCTGGATGTACGCGATAGCCATGACCGTCTGCTTGGTATATTCGATCACCGAAATGCCCGAGACCAAGGGGAAGACTTTGCAGGTAATTTTTAACTGATTCACAACGTTCATGATCTTATCAGATTATTGCAAATATTCTGTCGACGATGTGATATTTGTAAAGTGGAATTTTATGTCTTTGAAGAAATATTGTTTTAAATATTGTACAGTATATTCGATTTTATTAATTTATTATTTATCCAGGCTCAAAGATAGATTATATATTTGAAGCGGCGTATGAGATGATTCAGTAGATATTCATCAAAAATTTGCTAATTCGATTCTAATAGAAAAGATGTCAAGTTGGCTCGCGAGAGTGTGGGTAATGACAGAATGATGTAGTAGTCTGTTCCTGTTGTACAAACAGTGGACGTATCAGTCATTGTTCAGTTTCCCGTTGACGTGGTATTAAATAATCGATATCGATATAATGTTGACAGGAAATACAGGACATGCTAGCTAGCGAGAGTAAAAAAGGAAGAAGCAGTTCGGAAATAACAAGGACGGTACGATAACAGACTGTATTGCAATAAAGTGTGAAGTAAAGGTTATCTCAATAAAAATAAACGATACTTCTACAAACGAATATTTTAATTACTCTTATCATATACCTTTATCACATATACCGAAAATGAAAGAAATATATAGTGTTGATTATTATATAAAATAATCAGTCATATATACGAAGATTTCGATTTCTCTATTACTCAGCGAATTGTACGTAATTACACGTATCTTATCTTATCATGAAAAGCCACTAAACAACAGTATTTGGCAAATAACCACCAGAGAACTTAATCAGGCAATGACGTGAAGAATTATTAAGGAATTTTGCAATTAAACATTAAATTCCTACAATATATGCACAAAAAAGATATATTAGACAACTGATATCATTACTTTCATTTGCATCATAAGGAATCGTTAAATTCGAAATCAAAGCTGAAGACCAGTAAACTATACTTACTCCAGGGTGTATTTTATTTCGATCGTTTGAGTCTGTAAACATATTATTTGAACAAAAGGAATTTAAAATAAATATCAAACAGTACGTTTGTTCAACTATGTGTTTATCTTGCAACTATATGGATAAAAGAAAAGGTCTTGGTAATTTCGCAATTCATGTAAAAATAAAATATTAGCTCAAATTAAACATAGCTCAGCTCGTTAGCTAATTAAGCTATGGAATTATATGCGTGTCAGACAAATGATATTACTGATAAAAATGATTACACTTTCATTATACGCAACAGGGACCATACATTCCCACTTTACAAGCAGCAGTGATTCGTATATAAAGAAGAGCTAGAAGAATATTTGTATTTTCATCAATGAAATATTTGTATTAATAATATTACGCGATATTAAATATATCACGCGAGATTAAATAAAAAAGCTGTCTTGAAACGATCTCTGTCGTCTCATAGAATTGTAAATTACGTCAGTTTCTGAATTATCAGACTCTTTATTTTGACATACGCTGATATTACAATCTTCCTGTTGAATCAGAGCAATTTCTATAACAGTACGGAGACAGGGCAAACGACTACAAAGTATAATTTATGATATTCGATAGTAAAACGTGTTATTATCGTAGAAGTGATTGCTTTCATTTGAGCAAGACCCCCCATTCTACCCCCCACGTCTTTTGTTTCTCGTGAAAAACTAAAAAATGGCTTCGCAACGTTTTCGTGGAAATCTCATTCCTGAACATATGATAGGATACAATAATGCACGCATGCGTGATGTTATCTGCATTTATGTAATCTGTTTCACTATTTTCAAAGCTATATAATTTTGATGTAAGTAATACATCTACCAGCTGCTCCTTACCTTCGGAGGACTCATCATGACCGAGGCAAGAAGTGAGAAATTAAAGAAAAAAGTGTTCTGGCCGCAATGGATCGCTGGTTGCGGAGGTATTAACTAATCACCAATTAACTTTTCGAAATGCATATTGCGCAGTAATATTAACAACATTGCAGTGGCCGCAAAACATTCAGACAAAAGGAGAATCATAATTTCGAATTTTTCTTACAGTCTGGTTGTTGATAACGGAACTGGGATTAGTGGGAGGATGGTCGTCTCCGTACATCGACTACTTAACTTCTACAGAATCTACATTTCCGGTGACACTATCGGAAATATCGTGGGTGGTGTCGTTATTCAATCTGGGAAGATTTTTCGGTGCTGTTGGAGGCGCTATATGCGTCAACTACGTCGGTAGCAAGACAACAATTACGATCAGCATTGTGCCCATCTCGCTTGGTTGGCTTTTCATCATCTTGGCTAACAGCGTGGAGTGGTTATACGTCTCGAGATTTTGCAGTGGCATCAGCCTAGGGATGACCTACAGCTGCTATTCTATATATCTAGGGGAAATAGCGGATCCTAGCATCCGAGGAGCATTAATGGCACTAGGCACGAGCGGCGTAGCGTCTGGAAACTTTATAATGAGTGTTATGGGAGCGTATTTGTCGATGACTGTATCAGCCACGATAGCCTTAGTCTTTTGCCTTTTGCTGATGATTCTTTTCATCTGGCTGCCAGAATCCCCTCATCATTTGATTGAGAAAAGCTTGTACGAGAAAGCAAAGTCATCGATTCGATGGTACCATAGAGACTATGACGTAGAATCGGAATTCATGGACTTACGAAAGTTTGTTGAAAATGTCAGTAAGCAAACGTTAACAGAGTCTCTCAGGGAGTTAAAAATTCTTCATTTCCGCAAGTCGATTATTATTGTTGCGATTCTTACCACGTACGCTCAATTGAGCGGAATCAATAACATTTCGTTTTACATGGAGTCGATCTTCACGTCCGCAAAAGTTAGCGTGTTGGAGCCAGCGCAAGTAGTGATAATAGTGATGGCATGTGGTATCATTGGATCTTGTTTATCAATGCTTTTAATGGACAGACTTGGGAGGAGAATTCTTATGGTCATATCGTGCACTGGAATCGCGTTATCCTTAAGCCTGTTAACGGTCGAGTTTCAATTGTTAGATTTTGGTTTTGATTCAAAAACAGTAGAAGGACTAGCAATTACCGGAATGATAGCTTTCTACATAACAGTTTTCTCGGGTGTTACTCTCCTACCACCAACGATGCTTGGCGAACTCATTCCTCCTCATCTAAAGTGCGTCGCGGCATTTATTATCAGCAGCACAGCCGCCGTTATCTCTTTCATCTCAACCGTCACTTACATGCCGCTGCTTAATTTTCTGAATGAACGATATTTGTTTCTATTTTATGGCCTGTTAGAGGCTACGGCTATACCATTTACCTTGATCTGTGTACCTGAGACGAAAGGAATGTCCCTACAAGAAATTCAGGATCAACTGACGGGGAAGAGTAAAGCTTGAAGTATATCTAGTGCTAATAAGGCTAATCTCTTTCGTGAGTAATATACAGAACAATTTATAATCTCTAATTAAGTTATTATATGAACGTATAAATATTTTACAAGGGCGTAAATACGATTACTGTAAATATCAAAATTCGAATACTCGCTTTAAATGTGGACAATTACTTTTTTTAAATAAACGTAATATCGATTCTGTTATTAACGTGATATGAAACTGAAATTATTACTTCGTAACTACAGACTGTACACGGAATACGCTTTCTCAAAGATTGTCTCTCAGTTCAACAGATATTTTGTTGGAACCGATGAAAGCGCATCTCAAGGAATTTTCCAGTGCATCCAGAAACGACGGACGAACGTTGGATAATAGAAGAAAAGGTCGCGATGCCTGTTGTTCTTTTGCTTGCCATTCTTCCTTTAACCGAGAAACGATGTAGCTATTTCTCTTTGGGGCGGACACACGCCGCCGTAACGTCGACGATGGAACTCGGCCAGTTTCATATTTTACAAGACGATATTTCAGCCGTGCTGGCTACGCCAACAATGTTAAAGGTGACACGGTCCCATGGTGGCACTGCTGAAAATTGGACACTGCCTTATCTCGCCCGGGTCATTGCACGATGACTGTTCTTGATATCCTTATAAACATCAGGGCATCGATACGAATTTACGATACGACTTTTCTTTACCATTAAATGATACGAGCGTGTATTACAAAGAAGCTCTGATAATAGATATTAGCACCAAAAACTGTCACCGATTTCGCAAACTATCTCGCTTTTATAAACATTGCGAATAACACGAGAACTATATTCCGCAATAAAAGAAACATAAGAAGAGACAATTACAATAAAAAAAAATGATTTATCATAGCGTATTAATGATACAAGCTAGAACGTATAAAATTACGTTATGTTACATTTCCGTGATGACGAACCGAACATCAACGCGGCGAATTAATTACTTAAACGTAACTGTTATTTCATAATAAATGTTTCACGTATCGCGCACACATCCGCTGTTCCTCCGGGCGTATGTGACCAGTTATCATTTTAAATTGATTATCGTGCAACCCAATTGCGTTTCGAGAGTTGCGTGAACCAATAATTCTTTGATCCATCCAGGGTGGAATAATGGTCACGGAGCCGACTTTGCCCTCTGACATGCGCCAACGCTGTTAAGTTATTGCATTTAGCCCGATTCAGATTTACGATAAGCCGATTTCCAGAAGGAATATCCTACAGAATAAAAGATTATAGGAATTATTGTAATTAATATCGTGTCCATATCGAGAAAATGTATCAAGCTTTTAACATCGTCTCTACAGTTATCTGTCCGCTTCATGAAATATTCATAAATATTCACTTTTTGCTTTCGTTACTATTGCGCGAATATTCTTTCCCCAGTTTCCTTACTCTCTTTTCCTTTCTCTTTATTTCCCTTTTTATTTCTTTTAGTCGTAACGATCGTTACAGTTTAGTGGATGTAAAAAAAGCAAAAAGGGTACATCGTAAACGGGGCGATTATCGCTCGTAACTAAAGTGGAATATTCAGGAGAATAGAAGCTGAATGTTCAATGTTGGATACGTTGAACCGGAAATAAAGTGTCAGCCTGCCGATTTGATAACTCTCGATTCTATTCGGTTATATTCGCCAAAGTTGTACACTAGATCGAGCTCGGTAAGCAGATAAACTTCGTTATAATCGTTTAAATTGTAATAAGCTTTAGCAAATATATGTAACTGGATATTAATAATATTCTTTGAGAATTTAACGAACAAATTAATATAAGGATCGTGTTTAAGATAACTTTTAGAAATTTCCTTAATGCAGTCTGCTGACTTAATATTTCAGATGTAGTACAATTTGAATGCAAAATCGATCGTAATGAGCCAGAAAACTACAAGAAGAACTAACGCAATTAAATAACTGCATTTTTTCGTTTTATTGTAGAAGATAGGATGATGCCACTTTAGAGCTTTCTCGGGAACAAACAAGATAGTTTATCGTCACGCGGATATAAACGCTTTTCTCGACAGAGCCCCGGAAATTGTACGCTTTAAAGCAAGCACTGTACATCACTGGCTTTCTTCAAGTTCTATACAATTCGTGGTTTCGAAACCGACGGGTCGTACATTCACATTTAACCTGTCCATATGTATCAAAAGTGTTACCAGAATTGCTCATTTTAAAACAATATCTTTAAATTTGTAAATTCCCCCGCTAGATTTTATCCGAAACGAGGCGAGATTGCTTCGTCTTATATTTTCACGATTATGCCAATTATAGAGAAATTTTCATACTATATAATGTATTGAGCATATAATAGCTATTCGAACACTAACTCAATCGTTCTCCTATATGCAGGTCGTCTCTATGTTCGTTTCAGAACTCCTAATCGCTTTAAAGCTGTCTACAACTAAACCGAGTCAATTATCCTGTCAACTCTCTGCTCTGAAACCTCTTACCTGATACCAATTACAGCGCTACATTTGGTAATACTGTACGAAGTAACTATTTCTAAACTTTCGAATTCGTAAAATATTAAAAAATTTTCCGTTTTAACTTTAGATTAATTTCTAAAATCAGTGAGACAAATTTCATCATTTCATAAATGAAGTTTGCAAACCTGTTCGCTTTGATCACAGCCCGACCATTCGAAATCGATGAAAAAGCATACTTTCGGTTGCTCTGCCAAAAACGAAACGATAGGATATTTATTTCATTCGCTAGACATGACACAGTAGTTTAATTTACCTCGACAGGAGTCTTGGGGCGAGATACAACACAAAAGCACGCACGCAGGCTAACGACGGAAATTATTATCGTTTCGTTATAGTCAAACGTAAATAGATTTACTCAATAATATTGTTTAATCTTAATTGTAGACGACATTATGGTACGCTGGAACTGAAAAGGAAGCAATCAAATTTCAAAAAAACATTATAAGATATATCAGCACGATTTTTTGTATTAACATAATAAATCCACTATTAGACATTCTGCATATCATAATTATCTCATTAATTAACGTCTCTACAATTTAATCATATATATATACTTAAGTTGCATATATTGTTATATATATAACTTAATTAATTAACTTTCGAATAAATTATTTCAATCAAATTAATTTTTGTCATTATTTGTAGAGTTCTGAATATTTATGTAAGATCTTGGAAATCATCATATTGTCTAATATGACAATTACAATGATCATTACTGACTAATTTTACAGATTAATTTCTTCAGTTCAATTCGAAAACCACACTCGTATTCTGAAGAAATAGAATTACTTTGTCTAGAAAATCAAACATGGGTAGGATTTCTCGAGGCTTCGAATTTTGCCAGAACACGGGGTGCAAAGGAAAATCATGCATACAAGCTGCAATAATGGAATGCCACCAACTTTCGGTCAATAAAGGAGTTCTGAAGATAATTTTGCAATGCAATAACCCTTCGCGCCGTGGCAATCGACAAAGTTTTCCCCGAAGCCTTGCCTCCGCCACGTTCGCGTACCTACCCGACAATCTTAAAATTCAACGAACCTCGAGGAGGATTGTTTTTCAACCAGACAGAGGATTCCCCTGTCCCTGATTTTTGCCTCGCCGAACCATTTCGTGCAGAACCAAGTTTGATCGGTCATAAAAAAACAAGAAATCCTGGGTCATTGGCACTCACGATTGGAATCGCTTCTGTTCCATTGGCTTGGCGCGACAAGCTGCGACAAACTACGGCAAGCGTATGTCGCGTCACGTGGAACGTGAGAACGTGGCCTGCGAATCTGCGAACGCGGCCAACGAATTTTGATTTTTATCCCGAATCCTCATTCAAATGTGCGTCGCGTCGCATCACATCGCACGACAACGTCTCCTCATTTGCACGCTCGCATTACCCAAGCACAGAAAAATAACGAAGAGAATTCAAGAACAAAGAAGAAGATGGAGAGAGATATCGATCGCAGCCCGGTTTAAGAGAAATCGAATTTCGAATCGAAGTAATTTTTTACCGTTGCCTCGAACTTCGGCCTCCTGCATAATGTCCTTCCTCCCTTCCTCGTTCGTGAAGTCGAATATTATATCGCAGAGATACCGAGAAAGAAGTTCGTCTAATAAACTTCTCCGAACAATCGCGATGAATCTAGGAAAATATCTGGTGAAAAGAGGTTTGGGAAGGGAGTTTCAAAGAACAGGATGATAACGCGACAAAGTAGCGGTCGCACTCTGTCTCCCTGGCAGGTTCATTGAAATATTTAAACAAAAGGAATCGGTGGACCATCCCGACGCACCGGGACGTTCTAGCGACGGTGAAGTTCGATGCACCGCATCGACCCGACAAAATGTAGGCTAGTAGTATGTCACGAAAACGCAGGAATTGGTTGGTCGCCAAGTCGCGGATAGTCAATGGAATGAAGATAGGAAGGGGAACGAACCGCTAGGTTTGTAACCTAAATTCTGCCGTAGCGCCGACTTCCAGCGATCGCTTTGAAGCAACCTATACAGCTTCCGTTGGATCAATGATACTTGTGGTTAACTGTACACAATGTTGCATTGCAATAGACCGTGCCTCTGGTACGTGGTATCATAATATTCTTCGTGGCAGCTCGCGACTGTTTTACGTTTTGAACAATCGAAGCACAAAAACATTCATACAGAAACTCAGTTGCAAAGCATACATCCAACAAAACCGAATTAATCTAAATAACGTGATCAAACGGAAAGTCGAGCCGGTTTCACGTTGCGCACAGAGTAGGACGAAAAATTCAAATACTTTTTGTTTTCACCGATAAAGTATATCGAGCGAAAACCGCTGTCGATCACACCGTGAATGTCGTACTTCGGAGATTTATTTGTGCGAATCGTTGGATTACTTTGTGTCGACAAGCTGAACGACCAGCTTTGTCTTTTTCGTTGTTAATCGTGTTATAATCCCCTTATATCATTCTGTAATTTGTCGATTTAATAAATATGTTTAATATATTTTACGTATTTCAATTGCGCAACTCGTATAATATGGATTTTTTTCGTATCGTTTCCACCCGTGTAATATGAAATTCTTTGTTATCGAAGCTCGACGAATATGTTTAATAATTTTTATGATAAAATAAAAATAACGAGTGACTGCTTTTAAAAAATGCGAGAAAGCAGCGCAGATACGTACACGGCGATCTTCGCCCGAATATTTATCCGAATGAAATAAAGTTTCAGAAAGTAAGTAGAACCGAGCATTCGCAAGACATTGCTTGCGAGATAATAGCCTTGATAATAGTCTTGCGTCTCAACGTCTTCCTTCAGGTATATCGACATCACTTTCCAGTCTTCTATTTCTTCCTGCATTTCTCTGATCCAGTTTTCCACGTTGTTTTCGTAAATTATATCATCCGCATAAATTAGGAAGAGTATCTTACAGTGGCTCGTAACTTCATTTAATCTTCACCCAACTATTTAAACGATTAGAAGAAGAGGAATAAATTATCCTCCTTCAGAGAATTTCCATACCATCAATACTTTATCGACCAGGTATTTTTAACACGAATAATGAT
This sequence comes from Bombus pyrosoma, assembly GCF_014825855.1. Classification (NCBI taxonomy): domain Eukaryota; kingdom Metazoa; phylum Arthropoda; class Insecta; order Hymenoptera; family Apidae; genus Bombus; species Bombus pyrosoma. Next base: position 1,402,750 of record NC_057781.1, read on the forward strand.
TTGTTAGCAGCAGCTTTTTAAGGTAGCGGAGGGAAAAAATTAATCATGTTTTTCACATCGCTGTATTTTTTCAAATGAATTGAAATATTGGTATAAAAATCTGAAAATATATTGAAAAGCCACTAATTGCTATTACTGCGTTATTTATTTAACGTTATTTGAAATATATTTTACGTTTTTACATCGTAATGTAATTATTTCATATAGGTACAGTCAATAAGAAATGCGATCGGAATGCTTCATCGTTACCGCGTTAAATTGATTAAAACAAATAAAAAGCAATAAAATAAAAGCAAGTAATACGTTCCCCTACATAAAAGAATAAAAAAGAAACGGATATATTCTCTTACTTGCATTGTGTATTTTTACCTGCATTACGTATATTACGTAATTTTCAAAAATGAGCAGGTGCAAGAAATGAGATAACATTTGGAAAAGGCCGAACAAATCGCCCGTTAGTCTCGATATGTCCATCCCGTGGCCTGTATACTTCGCAGGCTACATATATGATTACCCTAGCGGAAAGCGGTCGGAGAACATGTTACAGGGCCTATGAGGATATTCCTTTAACTCTCGTAACTCTTCTCCTTCTTTTGCCTTTTGGACTTTCTCCTCGCGTGCATCGCCTATACCGTGAAAGATGAAATATACCCCAACCCTCTGGAGATTCCTACGTCAAACTCGATCGCGAACATCCTTCGCCCTACATCATCGAAAGCTGTTTGAACAGACAAATTCTAAACCATGAAAATTCGAAACTCGATTCGCTTAATTACTCATCCTGCGAACTTCTACTTTGTAACCTTCAGTATTGACTGTTTTTCAATTTTCATGGGAAACATTGCGAACGGTGCGCGCTATTGCTACTTTTTCGACAAAATATTTTAGTGGAAAGCAGAAACCACGCGCTTTGAAAATACGGATGAAGGCCAGCCTGTCCTTTTTTTCTTCCTTTTTCCTATAGTTTGCAATTTTTGCGCAACCCACGCCGCTTGAAATGCTGATACAAATTGATAAAATCGAACTTCGGAAATTCATGTAAACAAGATATAAACATGTTCCTATAATTTGTTAATAGGATTTATCTTTACACGTGATCGTGTACACAGCGGAATAAGTTAGCCAGATACAAAATGATAATAATTAAAGATATTGTACGCTTAAACGTTATCTATATAATGATCAATAGAGATTGATTACGCAGCGACTATACACACTGTAGATGTACAGATTGAATATTAATCAACTGTGTACTATCATTGCGATCTATGAATATGCGTAACATACCCACGAATAATACAATTATATTTGCTGTGCTATGTAAATGTCCAAGTGTCTTTTCAAATATGAGAATAGCTTCTATATTTTGTTTTTCTAAATATCGAATACATAGCAGTACAGCGGTAATGCGTTAAACAGTTACTATCGATCGATGTAATAGCAAAGGGCTCAAAAACACAACAAATGTCAGGTAAAGCACTAACTTGTCAGCCATTGCCCGAGCCATGCCCACCGAGAATAATTACGGTGCATTTGCCATTGGGAATCAAGGGAAACAAATGCCGCTGACTGTTGAAGAGTTCATTAAATGAACAATAACTTTTGCAGTGATACGATCGATGAACAAAGTATCTATAATAATCGCAGATGAAGAAGATAGTATTACAACGAAGGCTTCACGGGCTTCTAATTTGATATTCCGTAAACGAATGCCTAGTATTTTCTTTGCTTCGTTCAATAAACGATCGAAGAAAAATTACGTTTTCCGTTCATACGTTTCGAAAATGAAAGTGTCCAACTGTTTACTCGTACCTACTGTTAACAAAAATTCAATATCCGTGGAACAAACGCGGATATTTTCGTTTGACAAAGACACAAATTTCAGTACTTTGAAGAACAGAAAATATTTCATCTATTGCTTCGAGAAAAAGAATGCTTGCAAGAAAATAAATAAAATTTGAAAACACGTATGCGAGGAAAATTTAGTCAACCGTCGATACCTGAGCAAAGGAAACTTTTCAATACCGATCTTCCCTTCCTTCCGCGCTACCTAGAATCTAATTTCTTCAGCTTGCAGGGAAGAGCTATCACAGAATAGAGTTACAGAGCTTGCGAAATAAGCTTGACAGATCGCCGTAACGTTACTCGAAAATGACGGAGATCGGAAGAAAAAAAGACTGGACCAGGCTGATACGACGGCGAGAAAGAAAGGTTTGGCGACTTTAGCGAGCTCTGAACCGATGAAAGCAGCGTCGTTCTCTGCTGGATAGAGGCTGAAGAGACTCCACGGTTTGCCACTTGCACCTCGAGAGCTTTGCTTGTCTCTAGAACTCTCGAGCACTCGTTTAACAGACGGTAATTCTACGGTAATACAATGTCTTTTAGTCCCGTTTGCGGGCAGTGTTGCTCGCTACGGGGAAAACAATACGCTAAAAGGTACCAAGGTTCTCAGTAAGAATTTTGTTCGATAAATTCCTCGCATCCCTGCTTTGCAATTATTTGTTACCGTAAAATTCATTAAGGCAAAAATTCGTTTCGTTCAAGCAAAACTGCACCGGTAAAAAGCTGTTCGTTACGTAAGCAAATATGAATTATATAAATAACATATGTATTTCAAAGAGAAATTTCAATAGAACTGCGGATGTTCGTATTTCGACAGCGTCTGCGGATTTGAGAAACACGTTTAACTTTCGGCCTGGCTATGAAATCACTCGAAGCCTTTAGGCCAAGAGTCTACTCAACTCTATACACCAAACGCGGCCACTCCGTATCCAGATTTCACAAAGAGCACATATCATAACCCGAAATGCGTTGGCATCTTCTCGCGTCGCGGTTTCACGTCATTCGCCTCTTTCAACATCTATATTTATAACTGGATCCTATATCTAGAATTATTCATCTTCACGTATTTATATAAACGACTGTTACTGCAGTTACGCTCTTCGCTCACGAAATTCCAGCATTCAATTTAAAAATTCTTAGAAACACTCGATAATTCTCTTCGATGCGCGCTTAGTTACTCTCGTTTCTCGAACTTTGCTTTCAGAAGTTTTTCTATGGCCACGTTTAAATGTTTCCAACGCGGTTGCCCCTTCTGATCATTGGAAGTCCCTTCCCGCTGGTATTTATCGATGATCGTAGATCTCTATAGTCCCTGCGTTAAAAGATAGCGATAAGTCTGGAAGATTAAATTTATAAGAACTTACGATCATAATTCGCCAGCCAGCCAACGAAAAATGGTCCGCTATAAATTAACCCTCGAATATTTCCATCGAGTTTGGTTCAACGAGGAAATATACTTGGCCCTAAATCTCGCGCGAGCATATTTTTAAAACGCTTAATTTAATCCCGTGAACAATCTCACGGATCGTTCCTCAATCTGGGGTGTTTGGAGAGCTTTTAAAGCAGTACACGCACGACCTGTCGACTGCTTTGTGCCGATTACGATTTATTAACTACGTTCGTCCACAACTGCGCGGATTATGTCGAACGGTAACAAAGCAGCCTTTGAACGTACTGCTTTTACGCTTCAAACGCAAAAACACAACCGTGAATAACCGTTATAATATAATCATTTGTATTTTATTCTACATCAAACATTAGCTATAAGATTATATAATAAATTATGCAATAAGCTTACCGCGCGCATGTTAGTTTCATAATGCTGGAAAAGATCGTTTGAAACATGAATAATGTGCAAATGCTATTGCAATAGTACGTCAGATAGAAGAACGAGCAGTATGAGAATAAAACACGAATAATAAAATAAACAACACCGAATAAAATAGGAAAGAGAAGAAACTTTGTAAAAAAACGTGACTGGTTTACTTTAGTTTATCCAGTAACTAAGAGACATCTCTGGCCATCCCTGGAACCCCTGTGAGTTTCAGCTTGCAAACTTATTTATCTCTTTGCGAAGATCTTGCCGAATCTTTCCCCAGAGAGAATTTAGATAAGTGCGCTAAAACGAATTTGCGAGATACTTGTGGATACGGCTCTTATTAAATTTTGTTCCATGTTCCCTAAGAAATTTCGACCTTCTAAACGAGCACTTTCAAGTAGAAACGTTGGAGATGCTCTATGCGTCAAAGTAAATTAATTCAAATTTGTTTCAATCTGACTTTTACGGAACGATTAGCTAGAGAGCGGCGAGAAACGTTTTTAAGTAGAAACGCCCTTGTTAGTCAGACGTACAAGTAGAACATAGTAGTTTACTCATATCCAGCGAAGCCATACAATGTTCCTAATATATTTATGATAATGGCATCACTGTAACTGAGATATAGCCAAATTATACAGAGTCGTAATTACGAACTGACTCTAATTGATCGATTTTCTGAGGGTGACTTAAAAAATGTCCGACAAGAAACGAATGGCATCGTCATTATTATTGCGGCTGCTCGAACGAGGAAGGCATCACATTTTTCGAATGAGTTCCGAATGCGCGGTAAAAGCGGCATTGAATTTCAAGGATTCTCGTGCCTTAATCGTCGCCGGAGACTGTTCTTAATCACGGTATCGCCTAAAATGGTTTCCCACGGCTCATGCGCCTACCGCGTTTACATGTGATTTCGCAAATGCGTCGTTCGAACGCATTTGGAACGATAAGGAGAGGCAGAGATAGATTCGACGTGCTTTTCAAGTCTCCGATTTCATTGAAAAATTTAATCTACCTTAATGGAGTGCACCCATTATCACTGAATAAAAGGGCGATGATAACAGTAAAGTTAAATCCCATTATGAAAGATACCTAACGGTGAACAGACCAAGGTATCATTACAAGCTTATCGAACAGGATCGTACCGTGTTCCAAGTTAGTGCGCAAACTGGTTCGGGACAATTTTACAAAACACACTCCGCTCGAGAACCGTCCATAATACGTCAAGATAATTAACGGCTTGCGCTCGACGTCGATGGAATAACGTTTAATCTCGATTTTCTCAAATCTTCTCCGTGACTCGGCAAAAGCATTCGTATCTCGATGAACCTCGCCAGGAATCTACTCGTTTATTAAAAAGATCAATTCACTGATTATTTGGAGAAGAACTGTACCGAAAGTTGCCGTGAAAACGGGAAGGAAGGTTCGTGGCAACGAAAATAAAAGTAAAACCGAATACATTTTTTCACACATTTGTACGTCCGCGCGTGAAAAATTTCCCGTTATTCTCGACGCTAACTTCTAAAAAACGTCGACATGAATTTTGTATAAACCTAGGAAATTCGTATGCTTCACGCGCGACTTTCCAGCGAAAAAATTCTCTTGACATCACGGGGAAACGTCGAGCAAAGTGGTATCTTAAGTTTCGTTACACGTGTGGCTACCTAGAGACGTTTTCCTCCTCCTGACTACCGGAAAAATTACAAACTTCTGTGGACCTACCAGACCAAACGACGTCCAACTTTCACATTGGTAACAATCCATTATACTCTGATCGAATGCTCGACTCGAATACCAATATAGCAAATAGCTCAAATTTTCAAGTATAATTTCTTCCTAGTTAAAGTGAAACGAACCGAAATAAACAAATTGCTATATATATACATACGCGACACTCTTTATTATAAAAAAGGAAACGCCAATTTTATAATGCAACCAGATGGAATATTCGATAACGATGTAAAAAACGTAAAATATTTGCAAGATAACGAGAATTTTTGACATAAATCGCAAGTTAAATTTGTACAGGATATGTAGCTTAAGATAGATTGTCCCAAGAGTTTCTTTTGTTTTATAAGGAAATAATAGATGCTCGACATCTTTCGTTTTAAATTATTTTATTGAATTATGTATGATTCATTATGTATGTTCCAATAGAACAAAATGGATCATACATAATTCAATAAAATAATATCAAACAAACAATGTTGTGCATCTACTATTTTCTTATAAAACGAATGAAACTCTTGCGACCACCTAATATTTCAATATTTGCACAACAAAGTTAAATATTTTTTAAGCAATGTTTTAAAAATTACAATGTTTTTATTCATAATAATAGCTACATATTTTAAGTTATGTGTATATCCTATTTACATGTATTCGTGTATATTAGCCACAGATGACGACACAAGGAGAATATTTTACGCTCAATGAACAGAGCACGCTGTAAAACGTAGACAGGCTATAACGTTGAAACGAATACTGAGTGATGCTGAGACTGCACTCTAGATTTTTAACGATCGACGTCTCTTTCAACTTTTTCAGTAGTTTTTCTTTTCTCGTTTCACTTCCTAATTCCCTAATTCGATCAAATCCCGTCAAATTTTGCTCAAAGGCAAAAAGCTCGATAAATCGACATCTCGTCGATGAAACTTCCAATCCGATTATCTACAGACAATTTCTTTCTTGCAGCTGTCGCATGTTCCTCAAAAAACACCAATTTCACTCGATTAACGTCGTATTACGATAAAATCTTATTTTTATACGCATTCACCCGTTTTCAGCGCTACCACTATCAGAAATTCGAAATATCGTGAAAATAATATCTCTCCGGCACTCGTTTATATTTCACTCGCGCAGATTCTTCCCGAATTATTTCTCCCGAATGCTCTGAATATTTCAACGTTTCCAGAATCGCTTTTCGCCCGATACCGATATCGTTTCTTCCCCAAGCAACCCCTTACTCGAAGTTTTCTCCTTCTGTTTCGATTTCGTGAAAACTCTGCACCTCGAAGAATTCCAAAAGATAAGATCGTTTCGGACGACGCCTCCATGGTCAAATTTCCACTCGAAAAATCCGAGCACCAACTTCGTTCCCAACTCGTCCCATTATATTCGTACGTCGCACCACACTTTACCTGATTATCTTCAACCGTTCTTTCACATTGCTTTCTCCATCCTTTTCTCATCGACTTCTGCCCGCCACTCCCGCGCTATGCACTCGTGCTCGACTTTACCCCTTTCCCGCGCACATCACAAATCTCTCTTTGCGCCAGGAAAGCTCGAGAAAGCAGTGTCTTTATCCGGCAAGGTACGTCCGAATCCTTTCGCCATTGCACTCGTGTCGCCATTTCCAGGTAGCTTACCTTCGCTATTTCGGTCAGCAGTTGAGGTTGTCGAAATCTTTGAATGAAATCCTCGAAAGACGGACTCAAGGCCCGCCGCTAAAGCCGCCGTCCCTCTTCATCGATCAACAGACTCGAAACTCCAGATTAGGTAGAAGTATCTACCTCAAGAGATTCCATAGAAGAGGTGAAATACGCCGAAGGGAGAAAGGAATAGATCGCGTGAAACGAGATACTCCGAAACGGGAACGAGACTAGGGGATTGGGGCCTCGAAAAAGCGGTTAGAAACGAGGCAAGGTGAGCGGAAAATGCAGCGTACATTGCCCTATCATTCTTTTTTTTCTCTCTCTCTTTTAGGTATCTTTCAGGAGAAAATCCAGGAAACAATACCCCTGAGTTATCCAAAGAAATAAGCGATTTCCCTGTCGTATCAGAATAGAGTGAAAAGTAATGCAGGTTCTCGTAGGTCGTGAAGATTACCGTTCTCTAGCGGGCACGACGTTTGGTGTATTACACAGTAAAAGAAAATATAGGAAGCAAGAAAGTAAACGCGATGTTGTTTAGAACGTCTGTCTTGAATCATAGACAAAATTAGCTTTGGTTGCATAAGAAATGTAGGTGGGTAGATGGGAAAAATAATTAATCAGTTAAGAGCATAGGATAAAGTACGATAATGCGAATATTCTCGTGTTATCTCGTGGTGTCTTTGTAAAATATAAAAATGATTAATTGCATACGCGACAAAACGAAGCTATTTCATACGTCGTAATTAATATTAAAATTATTTTTCAGTGAGGCAGTATCCAATCAGTTTCGAAATGTCACGAATCGTATTTGAAGCGTTATATTTTACGTTCGGTAGAACTTTTACGTTTCATCAAATTCCACGCTAAATTCGTCATCGCAACTAGTTTTGACGGTTGCCAACGCGTCGAAAATCTCACGCGATACGGTTAATCGAGGATTGTTCAAAGACATAAAATATTTACGTGTGGCGAACGGTGGGGATTCAGTGCCAAGCGTTGACTGTGCAACGAAGGGAAGCAAACCGCAAGATGCCGGATTCGACGTATGAGAACGCGCTATTCATCCGCATTGCCATTTTTTTCATAGTTCTGCTGGCATGCACGCGTTTCTTGTCGCGCATGGATTAAACGGAGAAAACTGGAAGGAAGAGAACGAGTCGGGAAGGAAGCTGGAATGAAAGAAGTCTGGGTCGCCGCATTCTTTATTCCAGCCAATCGCAGTGTATAACGAACGTCGCAAGCACGTAATTTCCATCTTCCTGGCGTGCCACCAACTTCTGGCAAGTGGGAAATATCCCGAATAAAAGGAAAAACATTGGCTGTGTGAAAGGTTGAATTTGTCGCTATACATTCGACATAAGAAATTTAGAGAATAATCTTCTTTTAAATTCTACGATGAGATTAGAAATGACAAAGAACTTACGACACTTGAACAAAAATCATTGTAAATTTTAGATCAGATATTCTTAAATAAACAGAACGTGACAACAGCAATGTGTATATATATAACTCGTTATACGATGCTTTCCAAACAATATGAGAGATACAAAAAACTTCCATTTTTTTTTTTAATTCAATACCAGCAGTTCCTAATCAAAATAACGCGATAATTACGCAATGACGTTCATTAGGCGCGTACAAACAAACTAAATCTGATTATATACAACACAAATAATGTGAAACCTATAAAACAAAAAGAAACATCAACAAGTGTGAATTCTCAGTTGTGATCCATAAAGTCGTGGAACTAACAGAACGAGTCTCAATGTCGTGAGACTGGCTACAACTAACCCGAACCCTTGAAAGACACTTCGAACAGCCACAAGATCGACGGACCAACCAGGGTGTTAAAGTTAGAGATGTCAAGATTCCAGAGCGATTCGTGGCTGGTCCCACAGCCCCAGGAACTTAGAGTTCGAGTTTCGAAGATTTCCACATGGTCCAAGACAGGCTCTACGGTCATAAAGTTCAACGCTCGGATTCTTCCGATCGTAATCGAAGAATTAAGTCTTTTATTTATGGACGTATTCAGTTATTTTCTTCAAGATATACTTGGGTAATGCAGCAAAGAAGTAACGAAAGAAAACAGTCCAGAGATTGGCGAACGTGTTACAGCCTTGAGGGCTTAAGAGATCAACAACGCTAGCCTTAGACAGGAGACTTCCGACGCGTATCCACGGGATATAGTTGAACCGTATTTCTTTTAAATTTATAACCCAAGAATTTGCCAGATTGGAAAGCTAGTAAATCTCAGATGTAGCGTCAAAATGTTATTGTACGTTTTATCGCTATTTTACATGGATCTGGAACCATATCGTAGGTTGGTATTCATCACAGAGTGTTACTCGTGTCACCCACGATATTAATTCCATTTTATATTTAGAATAAAACATTGAATGAATACGCTGTTGCATTTATAAAGAAGTTCTTAGTGCATATTTGTAGCATCATAAAATAATCTTTCGCTATTAACGAAAATTCATTTGAATTATACTGCAATTTACAGATTCAATCCTGTTGTTCTTTTTTCCTCGTTTTTTCTGTTGCACCGTTACGGAGAGGAACGTTATTCTGTTTTTCGCGCTTATCTCTACCTCCACTTGCACGAAATTGTATCAGAAAAAAGTACACAAAGCGGGGAACGGAGAAAAATCATTCCACCTAGTACTTTACTTATTTTCATTCTTCGCGACGAACATATTCATAGACCTGGAACTTCTCTCGATATTTTATATTCAATATACGGCTTCGTGTCTCTTCCTTTTCTCTTTATGTTTCCTATAAATTTGTTAACACATTTCTGCCGCTATCTTAACGAAAGCAATATTTTTTCACAAAATAAAAATCTTCGACTGCTTTATCTCTACTGAAATTTTTCCATCGTTGCAAACCATTTCAAACGCTTCGAACGCTACTATCGAGTATATTTTATTTCTATACTGTGTCTGTTGCAAGACAGGACAAACGCATTGAAAACATTTGAAGCGAAGAATCGAATATCTCTTGGGAAGCGTCTCCCTACCGACTGACCAAGGGATTACTCGAAGACAATTAATTCAACGGAGAAACGATTGCCCGCTACAATTCTTAGTTTTCCCTTTTGATTTTAGATCGGGCGAACCAAGTGTATCGAGTACTTTATCCGGATGCCTTTTGTATCCGTTACAAAGAACCTCGACAACAATGGAGGCTGACTATTCGCGTCAGTTTCACGCATATGCCAGGGGCGTTCCAAAAAAAGAAACTTTCGATTCTCCGCAGATATAATCACGTGACTTCCGCCGAGCATCCACGATTATATCTCCTGCCGGATCAAAACTCACCCGTTCTATTCTCGACGACAAAGCGATTGCTTGGCGTTTCTCGGTTATCTGCGTTTATACCGTCGACATCGACTCAGGGATATAAACGGAATAAACGATACCGATAGAATGTTTGAGAAATACATCAAATACCAGGATACATATAAGTAGCGTAAAAGCATAGAAATATAATATTTCCGTAAAGTTATGCAAAATTAAAAGTTACGCAATTTTATGATGAATCGCGCGTAATTTTATTTCTTGTGATTTAATAAGCTTAGAATTGAAAAAATAAAGTTACTTCAGAGTTACGTTTAATTTTGGTTTCATGAAGAATATCGCAATCTTTTGGTGTGGAAAGAAATCTTCATCGTCTATGTTATTTACGTGCTTCTTAGGTGCGAGAGGACTTACGTGGCACACGAGTTTCTCGCTGCAGCCACGGACCGAGAAAAGATTCATGGAGGCCATTATTCACAAACGATTTAGCGCCAGAATAATGAATACAGCAATCTATACGGCTAACAGAGCAGACGGGAAGGGGTCGAAGGGCAGCCAAAACCACCAAGTAAATGCAGCAAAGTCGAAAGCAGAGCTTGCAGGAACTTCTCAACTTCATAGACATTCTCCATAGACGTTTTGCATGAACGTTCAAGAAACTTACCAGAAACCATTTTCCATTCAAAACCTCAACATTAATATCTATTAAATTTAATATTTCTTTAATCCTTCAAAATATTACGTACAATTACTTTGTATAACTATTTATATTAGATGCGACGTTATTAAGTTATACGTAAATAAGATGAATATTTTTACTGTGTAATACGCCATGTTATGAAATATGTTTTAAAGAAAAACCGGTCACACACGAGTGCGTTATTCAGATCTGGAAGTTTACGAGATGGTGTAACGCATCGATCTTACCTTCGCGATCGGACAGGTAGTTACAGAGCAGCGTAATCCATAAAATTTCACCGAACACAACTGTAATACACGATGGCGAGCGTAGAATTTGTCCCTACTGAGTCAGGCGCGCGGCATAAATCAACCGGTGGTATTGTACAGCCACGAGTTCCGAAGTGGACTCGGTACACGCGCAGGTCAAAGCAAATATTTTATCCCCGCGAATTAGCATAGATTTCAGGCATCGCCGAATGAGAAGCGTAATCGTCAGAAAGGTTTATCAGCGTACCTGGATCTGAATACTTGAGCGTCTAGATAAACGCCGTACTGTATTCCTGATTAACAATGCAATACAAAAAGAAAGCGCAAAATGTGAATATCAGAATGTTTCTCTTTTTATGGCAATAATGTTTAATCTGTGTAAATGAAATTGTTTAACGCCGCGTTACACGTTTAAATTTCTACAAAAAATTTACATGCTCGATTCGAATTACGGAAAATTTCATTTATTTATTACATTCTTCGTTCTTTTAACGGGAACAAATCTTAGTCGTTTACCGTCAAGATTATAATCGCGTGTTCGAGGAAAATCAATGTCATAAAACCATACGTCACACGTCGAATGTTTCATCAAACGTCGTCATTATTGGCACCATGAAATCACGTGAACACGCGCTTTATCGTTTTGATTTATAATATCCAGAATTCTGATCAATACCAATCGTTCTTTTTTCCGGTATCTGTTCTTCCTGGTTTGCGAACAAACAACGGAAACTCGGTCGATACATTTGATTTCACAATGATACATACGGGCCGGATAACGACCACACTTCTCGAATTCAATGGTCAGAACAATTCGTAAAAAATTATCTACTTGATCACCTATGTGTATCAATAACAATTATCTTTTACGCTATTCCAATAACTTCGATCGAGTATCGAACGTGAATATATTTGTAATGAAGTTTTCTCGATCATAGAATTGTAACACAATACGTTGGGAAAATCACCGATTTCGAAATCCGTTATTTATTCGAATCGTGTGATACTATTAGTATCGCGATCAATACGGTGTCGTCGAAATAGAGAATAATACAGCGTAACTCGATAAATATTGCCCTGTCAATTTACCTATCCACCAGAGTGAATGCAATTTAATGAGGTCCCACGGTATAGTGAAAAAACAGTGTATGTGAAATTCAATATGTACCCTGTTCCAATCTCCGTAAACGATATTTAGTGAAAAACAAAAAAAAAGATAGAGAGAATACAATGAAAAACCGATATTTTCGGTTCGAAAATAAATACCTTCGAAACATTGATTTATAGATATGGAAAATATTTTTCAGGATATCAATGTATATTCCTGGAACGACTTTTTTTATTTTTCTTCTTTTAAAGCGTTGCGCGGTCGTTGTTCCACTTCGACAATCTTATTTCCATTGAAAGATCTCTAGAGCAGCGAAAATCTCTAGGATCCACGTAGAAATAACGGGAGAAACGAAACGATATTTAAAGGCTCCGTAAACCGAAATTGATTTTCTGCCAGTCGTTGGTTGCGTGCCTAGACAGTCGGACATCTTGCCGAGCCGCTCTCCTTTCTCTCATAAATAAATCAGCTTACATCCCGGTCGTAAGTTAGAAATAAAAACGATGAGATTGTAAAGCAAAGACTAGTCTATCGACTATCACTCACAATCCGTCTAAGGAATATTAGAGGAAGTTGCACCTCCAGCCAACGAAATGACCGTTTCAATATTGATTCTCGATGATGTGAGTAAACGACCAAGTATGATAAATCACAAAAGTCAGACAAAGTAAACCATAAGAATATAACCGATACAAGTGAGTGAATAAAAAAATAAGAAGAAGAAACGAAAAATAATAAGGATCAATTCAAAGGATCCCAAGAGAAATTTAGAGTTACGAAAATAAATTTTTTAGAAGTTATTTCAAAATCATATCAAACATGTCTTAAAAACTTAAAGCAAAGTTTCGTACGTTTAAAAGTATTCAAAGTCGTGTCCCATTCGAGTCGCTCAAGATACTGAAGTCACTCAAAGATTTGCAAGGACGATTGAAAATTGCTTTGGAGACATCAACGTAATTCAAGGATATGAAGAAATCCTAAGCAATAAATACAATAAAAGTACAAAGAAAGTTTTATGATGGGCAGAAGTCTAGCCTTACGGAAAAAGTTCGCGAAGATGACGGGAGAAAAAACTAGGACGAGCAAAAATTTCCCAAGACCGTAGATAGCGGGATTCAACATAGCTTTGGTCTGACAGTGACGTATACGAACTGCGCCACAATGGCCAGAACCTAAATTGTTTCGAAGTAAATAGCGCGCGGGTGCCTCGTGGCTAGCAAATTGCATCCATGGCACTTTAGAACGATATTCTCCAGCCCGTCCTGCCCTTTGTTATAGTCGCCATCCTCTAACCCTTCTACAATTTGTTTGGCAACGGATGACCACCGCTGTAAGCGCATTTAGAACGCTTATTTTTGCGCAGTGCGAGCAACGAATATTTTTTTGGTCGCGCGACCATTTATCCTTACCTGTTAATTGAAAACAACATTACTCGGATTAAGTGTACCATTCAGTTGTGGTGACTAAGCAAAATGTGCATAAAATAGTCTGCATACGCAGAGTTCGCAAAATATGTGGGAAATATTTCTAAAGTTGATTCTATACATTAAATGATGAACAAAATTTATACAAAAATGTCGTTAGGCTTATTTTTCTTTTTTATAAGCAATTTTATTTTACGGAATATGCATAGGATTTTGACTGTGATATTTAAAAGAAATTTAAAAATATTTAACACCCTATAGAACTATATGCAGAGGTTAAGGATACGAGATCCATACTTATTGCGTGGTGAAATATTCGACTTTAAGAGTTCGCGCTTTCATGTTTTATTCGCGTGGTTTTCTCATACGACCAAGGAGCAACGGTGCTGCATCCTGACTATAATATAAATGAATAGGACACTATTTACCAAGTTTAGTGGCAACGCTTATGATTTACGCGTAATACGTCGGTACCATTTACATCCTCGCGGAGAGTAATTTGTATAGAAAGCTGCAGCGATATAGCAGTGCAGTGGAAGTGCAGGTGCGGGATATTCACCGTGCTTCAACGTTGAATCAAATATGTATCAGGAAACGGCTCGGTATTAACCTGGTGAGATACCCATAATTAAACCTCAAACATATGAAAATAACGCTAATTGCGGAACCTTGCTATGGATGCGGCGCGATGTTTCGCTGACGCGATTGATATGCGATTGCTCGTCGAATTCTCTTATATGAAGTTAATTAATTTTGATCTATAGTCTCACATTACGACATATTCGAGCAAAATAAAACTACATCTTCCTTAAAAAAGGATCAAGATTAAAAATCACTTTGACATTTTTGAGAATTTTCTACAAAGTAGATTCAACCGAAGCAAAAATTTGTAAAAAAATCTCATACGTGCTACAGCTTATTTATGTTTGATAAGTCTCACTGAACTATGCAACATCGATTTAAAGTTTGGTAGCAAGGAAATATGAAATTAAAATCCTACATCAGGCAAGTAGTAGGTTATTTCCATTTGAATCTTAGTAGAAGCAAAAGCGATGGTAGGTACTATTAATGATCTCCTTTCTTTTCCATTTCTTCCGTTCCTTTCCTTCCTTGTGGAAGAAATACGTATATCCTTCGAATATACGTTTCGATCCAAAGCGATGAGCATATATATAATGACTTTCCGTCAGCAATCTCTGTGATGACTCTAAAGAAATATTTAGGAAATGGTCTCGCGTGTATATGCCAGATTATTATTTTATTAATTATTATTTTATTATTATTAATTATTATCGGAGTTAAATTATTCGTAATCCTCTAAACTATTAATCCAATCCACGAAATAGCGATACAAGAGGACACGAACGAAATTAACGTACGTATAATTGCTGCAACACCGATGCCCGTAAATTATGGTAAACGAAGAGACTAGGTGTGCCCACGCCAATGAACTGTGAACCCGTAGTCGATATCGCAATGTCTCCTTTGGCTAGGAACTAGAAACGAACAGAATCTCGTACTGCGGCGTAACTAAATAGGTGTATTGTCATTGGACGCTTCAGTACAAAGCAAAAGGATCACCTACAGGAACACTGTGACACGACAGGTGAGAGACATCTGAAATTAATTCAGCGGTCCTGGCGCACGCGAAATTAACCAGCCCGCAAAATTACTTCGTGTACCATCAGGTCTTCTGTTTCATTGCCAGAATCCTGTGTTAAGATAACAAGATGCTTAAACGATACGCAAAGCTCACTTAATTGTGCAGCAATTTTCTTAGAAACGTAGAACGATAACGGGTAACGACAATAATTTCTGATTACCAGATCGGATGTAGTATTCGCCTAAGGAAAGCACTAGCTGGGCTGGTTATTTAACTACGGTAGGATCGCATCGCTGCAGTCACGGCATTGTAATAAAGTCGCTGACTTATACGCGTTACAAGTTCGTTACAAACTCGCGACTGCAAGTACGTAGGGAAGTTGAAGCTCTTAAATTCCTTTCACATGAAAGACTTGCCCACTTCCCGTTTTCTTCGCTTTGTCGCGCTTGCCAGTGCTACCCTCCACTACCCGCGTGTTTAAAAACACGTTTATCGTCATTGCCGCTTTCGAATTTGGTAAAAAATTCCACTATACCGTGTTCACGCTGCATTGAGCAAATATTTTTGTTCAGAATTGTGTAAGCACAATCGAAGAATATCGAGTTTTAGATCTTCGCAACTTCAACAGGAATCACGTTTAAACTTTCGAGAAACTGAAACGTGTATTTACAAAAGCCTAGAATTGTAGAAGAAATTTATCCCCTTCAGTCGACCAAATAAAAGTTGAATAATTAATGAAATCAGTTACGAATCCTTTTTTTATGCATCAGATAGTAAATTTGTCATATTCGATGTTTTTTATTAAAAATTATAGAAAATTATAAAAAAAAAGATTTATGACACTGCTAAGTGGGCCCTCAAAGGGTCTAGGCCTGAAAAACTCTTGAAGGGCCAACAGTGTCACAAACCACTCGGTAATAGAAGCAAACATTTTGCTTTTAACCTTCACCCCTTCGCTCATCTTGAGCGAACAACTGCAGGACAGGTGCAAAGATTCAGTCGTCAATAGTTGTTGTCTTCCATCTGACGTAAACCAAAGGTCGTGGTCTGGCCGCCACGTACGAAGGGTAGAGGCGCCAAGGAACAATCATCAAGAGTAGAGTTGTTCTCCCGCCTTACGACACAGACCAGATGATGACCGCCGGACAAGACGAATCAGATTCAAACAGTCATTCGTCAAGTACGGTTCATCTCTGTCTCACGAAGTTCAAGGGTCGTGGTCTGACCGTCAAACACGACATAACAGTTGACATTGTATCATATCTAAAAGGGACAGTCCTTTAATAGTCAAGCATCCAATAAAATCATACAGTCCACTTTGTTATCTATCTGTCTGGCATGTAACTCCTCCCCTCCGTCAATCTGTTCACAACCGCGAGTATTCGAACACGTACAATGCGAATATAAATTATACGAATGAATGAAACGTCGATTCAATTTGACGTAGCACGAAAATTGGCCAAGTTAAAAGGAATCATCTTCGGCAAAATTATTGGAATTCTTCCAGATTAACTATTTCGTTGTGTTAGTTGGCCCGGTTTGGAACTTTTAGAACTTCTTATATACCGTCGTTTTTTTATTAACTCTGGTAAAAAGCATTAACGATTGAATTGAATTGTTCACTTTACGTAAAAGTTGTAGAAAATATTCGTATTCCAGCGCGTGTAAAATCTTGAAAATGGAGAAATTTTCATTGAAAGAAGAAAACCGTCTCTTATTTACGACATTCATAAGAGAGGGGACAAATAAATATTCATAAAGACGGGTGCCGTACATCAAGGAAACACCAATTGCGTCTCGCTACAAGAATTTCGCGTCTACACACGTGTATTTAACTTAACGTGCTAGTGCACCCTGCAATTGCTACATCTCTCACCCTATTTCCTGCAAATAAACTGCGTCAAATCGAAGATACAAGACTCTGGACTAAATGAAGTTTCCATCTAAAGGATCATATTGCAAATTAACTTTTGTTGTACCGAACTTCTCATTGAACATTCGTCTAAACAATATCACAAACTTCGACGTGATTCTTAATTCTGATTAAATTTTCTTCGTGCTTGAATTACATCTTGCACAGCAAAATCGATAAGCATTAAGAACAATTTAAATTCAAGTATCTTCTAAATCATTTTCTGAGACAAATGGTTCCAAAAGAAAATAGATAGAAGAGACGAAAATATGAAGGAAGAAAAATAGGAGTAAAATTTATCGATTCTATGGACGAGTAAAGGCGAGGACCTCTGCTGACTTGGCAAATCATCGTTCTTCCAATGACATATCGTTTCGCGAAGATAGCAAAACCAGATCTTTGACACCGATTGTTATCGCAACTGCAGGAAACTGATGCATATCGAAAAGTAAATTGGAAATGCTTGTTACGTTTACTAACTTCCTTTTTACGATCTTCTTCCGTGTCGTTTCCTCTTATTAAAAGGGAGGCTAACATTACCGTTTCCTTGAGATCAAGGCTATGCATCTTATTTTCTTCGACTGGCGCAACGTTCCTATGTTTGAATTCGAGCGTAACTTGCGAGGAAGCACTAACAAGGAACTCCCTTCCTCATTTTCATTTTTCTAATTTAAGAACGTTGCTTACGACGTGCGAGAAAATTCATGAGGAAATATTTGACGCATTCTGGTAAAAAGTAATTGCAATAAATATTAAATGAAATATTTTTTATATTTCCAAGAATCTATATCGGTACAATTATATCACTGAATTTTTACCGTCTAAGATAATAAAAATAAAGAATTACTAAGGTGGAGGTAGCCATCCCAGAAAAATGTTAACGATGCGTAATACTCGATCAATTTTTTCTTCTCTCGAGATGTAACATTGAACTCGACTTGTATATATTAAATAAAACGATGATACAACATATTTCTGATTTGTTGCATATGCCGCAGAAGGAAGCGTAAAGCCGCACGATGTGACTGCAGTCAAATTTAATAGCGCCATTTCTCATACGGTGCTATCGTTCCAATCGTTGTTCTTGGTATACACATATACAGAAAACTCGACTTGCATGGAACACGTACAAGGAGATTCGTACATGTGTGCACCTACCGCAATGGAGAGCACAATGCGGCTTGACCAGTTACCAACATTACCACCCAGATTTTCTTCACTCCTAAAAAGCTCAGCCAACGGGTAAATAACGCGACCCCTTCCAAAGAAATACTTTTCTTAAATTTTACTACTTTCTCGAGCTAACGTTTGCATGATTTCTAACGCAAATATTTTTATGAATATGCAAGTGAATACTTTCGAAATACGAATTACGCGCTATACGCATTATACATATACGATTCGCGTAAGAACACTTTAAAAAAATGTGTTCATGACCTAAAACATGCTGCAGTTACAAAGTTGCTTTGTAGGTAACCGTATTCCAGTTCTCATCATTATACAGTTTCAGCCAAACTCGTGTTTGTTTCGAGTTTCCGTAATAAGTGATTTTTATGCATTTCCTACCTGTATGTTTTCGTGCAATACGTGGTGCAAAATTTGTGATGATTTCGACGTTGTTGCATCCCACAAACTGGTCACACTCACCTGTAACACAAAACGAAGAAAATATTACGTTATGTTTTAACATATTGTTTTCTTTTTTTTTTCTTCTTTCTTCTTGATAAAAAATATCGATCAAATATAAATTCAAGGATTTCAGAATTACGTATTGCCAAAGTAACTTGATAAAATTTGCTACGACGTTTCGCACACTCGATTAGGCGCATCACCGCAGCTGTTTCAGTAGTTTGTGCTCGAATATAACGCGAAGTTTCTCCTCGAACAATTAGTGGTTTTATTACCTTCCAGCGTCGTGTAAGCGTGTACACATCCCGTTCTGCTGTCCCACTTTCTATATCCCGATCTTTAGATTATAGTTCTAGCCGAAAACGAGCACGGATCCACCAACGTAAAAATCGATCGCAACTCAAAGGTCTAAGATCCTAATCGCATATCTTGAATGTATAAAAAGGGACGCTACTACAGGAACTCATATAACGGGAAGAAATCTCTTAATCAAATATCTTTTCTTAATTCGTTTAAAAACTTTTTGACGAAGATCTTCAAAATTCCCATCGACAATTTAATATTCTTGCAACCAAGTACCAATGATTCCCATCAATTAGTCTCCGATACCTCGTGACTTTAAAAATACTGAAATACTCTCCAGTCACTAGCGGAGTCAACTTCAGTAGGAAGTCAAAGGAAATTAAGCTGGAATTTCGGGACATAAGTTATTAAGAGTGCGATATCGGCGACACAAAGGAAGCAACGATCCTCTTACAACATTCGAATAACTTTATCCCTGACCTATTTTCATCGTTTATGAGGTTGCACGAAGTGATCCCATCGAACGATGGCGTCAAAGCAGAACGGCGTTATATCCGGGCGAGAGGTAATGAGATCT
The DNA here is from genome assembly GCF_014825855.1 of Bombus pyrosoma. Classification (NCBI taxonomy): domain Eukaryota; kingdom Metazoa; phylum Arthropoda; class Insecta; order Hymenoptera; family Apidae; genus Bombus; species Bombus pyrosoma. The sequence continues at coordinate 1,422,588 of NC_057781.1, forward strand.
CTCCTGCCGATTGTTCTACGAATGGACGGCTGGAAACCAAGAAAGACATCACGACCAGATGCCCCGTTTCATCCTCGATCGTATTTCTTTTGTTTTCCCTCGTTCGAGGATGTAAAATCGAAATCGAAATCAATTTGTGATCTATCGATACATAAAAATTCTAATGAAAAGATAGCGGAGTAAATTTCGAGGACTTTTATGAACAAACGAGAATTTCGTAATTCACGGGTGATTTTAACAATATGAAAGAGACACGAAATATTTTATTGCGTTGAATTCATCCTTGACCTATATCGTCACTTCAGGACGATTCGGTAGAAATTTATCTTCGATGTTACCTGTACAACGGAGGACAGAGTAATTAAATCTGGTCTTACAATTTCCTCGAGAATGAAAGATAGAACCGAGCAATGAGAATAGCGGCGTCGAAATACCGCAGTGAGATCTGCAAAAAGTAATCTGCCTACTATATCTGTTCGTTTTGACGGACCATTCTACAATAGCCATTTTACATACACATTGATTGTTCGAACGTCTAACTTGTTACATAGCCACAATTACGCGAACGCTTTCTCAATGTATCTAACATTTTTTTACTCGATTATTTAGAACGTAGAAAGCACAGGAGTATTAGATGAGAACTATTTTTTACAACAAAGAACCATTGATGAAAATATTCGCGTCTCGTTCGGAGTTTACACAAGACGCGTGTAGCATGTCAAATGAAAAACGCCAAAGGAAAAACTTTTGTGAAGTTTACCCTTACGAATTCAGAAATTATTCCAACGTTTACCGAACCTCTGTGCTCCAACATTTGCACAAAGATCACGTACAAAAACGAACAGGGAACTGCCCCGGGTCAACCGCCTACCGCACTGAAATCGAAGAAAACTTCGAGAACTTGAAGTGAAATTTATTCGCTGTGTCGGACGAATGCTCGATAAACGGCTGTATTTTAACGTGGCGATATCATTTTCTTTTTCTCCTTTTTACAACAAACAATAATAAATATCGATCGTATTATCGCGAATCCTCACAAACGCACGACTTACTTCCTCCGACTTAGACAATGGCTCAACGTACACAGTCAGATATCCATAGGTCTGTAGAGGTACATTTCTGTATAAAATAATCGGAAAAGTAGAGCGTCGTGAGTGGTTCAACAATTAAACGTTTGCGTTCCTTGATCCGAGAAACGGGACGAAACGGAAACCTAAAATGCGCGTTTTCGCGAAACGCATCCATGCCTTTGGAAAGAAATATTTTCATACCCAGCCCGTTAACCCCGGAGCGGTATTAAACTCGCCGATGCGAAGATGCGAAACAGGGAAGCTCCGTGAACGAGGGGAAAGCTTTGCCAGCTTTGACGACAAAAATTCATCGCTGTAATAAAGAGGAGGAAAACATTCGCTGCTGGTAAAATCAGCTCGAAAGTGCTGCTTCAAGGCAAAGAAGAAAGTCGATTATGTCCACGTTCGATGGACATGTACGTACCTAATTACTTGGCTCTACCTATTATAAAACGGTTACTTGGCTTGGAAAATGTAAGGGCCGACCGTAAAAGACGACGACGACGAACGGTTCGAAAAAGAAGAGACGAAAAAGAAGGAAAATGAAGCTTCTCGTACGAAACGTATTCACTTGGCTGCGGATACTTTACTAGTTAGAAGAAAGAAATTTTAATCAGAACGAATTTCAAGACCTGTTTGTTCGTCGACCTGCGTAAATTGCGTTTTTCCTCGAAAACTGAAATTTTATATCTGAGGGAAATAATGAGTTTTCTATGCCCGATGATACGAAAAACAGGATAGTTCGTCATCAAATTGTTCGAAGAGAGTTTATAGCGGATCGCAAATAAGTTTTAAATATCTTGATCGAACTTTCAAATTCGAATTTCCTTGATTTCGTGTACGGAGAATTTCCATTTCCAACCTGTTCTTATCTAATGTGAAAAACTTAGGCCTGCTCGAAAGCGTAAGATATGATAATCGATACGAAGTTTGTCCTCGCTTTTCTTTTGAAAAATCCAATCTAAAATACGATTTAGTGGTGATTAAAATCAAATATTTAATGACTAAATAAAATCAGATATATCAAACGCAAATTTAGTAATAAGAACGAAATCGTATATCATAACACAGCATAAACACGTCTCGACGAAACTTCTCTCGTTGAGGAGTGCGCAACGACGATCTTAGATTTAAAACTACAGCTAAACCTGTACGAAACCCAAAGGAGGGAGCGCAAGGTATGCCGAAGATAGTGCGGTAAGAGCCATCGTTGTTGAAAATAGTTCCATTACCCTAACCGGAGCTACCTTAACCCCCTATGTGCCTCGGTGTAGAGGAGTGGTAAATGTCTATTCTTCTGAGGCGGCGAAATGGCGTGAGACGAACAAAGACAAGCGAAATCGAGGCGAACAACCGCATTTACGAGGATAAAAGATAAATGCTTTGGAAAAGGGTCGCGAAGTTTGAAAGTGCCGCTTTCCATGCGGAAATGTATTTACGCCAAGGCCAGAGTCGAGGAAATCGAAAAAAGGGGGAGGACAGGGTCGCAGGAAACGAAAGGTCCGACCACGGTAGGAGATCAAAGAATAAGAGAAGGAGAATGAAACGAAGAAAAAACGAGAAAGAAGAAGAAGAGCAAAGAAACAGATCGATAGAGGCACGAAAACGAATCAGTCGTTCGCTTAGTATAGAAGGAAAAATAGAGGAATGTCGTTAGGTATAACCTGTCTGAATTTTTTGCCCTCCATTCCAGCCCTTAGATGCTAACCACAAGTGTCTAGCTGGCGGCGTTACTTCATTATCCGGCGAAAGAAAGGCCGAATGACACGGCTGTAAAGTCGTGTCTCTCTAATTAAATTTTTGTTGCCGGCGAACGAGCGCCACGAGTCGCTCATTTGCACCGTGTCCGACTGGTTGACAAACGAATGTAACTTCCGGCTGTTTGGATTGCCCTGGGACTCTGTTCGACACTTTTGCCGGCTCGTCTAGTAAGCTACTTTCTGAGTAATCGAAAAGAAAGAAGAACGGTAGATTTTCTTAGAGAATGTCGCGCAACTCCTGTAATTTTCAAATTCAACGCCGCAAGGAGAATGAAGAAGAACGATACCTCGAATCACGTAGGTATAATTAAATCTGGTAACCGCACTGACGCTCTCTCGGCGCCAGACAACGGCATAAATAAACGCAAATTCGAACTACTCGAACTGTCGGTGAACCAATCTGGAATACACGATTGTGTGTGTGTATTTTTCGATGAATTATCAGGCGTCCTGGCGAATACTCGACGATTGGAAATATAATTTTCTCGCACAAACGATGTAAATCTGATTTGAAAAGTTTCTGGTAGCAATATTTTAATAATTTATGTTTCGAAAATATTTTATGCTCCAATTGCGTTGAACATCGCGCTACAACGTTCGATATCGCGAAAGGTTGTAAAGCTCAAGATAATAAAGAAACTCGTTAAGTATGCCTACGAAGATCGTAAATCCCACAAAAATATAGCGCAATAAACGACGTCATTCTTGGACCTGGTAAACCTAGTACAAGCTATTCTCGTTGCACTTGCACCTTGAATGAGCATTTAGAGAGAACACGTCGAGCAACTTGCTTGCATCGGGCAAGTTAACTTGTTAACAATGTTACAAAAGATATCGTTGTATCAAGATGCGTACTTTTAGACTTTTAAACAATACTAAATGTTTCGTTTAATCTTCAATTATAAATTATCGTAACAACTCTTGAGTACATCCGTGCCTAATCGAAAAACAATGACCCAAAGGTATTCACGGTAACGTTGCTCTTCAGAAAATCTAGCGCAAGGTTACGCCATCGTCTGCCAACTATGTAGGTGCTTATTAATCGTTTTAACGACGGGAACAGTGACTCTAGACGAGAGACCGAGCGAGCAAAGAACTTGTCCGCTCGTTTATTCATCGTATTACTAACAATGTGGGGCGAATTTAAATTGGTCTACTAATTTTCTGCTTTGATGCTGTCCGTGACACAATAATCGTCGAAATTGGGCGCGAATCATCGCGGACCAGAAGGGAAGACAGTGACAAATGGAGGTTAAAAGAGGTAGATGAGAGAAAGAGGCCACACGACGAGTAGCACCTTGCCACTCGAGTTTATTTCTGAATACCCTGAGGACGACGTCACGCGATGACCAGAATAGCGGGCATCTACGTCATGTCTGGGTAACCCCGAACGAATTTTGAAGACAGACACGCAAAAGTAGCGGGAAAAGGGAGGAAGAGATAGAGACAAGACGTTGATGAAGAAAGATGAGAAGATGAAACGAATTAGAGTCCAACAGGCTGGTGAAAAGGACACGATAGAAACACAATGATAAAGGCCAGGATAGGAAGAAGAAAAGGAAGGGACGAGCACGAGGAACGGTAAATGAGAAGAATTCAAAGCGTCAGCTACGAAAGAACACCGAGAATTCGCGATGAAGAGTATAGTCGTGCTCGGTTATTGCCAATCCATTCTTCAAACACTGTCTTGGATTTTCAGCTATGTTAATGTGACGAGCCAAGCCTGTCCCAAACTTCTAACGATGCCAATTTATTCGTTGAATTCTGTCTGGAATCCTGATACCACGATGGTTAATACGCCACATATAATTTACCACTCCAAATCAGTTAAATCACAAAGCCCGGGATTTTCCGTTATTCGTCCATCGAGAACTTCCTGAAACCGTTCTCGTTGCCAATTCGTGAGCTAAATTATAGTCAAATTTTGAAACGTCTCACACATACCATACACGAACTCTTCACCTTGTCTAAAATGTTTTATATTCAATGATATTACATTATCTGTTTAAAATTGTTTCTCACTTTCTGTGATTATACATAATACAGGAATATGTTAAACAATTTTGTATATTACATTTTGTGGAATTTAGAAATTTAAATATATTGCACATAACACGTTATGTATATATATAATATAACCTAATGTATATATTATATTACTATGTTAGTTATATTAAGTATGTTATACTTAGCATAATATCAAACAGGTACAATGGAAATATGATAATATATTGAGCACATTAATTTATTCATAGAAGCCTTTCTAATTTTCAATAGGATTCATGGTAGGAAATTTATGTATACATCATATCATGTGGAATATGAGAGCTAGTTTCATATTGTAAAAACACGAAGAGTATTTAAAGAAGTTAAATTAGATGATCGTAAAAATAATTACAGCTGAAGATCTTGAGACATTAAACCCTATGAATCCAAGATCGTGAGAACAGATAGACTATCGATCCTGGAAACTCGAACACGAGTTCAAAGCAAAGGTACTCGTCAAAGATCACCACAAGACTTTAGGACTTCAAGTTCCATGAGTTCATCTAGAAGTCCGTCTAGGACCACTTCATAATCTTAAGACTTTAAGTTCCATAAGGTCAGTGCCAAAGAGATCCGCTTGAAGACGAGATTGGAGTATTGGGATATCAAACTTGTCAAACATGGCATGGTTGTGAAGCTCAGAGGTATAATTATGTGATGGTGACAGAATTTTGGAATAACCCACGACGAATCCTTCTATCTCAAAGATCATAAAGCTCATAGAAAACAAGGTTCTCCGGCTTTGAGATGATTCAAGACCAATTGAAAAATGCTCATAGAATACACTTCAAGAAACAAGTTTTTTTTTAGGAGGAAAAGGAACCTTATGCATAATGTAATCCAAATTCATGAAAAAGAGAAACCTCGTATGCCCGAAGAAAAATCCCGTGCCACCTCTTAGTTACAAAGAAAAATCGATGTTCATTCATTTAGATAGATGGCATACACAAAAGCCAAGAAACGATCGACTAATGTTTATTAGCGCTTACATTTTCCTATATACAGACAACGTTGTGACGCCATCTTCTCATATTATTAATAACCATTTAGAAAGTGAACATTTTCCAATTAGAAATCAAAATTTTTCAATTTTTATACTTACAGTGTTTTCTACAAGCACCCTTTAATCGTTCTCCGGATAATTTATAACAGACTCCACAAACTTTGAATGATCCGCAGCAGACTATCATAGCTTTATTTGAGGGTTAGTGTATCTACGTGTGGTGCAGAGGAAATTACTAAGTAGAAATTGTCTTCATCCTTACCCTGTCTCAAATATTTGACACAAGACGACAAGATTCATCCGCTTACGCCATCCAGAAGCCTCAGGTGACGGAAATAGTTACCGAAAAAGGGAAACGCGTGCAAAAGTATAAGGGCAAGAATGAATGTGCACAGCTATTTGGTGTTAATACTTTTACACATAATATAACAACGTCGAACGGACTTATGGCAAAAAAAAGTCAATTTCGATATCCAATTAAAGTAACAACATCGTATCATCGTCTTTTTTTACTCGATCTTTGTAACATCAACGCGAAAAATATGTGACTACTTCGTTAAGTATATATGTATAGATTATCACATAGATTGATAATCTTTAATTATCGCGACTTCCATACATTTGAATATTTTTTGCTGTTACCAAAACATTACCGTAATAGCAATGAGTCACGAAAGGTATTCCAACAATTCAGTTATTTGCTAATTAATTAGCTAGTTCGGTATTTGGAATTGCGGTTGCAATCCGTAGAGAAACAAATTCCAGACCTTCTGATACGACATTACTCTGAATCACATAAATCATAAGTGAGCAGAGAAATGACAATAGAAATCGCCTGACTACTTGCATTGATACCTAACCCAGTAAAACGTAATTTCGCATGTCTGAAATACTCGTAAATTTTTGCGAGAGAATAATCGATACTTTCCTGCTACAGATTATTGTGGTCGGTGGTGGGAGCCTCTTTTTCCTATCCTATTAAATGAAATATGTGAACGATTGATTAATTATTTAGGATAGAGTCTATATAAAAAGTATTTCTACGAGCTTCCAAAGCATAGTGCAACCTTCTATTTACCTGCTGTCCCATTTAACGTAGAATACATCACACTTTTCATTACGAGTTTGCGCTGCACCAGATTCACAATGGTCCATAGAATAGATATTACCGGCAACCACATATTCAATTGTAATATCAAAGTTGTATATTGTAAATTTTCGAGAATGATCCTTTCAGATTCGCAATCTTTCAACAGAATCGTATAGTTCGTTAATTATATAGATATCGAATGGCAACACTTCCTTTCTCATAACAGCTTCTCCAACTTCAACTGCACTTTAACAATGTCGGAAAAAAATTCTCTATAAAATTGTACGTATTATAAAAGAATCTACTGTGATAATATCCTCTCGAACGCTATACAACACAATTTTGTACGCAATTCCCGAATGTTGTGAGCTCGTTAAAAAGTTGTACAAGTTGTAAAAGTAGCAAAAGAGAAGTGGAGAGATTATCGACCGTAGATGCGAAACGGAGTCAACGAGACACGTCCGAAAAAAAGCTCAACACGAGACAGCCCAGATATCGTCATACGTATAGACGATATATAATACATAGACAGCAGTTACATTTCTCACATACTCGTGTTGTGTCGTCACACAGAACTCGAAACGTTTACCACATCAGCGAAATACTTCCATCCAGCTCAGTCCTCGATCTGTTACCAACAATTATAATCCCCTTTCTTTGTTCGTTTTTAGCGATATCTTCGTTGAATATTTTACGTATCTTTATTCTTCGAAAATAAATTATCTAATAAAGTTCGCTGAAACGCTGGCTTGATGAAGCAATAGTCTCCATAGACTTCGTCGTATCACAAAGTTTCCATGTTATACTTCGATTTTCAACTTATTTGTTTATCGACACTTCACACAATTTTATTTAGCCTATCACACGTACATGTTTTCTAATACAAGTTCCGGGATATATTCTGCAAAGGATCATTCGATCGTTTTCGCCATTATCCACCTCGATTGAGATATATATTTCCAATTTCAGAGTCCACAATGGCGCGCGCTGGCGCTTCGCCAACACGCTTCCTATTTATTTGTATTGTCACGCTTCTGCACGTGGTGGCGGTTCGATGACACGTGACACGGAAAATTATTCATGAACGGGTTACGATTTTCGCGAGCTCGCTACCGATGTCAATGTCGATAATTCGGCGGAGAACCGGATCGAATAACTATCCAAATGAAACACGGAAAATACTGACAGCTCGGAATCTTTGTTTTGTTGAAAAAACAATTTCGAACCGTTCGACAGACGCACCTGCAACATGCGTGGGCACCATTCGAAAATCGACTGCTCGTACATACCCTAAATTTAACATTCTCGGCGACGCTCCACATTAGAAGAATCATGTCTATACGCAGCATCTTTCTATGTGTTCGTACGCGTATACACTTAATGTTGGTTCCTGTGTGTGGATAGTTCGCTACACTGTGTGTCGCCTGTAAAGATATATCTACGCGTGTGAACGGCCCTCCGTGTGCCCCACATGCAGGCAACATTTATAGACTCACATGTCCGGTTTAGTGTTTTATATATTATGTATATAAATACTTTAGTCGTGTGATGAACCAGGTGCTTGTCCAGATCGATAAATTTCATGAGTATTGGAATGCATATTTAAATTATTATAATTCGTCATATGTAATTTTAATGGTAATAAGGGGAATTTATTAATAAACATTTTTTTAACGAAGATCTAGTGGGAAATTTTTTGAATTTCTATATATAGAATTTCTCGGTTCTACTATGCGCTGTAACTTCACGATTCTCAATCGAGCGTAAAGATCTCTTCCACTAGTGCCGCTCTCAAATTTCTGCAACTGGCAATAAGCAAGTTATTATATCGCGGTGCTGAAAATCAGGTGGGATTTAATTTCAATCCGCCCTCCTGCAGACGTATTGCATAAAATTCCCATGCGAGCTAGTCAAATATATTGTATAAATATGCATACGCGAATTAATATTTGTCCACGTGTAACTTGCGTAATAACGCACACATAATACGAGAGTGTGCATCTTTCGATATTACGCATATATTCGTCTCTTTAATAGCTGAGCCGTGCCAAAATGCGAAAGTATTGTATATATCAACCAACGTATTATTAAACCATCGAGCAGAGATTGATGAAATATTAACGTACAATAATTCCTCCAAAAATTTCTTCTAATTATCGTCCGCTGTGTGCCAATGTAAATTTACTAAACGGAAGAAGAACTAAGGACGCTTCATAGTCTTCATGAGATAATTTTAAATATTTAAAAGCGGCATTTACTTCCCATTTTTGTGAGCACATGCGAGCGGCACAGACTAAAGACAGATGAGTGATTTCAACACACGAATTGATAGCACGCGATGCTCAACCTGGTGTTCGCCAGACACGATCTATCGATATTAGTTGGCAACAACGACTTGCTCATCAACGCCAAGTACATCGCTTAACGATGAAACTCGATCATTTTGACGAACTTGTCGACTTATTCTTTTTCAGTGCTATATACTTATTCTTCCTCCTAATTTTGAATCTTCATAATAACTACTCTTAATATATAACCTACTTTAATAACAACTGCTCAACCTTAACCTATAAAAAAAATTATTTTGATAAGACGAGAAGCGAACGTCAACAAAAAGACATAATTATCCACGAAATTTTATTGATACCAAGAGTACGCATGCAGCAAACGAAAATTCTCAGGTAAAGTGACTTGTTAACTATTGAAATTCACTGCCTGTGAACGCACCCACATTTGTACGTACATTCTCCAGGACACAATTAGGTTTACGGCCACACCATTGCACGTATAATACCTGCAACATGAATAATTCTATCAACTTCCCGAGAATCTGTACCGATATTAATCGAGAATAATCGCCGTGGACTCCTTTTCTCGCTAGCGAATACGCTGACCATTAGCGTTCATAGAATCATTGAACGTGCTACTTCATTCCACGTATTTCAGATGTTTCGACGTACATGAGCAATATATACCATGCCAAATTGTGAAATCTTATCGCTCAATAACGAAGAGACCACGTTACTCGTTAATTATATTCTCATGATAAGATGCTTATAGGTGCTTATAAACCTATGCGTTATAGTGTTTACACTTATAGAGATATCTTTTATGAATATATGTACGCTACACGGAATGGTTTGATGTCATTAATACTGTTATGAGACTCGACGTAATATGTTTAATTAATACATTTACACACTTAATACATTTTCAGATTGATTTCAAATTTTACCTATACAGTCATAGCGATCTTTTGTCATTACAGCGTTAATGAAATTTCAAAATGTTTTACGTAATACGTACAATATGGACGTAAAAGTTTTCTATGATATGTGTTCAAATACTTTTGTGGAGCAAAATATAGCGTAGTTCTATATTATACTTTACGTTCATGAACATACTATTCACATTCTACGATTTTTCAGCCGTCTATCACTCGTAATCATTAACGAAATTCTTTGTCGAAATTAGTATCAGGAAACTTTCCCACTGGGCCATTGCGCATTCAGTTAAGCTCTGAATGATTTATGTGCGTTGAAGCAGAGCTGAACAACGCTAACGTAGCGAGTTGGCTACTATTTGTATCTGTTTTCACGTTAATTGGTAAGATACGTCCAAAGATAGAAATACTGTGACTGATGCTAGTCAGAGTATGATGAAACCGACTGCACACTCGACCGCACGCTGGTGTAAAATGAAATCAGAGTGGATTGAAACAATGAGATCACAGAGGAAGCTGAACCGCGAATATCACCAGAAACAATCTAGCAAGCTCGAAAATTACCATGCAATTAAATTACAAAACTCGATCGCGATTTCGTGATTAGAAAGCTTATACGTAAATCATTCGTGCCAATATAGGACAAATAACAAAATAATCACTTTGTACGAATAAATAGATTTCCAAGGATCCAGGGATTCCTAAGAAATAAAACAAACGAGGCTTCTGAACTTGACGTTGGTGATGAAAATAAATCGTACTCGAATATCAAATAATTTAACTGGTTGGCTATACTTATTTTCTTTAAACTGACACTGAAATAGAAATACGCAAGAACGAAAATAGATCGGAGGGATGAACTTATGATATTCGGCAGAGATTTCGTTTAATGCTCCAGTAATGAATTGGCAATATTGTAATTAATTATTGGATAAAAATTATTTTCACTAAAAGGTATAATTATTTTCAAACTTTAAAATGAGATATATATTTCTTGTATATTTCGTTTGAAATAGTAACAGATTTACATTTAATAGTAACAAGGATTAATAATATATTCTAGTAAATATATTAAACATATAAATATTTCCTTTTTCAAGAGGAGAAATCGTTTTAAAAGGCAGCATTTGATGAGTTTCGCCTTTATATAGAAAAGTAAACAAGTAAAACCTTGAACAATGAGAGAATCCGAAAGGACGAAGAATCCAGCTGAGCGATATGCATACGAACTAACATTAACGATCTTGGTTAACCTTAAGTCAACGGATTTACGGTAGAAACCAATACCATGAAATACCTGTGAACTCTATACCAGACGAAAGCCACCGAATTGTTTCGCTGGAACTTTCCCAGACGGCATGTAGGTGCAGCCGCGAATAGATATTCCTAAAGCTACCAGAATCCAATTTAACGTCATCCCTACGCTACGCTTCGCTTTCCAGCATATTTTAATCCTGAGCATTGTCTACACTGTCTGGACGGATTCATTATCGACGATTGCCAACGATCTGCTAACCTGAACGCGATTGTTCGACCTTCTTCTCCCACTGATTGCATACGTGATCTTGTTATTCCCTTTTCCTTTTTGAAAGAGAGAGAAAGAACGAAGTTTTTTCCGGTTCTTATCGATTCGAAGTTCGTCGTGTTTTATCTCGAAGGAACTGTAATAAAAAGGAAACTCGCAGCTCTCTAAATCTAAATGGAGTTTTGAATAATTGAAGATGTTTAACACGTTCGACTCCATGCATATAGGTCACTGGTAATTCACGACTTCGCTAGGGGTGAAACGTTCATTAAATAATCAAACGGAATTTTTTATTTTATACTCACGCGATACAATTAATATGAAATTATAAGAAATTTTAACGAGATTAAAACTGAACACTACATCGTTCAAGACGATGGATTTTTTCAAACTAATCGAAAAGGAATCGTTTGTGGAACTATATCTCAATCGGAAGATATGATACGCCATATAGAACGCCAATATCACGAAGTTACGAGACACAGTTGAATATGTAGCCGATTTCTGCAAACCGGTGAGCGCGTCTAAGTATATAAGCCCTCGGCCCACTTGCCATTCATTGTTGTCATTATCAGCCACGCTGTCTCCCATTTCGTCCTATATCGTCTGCGTTCCGCATACGTCACGCTTATGTGCACATACAGTATAACTCCTTGCGAATTTACGGGTTAGAAATCACGCTTATACATTCGGCAGCTATGAGACAACAAATTAAAAGTATGCACGTAACCGATAAACGTGCATACGGAGGAGAAAAACTGTCGTTTACAAAATTCCAGCATTTATTGTACTTTTATGATATTATAATATGCTGTATTATCAAAGATCAGAGTATTAATGGAAATTGTAAATAATTTTCCAAAAATTATGCCCATGTAAATAGTTAATCGTACATATATGGAATCATGGGATGAAATATTTCGTATGAAACGCGATCCTACGATATTCAAACATATGCGCTTTAGGGCGCGTTTATCTCCTCTGTTATCGTAATCATGATCAAACAGTTTGAAGTTCTAGAGTTCATACGACTACAATAGTAGTCTAGTGCCTCCAAGAATTGTTCAAGGTATACTTTCAGGAATACTAAAATCATGATGTGACTATAGAAATTATTGAAATATACTACCCTTACTTTCTAATAAAGCGTTCTTTTATCGTATTCTATAAGTTTCATTTTTATAGTATCAAATTATTTTGTAATCATATGGAAGTATTATTAAATAACACGAAATTTAATATACTTGAACGTAAATAATTAATATGTAAACATTACAGTAACATTTTCGTGAAATATTTCTTCGTAAACGTAAGTCAACGTGACAGGCTAACAACTAATTCTCTACGCACCAAGGGCAAACATAATAAAGCAACGAGCACGTATGCAGAATTTAATCGAAAGGAACAAGAAACAGATTTCGTGGCTTTCACGAATTAACCACTTTTACCACGGTGCCCTGTTTAGAGTCGTGCAACCGGTATAAAAGCTGGCACGCTTATTTGTCTTCAAACGCGTTGCAACTTCCTTTCACGGTCTTTTTTCGATAAAGGGCGGCAAAGTGAACCGACGGGCCCTTCGTGGCCGACATACCATTAAAATCCACCCTTTTTCGAGGTTTTGAGCGCATTCACCAACAAAACATTGCGCCGTTGGAGACGCGGCTTTACGACGTAGAAACACCGCCAAGGAATATAAAATGTACATACATCGGCATACATAAAAGCTTCGCGAGTTGCCGGGCTAAGCGAATCACCGACCCATAAACCATCCTTGACTCTGTCCTCGTCTTTGCCTACGAAGCGCCTGCACCGCAGAAATTGAAAACTATCGGCGTCGTTGGTTGGCTCGGTGTCGCGCGCGCGTATCGCCTTACGGGCCTGGCGGAAAGAAGCGGAAAGAAGTACAAAAAAAATTCATTTTTTTTCATTCACTGCCGTAGTCGCTCAAAGGGCGGGTGAACCGGCGCTTATGAAACCGTGGTGAGATGGTAACGAAGCGCGACGATTTCTAAATAACCTCGAAATAGAGATAATAAAGGGCAAATTTAATTACGGCCATTCAACACGATGTACCGGCCAGGATGTTTTATAACCGGGCCCGCGTAATTAACTACGCAAGACATTTTTCCACCGAAGGCAAGGAAAGCAAACCATGGTCGCGGAAAACGCTATGAGTATATCTCCGAAACAAGAAATTCAAATGCCTAAAGACCAATTGCAAATTATATAATATCACCTCGTAAATGGGGCTGTTGGAATTAAAAGCAGAAAGTGGTGAGACGTGTGAAACGACCCGAATTCGGACGATCGACATGGATCTTTTTTCGCTAATAGGATTATAAAGAAGCACTTAGTGAGTTGGACAATCGATTTCGTTCCTCGGGTACAATCTTTGGAAGATGTAGAACCGATCCTCTTCGTATTTTACCTATGTATATATGTATTTCGTAGTCGTGTAATCCGCATTTTTAAGTTCGCGAGCAATATTTTTCCTTTTCCTAATACACACTAAATCTAAAAATCTAAATCTGAATAAGGGAAATTTGGTAACAGCGTATATAGAAACGCGTCAGGATTTTTAACGTGATTTAAAGAAATAAAAGATAATACCAACAATAGACCGAGAAATATTAAATGAAATGATCGAGACATTGTGATAGATCAATGCAAAACAAAACTGCATTTTAATTCATCTATCAAAAATTTTTTAACGTCCTAGTGTTCCTTTCGCCGCTTTATTTTCATGCGTTCTTTCGTTCTTTTAAGGTAATCGAAAATATAGAGAGAAGAACGTGATATAGCCGATGTTTAAAGAATAATTACATCAATACAATCGATAGGTATTACATCGCGAAAAAATTATGTTTCAGAAGTACGAAGCGCTACTGAAATTCTTCCTATCGATCGATAAGACATACATAGAGAGAGACGCCGCTTGCTGGCACGTGCTGCTACTAAAGAGTACTCGTTTCCATCGTATCTCTATAAGAGGTCAACGAGCAGTCAGGATTAGGGGAAGTCCTTTTCCAACTCTATCAGATTCTCGTTACGTTTCTTTATGCGAGACCGGATCGTTTCGCTCAAACACCAAAGCATGGAACCCGACACATTTTACGATGTCGTTTTGTAATTTATTGCACGCAATAACGCACGTAATTTATAAAACAAAAGTTCTTCGAATAGTTGAACGAAGTTGCGGCTAAGTTATCGATTAGTACTAAATCCTCTCTATTTGCTCCGTCCCTAGATGGGAGCCCGTCCATAAATCAAGTGCTATTGACACCAGTTTATGGCGCCGGAGCCTAAGAAGTAACGATAAATAGGCAGAAGCCTAATGAGAGAGGTTGTGGAAAATGTCGTTGACCTTCCACGTAGTGGAAGTTGTATGGGCACCAACGACTCAAAAGAGGTTGTGCATAAGGATACTTAATTAGATACCAATGTTTTTAATTAAAAAATTATCTACGCAAGAAATACTATTTATAATATTGTAATATATTTGTTAGAATTTGAAAAGATTTGAGGAAATTAGCGAATGATGGACAATTATCTTTAGATTACTTGGTTGTAGCGTTATATGCTCTGTAGTAAAGGCTATTGTTGGCAAAAGAAAGTTGTTTTTGATAATTTATTATGATCTTTGATTGCCTGATCTTTAAACATCTATATCGTGATCACTATAGAATTAACTCACTTCTCAAGGACCGCTTCAATAGAAATAAGACAGACAGGTTTATTCAATTTGTGAAAGAAATCAAACTCCTAATCAAAATAATGTCACTAAATTATACATTAAATAATTGTTAACAATCAAGCAGTTAATGCAATAGGAAAAAGGAAAATACAGATAAAAGAATACTATTATTATTCCATTACAAAATTTACAAAGTAAACATTCATAATTTAAAATGTCTCAAAGAAAATTAGTAAAAGCCAAGGGTCACTCGCATCAGCTGTCACGAACAGTTTATTAAGATAAAAAGTGACTTTATTGGAAGGTAAAATAAACGCATTGAAGCCGATCGTAAAAGAAGGTAGAATAAAAAGAAGGGAAATTTCTAAAGAGTACGCGTGATACAGCCAACCAAGCCTATGGCCTATCTGTCTCGTCACATAATCGCGGCAAAAGAGTCTCGCCAGAGCTGAAATTATTGCGTTTTCTTGGACCATGTCCAAGCACCGACAACTAACAGCCGTGTGATTATTGCAACATATTCTACTATACTGGCCTACATCGATGAGACGAAAATCCTGTACTCGATACTTCAACCTATCGATCCTTCCCATATTTTCGATAATTTAACTTAACCGTTTAACAACCGCAACCTAACTGTAGCTAACACGAACTACAATTAAAAGAACGAAAAAAAAAACGATCAAATGAAAGAAATGGATAAAATGAAATTACAGGAATTACTTAATTAAGAGATTTGAATTAGCTTTAATAATGATCTCCTGGTACGACATCGCGTTCGTAAAAGAAATAGAAACGACGCGAGCACCACGAACCAAGTAACATTGCACGTGGTCGAAACTCCAACAAGTTATCATGATCATTAATCATCCCTTTAATAATCACGCGCGATTACACCGAAAGTAATTTTGCGTTCCCGTAAACATGCGACCTCTCTCGATTAACTATGTAATTCAAGGTCGAGCGTCGTGCGCAACTCGCGCACGGCCTGGAAAAACTAACAATAACAACGAGTTGGCGAAGTCTTTTTCACCCACGGTATCGACGATTAAACCGTTTGCGAATAGGTCACGCGTTCTCTCTCGCATTTCGTTGAAAAGCACGTGAAACTCGATAACCCGATGTCGGTGAAAGAGAGAAAGAGAAAGAGAGAAAGCAGTGATTAAAGAGGCATGCAACTGACAGTCAGGTGACAGCTGACTGAGTGACCCATACGTATCGCCCCTCCCATTGGACGATTCTGGATTTTACTTCGAATCGACGTGTTCAGAGGGTGGCTTTTGTTTCGATAGAATAAGAGAGCTTACCACCTTGCTTACGAACTGGCATCCCGTTTGATGACAACTAAATCCTGATGCACGTATACGTCAGAACACAAGGCTATGGATAAAGGGTGAACGTCGACAAAGAAGCGTAAACGGCACTACTTTACGGAAGGGTGAAGAAACGGGAAAGAGAGTAACACAAAGAACGGTGTGTCACTTCGATACTCCACGATCGCGCACGGTTCACTATTGTCACGCGAATCGACGACCTGTTTCACGGGTGGCGTAGACGGGCATATACACGGCTCGGCACGTCACTCGCGAGACCTCCCGGTGGCCCGTCGAAACGTGGTAAAACGAAACGGATATAAACACAGGCCGCCACCACTCGGCCACGGGCAATATGGCGTCGCGCTTATTCTAGCAGTCGGAAAACTAACTAGTCGTGAGAACGCCACCTCCGATTGGTCGATCGCATCATACGTGACGTCAGGTCGTCTCGTGACACACTCCCCCGTGAAAGCAACCCCTACGAGTGCACCGGCGGACATATACATATAATTTTCGGAAATATTCATATCGGATACTTAGGACGATATTTTTATTACAATGAGGAAGAGATTCATTTCAGAGAATGTATTATTTTAATATTAATAATAAAAGTTATTTAAATATCGACGGTATGTTCAAAGTTTGTAATTGCACCTGTATAAACTTCCAGTATGTGTCGCAAGCTGAAAAGGCTTCGAATAGTGACATCTTACGGTGAAGAATAAAACCATAATCTGTAGAAAGATTCACATTATATGTATTCTATATATGTACTCTATTATATGTCGAGTAGGTAATGTTGATACAATAAAACTCCTCTTATCACACGTTAAAAATATATACAATATATTACACGGTGTTAAGGGGAAAGTGTAGGTAGACGTTTAGAATAAGATCTAAGAAATTGAAAAATGATAACATTGTCCTCAAACCATCAATTAAGTAATTCCCAGATTATCCAAGATCGGTTCAAGTTAATTAATAAATGGAAACCGCAACGTGAAGTGTATGTAATCTTATTTTGTCACATAATTCATACATTTTTTGTTAACATTGTAAAGATATAACATTAATAAGTTTGTTCAATTTAATTCATTATTTGCAATACAAATATTATAATAATATCGTATCACTTTTTCAAGTTGGGCTTTAAAATATGGAGATCTTATAATAGGAGGGATGGCTTGTATTAACGGGGCAATAATTAATTCAATGTTTAGACAACAACTAAAATTACGTCATCATGGTTGGAAATTTACTATGATATTTATATCAACAGGATCAGCACTTGCTGCGTATTCTTGTCATAAATCTGTATGTTAAAATATATAAAAATCATTAAATCTTCTTACAATAGAAAAGAATAGCAATTAATTAATTTATAATAATAATAATAATACATAACAAAGTAACAATTGTTATTTTCAGTTTATTACAGAAGATCTGCTATTATTTCGACCTAAATGTATGGCATGTCAAGAATTGAAAGCATCTGCATACCTTGAGGGTAATGCATTACTATATTCCTTAATAGTAGCTCCAACAATAAATCTTGCGGTAAAATTTTTGTATTCCTTTATTTTTTATACTAAAATTAATCGACCTTTTATATGTAGACAATTTGTTATAGATTGCTGGAAGTATAGGATATAGAATTCCATATATATATGAAGTAAAAGAACTTCTGAAATTCTGGTGGAGCGTTGTCAGACCTCAGGCTAGAATCGTATCATTTTTATTCCTCTGTAATATGGTTGTAACTAGTACGGTGACCTACTCGCAAATGACATCAATGAAAAACATAACAAATACTATGTTAAAGATTCATAAATACCTAGAAAATAGAAAGGTATAGTTATATACATATTACTTAGTGTATGTTAATATATGTATGCATTTGTCTGTATGTACATAACATATTTACATATTTGTTCTTATATTTTATACAGAATACAGGCATGGATCCTAAATTGTCAAATACAAACTCACTTCCTTAATGATACTAAATGTATTATATAGTAAAACATTAAGAACAATAAATTAATTTGTATAATTAATCAGTGTGTATTGAATAATTTTATAAAACTTATTCATTTAGAAAATGTATAACAAATTTTAGTAAAATTTAATTATTTATTTAAATATTAAATTAGACTGTATATATTACAAGTCTATTATTGATTATCCATTTCTATAAATCAATTACATGTGCATTGTAATTATAGTATGACCTTAAACATGAATTGTCTTTATCTAAATGTAACGTCTTAAAAAAATAATTTCATAAGTTTAGAAAAAATATGTGATCGTATTATAAATCTTGGGCAATGAACAGATTCAGCTAATTATCCTGAATAATTTCATCAATTAAAGAATAGTTTTAAAAAATGGCTATGTTATAAAATATGATATTTGTTAAAATTTTATTTGGAACATTATAACATTTTGTGTATTATAAAAAGTATATTATAGTTTCATTAATTATAGAGCACAACTTTACATTTTATTTCAGTATTCAAACAACAAATTTCTGTAACAATAGACATGAACGATTTTTGTGCTTGAATAAATTTATATCTGTATAAGTAAAAATACACTTATATTTACACGATATTATATATATTTCTATATAAAAAAGTAATATAAAATATTAATTCCAAAAAATTTTCAGTATTATATTTAACAATTCCTTATTTTTAATTTAATATTTAATATTTAATGTTTAAAAAAAGCTATTAATGCTTACAATTATACATACCACACATCCATGTTTACTCTCTCAAGTATATTACTAATAGTGAAATATATTAATTTCGTTTGAATATCACAATTTTTTGGACTACAATCATAAATGCACATGTTAGTATGATGGCAAGAGTAAACACATTAAGTACATTTATTTTTCATCTATTAATTAAGAAATGTCACAATAAAAGAGACATATTATGGACAAAAAATGAAATAAACAATATTTTATATGAGCTAAATGAAAATATATTTATATTAAATGTAGAACAGTCTGGAAAAGATTTCCAACTATATTTAGCTTGAACATGTAATATTATTTTTATTACATTTAGTATTTTGTAAATAATGATTTAGAAAGAATAAGGCCATCATACTCAGGATTCTATTATCTTTGTTAACAAACATATTTTCTTATGATGACGTTATGAATACGTGTGAAACAAAATATATACTACATAATAGGCACCATTGGAAATATTATATATATATATATATTTATATATTCCATAGCTTTTACAGGAAGACATTTGTGATAATGATTATGATATAATGATAAATAAAAAAGTTTTACATACATATATAGAAATGAAAGACGATTATGTAAGGATAAGATAAAATTAATAGATATTGAACACAATTGTGTACATGAAAAATAATTAACTTCTATTATAATGAATGCTTGTTGACTGGCTATTATATTATTGCATTGATAATTAATATATTGTAGACAACAATTAAATGTATCTGTATTTAGATAACAAATGTTGCCAGATAATATATGATAAATGGGGGGTCCTTTGAGAGAACCCCGGGGCAGTTGTTAGCATCTTCGACCTTGCCAATGTGTCAAATAATCTTGATAACTCACAGTCACTTTCTCACTCTGGTATCGAGTTAACTTCAGACTACGTCTAATATCAGGAGTAACTAATCCTTTATAGCCTCCTTTATGTAGCAAAGAGTCTATTGTTTCAATTTGGCTCCATCCTAAATCAGTAAAATTCTAACTTTACAAAATTCTACAAGTACCTTTACACATAACCATAACTTAAACATAATTTAATCATTAAATAAGCTATTAATTTATTAATATATGTTGCTTCTTATTATAGAACAATTATTTACAAATTTCTCTTAAGGATACAAATTCAAATTTACAAAATGAAAATACAAACCTTGCTCTATTGCTACATCTGGCAAATATGTAGCAGTTCGTTTATTGCCTTTTTCATTACGAAATTCTATACGAATTCCATGAACTCCTATTATCCAGTCTAGATAATCTGCTCCATCTTCGAAATGTCGGAGTATAGAAACACTTACATGTAATCGTGGAAGTTCTTCTAATGTTATGGGATTAAACCGTGAATCCTTGAAAGCACTACAAAAAATACACATATAGAAAATGTTTTTATATTGGTATTATATTTAATATAAAATATTACCTAGTAGCAGCATATTCCCTTAATCCAGCATGCAACTGCATTGCATTAAATGTACCAATACAACCCCTTAATCTCATATCTTTACCCGTGGTCCATGTTACAAATAAAGGGCTTTAATATAAAAATATTAATAAATATTAATATATTAATATTAATTTTGATAAAATATATTAAAATTTGAATACAAAATTCTCACCTAACTGAAATTGCAAAATGATATGAAACCAAAAAGCACAAATCTTTCAAAAATCCTAATTCAAATATTTATGGATGTAATTTTATCTACATAGTTACTACTTATATCTACTTTTACCGAACATTTTCAAGTATTTTATAAGTCATAAAATAATAAAAATAAAATATGTTCAATGAGTTTTCTTATTTTCGATTGAATAAAAACTATTTGAATACAAAGATCGTGTCAACAATATTTAAGACATATTTGCAATATCATATTCATAAAATAAAATTTATAACCTTCAAATACAGCTATAAACACGAAATGTAAATACATGTAATGAGACAATCAGAAGATAAAACATAAATAAAATATCAAAAATATCATATTAGAAGAAACGTATTTTCAAATTTAAGATCATGAAAGATTGAACTATTAAAAATAACAAACAAGAAAATAGCTAAATGGGAATGATATCAATAACAAATACTCACAAAGCTTCGTTACTGAAGTTGGGTGGTTTTGGTGGGTCAAGTTGGTGCAGTTGGCAGTAAAGGACATCGAAACAATAAAAGCCCATCTCAGGCTGAACTATTATAGAGTTCCGTATACGGATACCATTTTGTAAACTCACAGTATTATTACGTGGTATACTTGTAGAATCATTCAACTTTTGCTTTTTCGTTCCACAACAACCAGCTGCCATGGTTTCTTAGTTAACTCTTCTAAGTACGATAGATGCGATCGGTTCCGTATCATGCATCTTACTCATTCGCTGCTGTTGCTGTTGCTATTGCACATCAGATTATGTTCAACGCGTTCCGCTAGATGTCTCATCACGCAAAAAAAACAGCTGTTTCATTGCCCGCTATTTTTCTACTGAATGTTTTTGTAATACCAGGATGCATATTATTGTTTTAGTTAAAATTTCAAAAATACATGAATAACCATCAATTTATATATTTTGGATATTTAAATATAATTAATAAGTACATTTATGCATTAATTGAACGAAACTTATTTTATCATTAAATATGGAGTACACTCCTAATGAATGTTATCCTTCTTTTAAATACATACATAAGTGTACTAATTGTTTCGTAGCCATAAATTTAATCATAATACATAATTTCAAACAATTTTGAGCAGTTAAAGAATATAAAATGTTGTAGCACTATATATTATACAAACTAAGTATGTATATAACAGAATAGGGATATTAATAACAACAATTACAATAGTGTAATCAAATTTGATAATATAAAATTTTTATTCATTTGTTCCAATTATATAATAAATTATTAGAACTTTTCTTTATATTCATTCAATTGTGGACTTTTCATTTTTTATGAATCCATGTAGATACATATTATGTATAAATTATTTAACAGAAATCCTCTCCATTAGGCACAATACATATTTTGTCCATTAAAATACATTTGAAGTCATAGAATAATATGCTCCTTTTAAGTGAGCAACAGCATAAAATATTAAATCTTTTTAATTGTAATTGCAAGTACTCTTGTAATTATATAATGTATATTACCACTTAACTTTATTATCCAAATCAATTTTAAGAGAAAAATGATTTCAATTACTTGTACATGAAAAATTTATTATGTGCATAAAAACAACAAAGTTATATCTCTTATATAATAATGTATGTTTTATATTATTCTACATCAATGTAAAAACATTAATTCAACATAAATATAAAAAGATGTATATTTACTTCATAATGTTTTCGTCCCTTAAACGTGTTAATCTCTTTTATTTCATTACTAATTGTTGTTATAAACTTTAAACTTAAAATATTAAATTTATTCACTCTGAATACTTTATTTTTAATTAAGGACTTGAAATGTTCTATTGTCACAAATCGAGCATATGCAATTAATTTTCAAATACCGGACATTATTTAAATATATAAATGGCAGTTAATTAGACATCACAAAATGCTGAGTATATGTGTATATATATAAACAATGAATAATAAAACTATACCAAACAAATGCTTATACCAAGATAACCCAAGTATATTATATATTTTAATTAAAATAATTATTAAATTATAATTAACAAAATCCAGTTTTGCTCCACTTGTTAACAAGGGCTTTGATATGTATATATAATAATAAAAGCAGCAATTAATAACTTGGCAGTGTATAGTTAAGTGAAGGTTAGTAAATAAAAAAAGTGAAAATATCAACACGTGGAAGAACACATTTTACTGTACCTCAAAGTTACCAAATATTTGTTTCATCGAATCATTTTAACATGATATAATAATAAGTTGTTTCAACAAAAACAAAGTAATAAGATAAGTATGTTACAGAAAGCAATAGCAACTCTATTTGTGTTTTATGAGTCACAGAATATTAAAATCACAATGAGATCGTCACATTTTCATCTACAACTATAATACAACTATTATTAACGCATTTTAATAGTCATAATGCAGTCCATTGCTTATTTACAGTAGAGGTCCCATTCTATCATTTTTGTTACATTGCTATTTTTTTAGGAGTATTATCTAAATTTCGTAAAATTAATAATTTTCAAATAAGTATCTACTATTAATTTAGTAGATTATGACTAATCTTAGTTATGATTATTCATAAAGAATTACATATTTATGTATTCAGTAGCATGATCCTTTGCTGTAATAATACGCTGGACTATAATATAACTAGAATTATTAAATTTCAATGTATCAATGGTATAAAAAAAAAGAAATAAAAATATAAAAGTCCATATTGTTAATAGAAAATTAGACGTTATTAAAAGCTTTCACTTTTAAAAATTTCAGTGCATTAATGTAAGCATTTGCACATATTAAAGCAAAATTTATGTATGCCATCAATACAATGAAATTTAAATTAGTAAGTTAAAAATTAGTACTTACATATATATTATTCATGACACAGTCATGAGAAAACAACGATAAGGAAGTTTGTAACTTTCTTTGCATATGATTAATTTAAGAGAATGTAACATATAGTTTTAGACAATTATTTAATTTATATTAATTTAACCATCTATCTGAATTTCCGATAACTTTTGATAAATAATAATACAAAAGTTATGCAGAATATAATAACTATATACTATGTATGAATTAATAGAACATCGTTAGAAGAAATATTATCAATAGAAAATCTAATGTTTTTCAATCTTCACTTATGTATTTATCTAAAAATGATATTCTATATTTTTTATAATATACGGATAATAGAAACATTTTCGCGTGAATTTGTACATTAAACCTTGTGAAGCAGGCAGTGAATTGCAGGCAGCATCACTGTGCTATAAAGTTATTCATATCACTCGTATACTGCAGACATAAATACAAATGGACACAATAAGTATGATGGCAAAGCTAATTGCACATTATGTATAATCTATTTCTTAATCTTAAAATATTTATTCTATGAACTGAATCGTGTTGTTTAACTTATGAACGCATTAAAATACATGAGAATAGGCAATTATATAATATATGTTTTAAAATCTGAATATTTGACATATAGTTTTATCAATGACTATAAATATTAAAGTTAAAAGTTAATGCACTTGTCGTATATGCGTATATAGTTTAAGATTATACCAATTATTAGATAAATAATGATATTAATTACGTCATCTGAGATAACGAAAAAAGACAGTGCCATCATACATAAAATGCTATTGTCCTCAAGGAGGACCATGTGATATCATAAGGGGGAAACTGTGTATGCAGAAACATACAAAGTACAGTAGGCACCATTTTAAACAATGAAAGATTGCAAACAATAATCGCCTCCAATGTCATTTTCGTTTACGAATTCCACGATCAACAGTTTCTTGTGGTGACAAACGATGAACACGGGGTGGAAGATGAAGATGAGAATGTGATGGAGGATAAGATGAACTTGTTTGATCCCACCAAAATGATGAATAATCCCATATAGGTAACATAACGGGAGAAATAGGGGGTATTGGAAGAGGATGAATGAATGCCGGATGATTACGTTGTGTCATTACTAATCCATGTTCTTGACTGGCCATATAAGAATTGTATTGAGTGTTATTGTATAGTAGATGGGAGGTGTGAGATGTATTAGCGTTATAATGAACTGCAACAGAATTTGGTGGCAATTGGGGTCCTTGACTAGGACCCCAAGCCAGCTGCTAGCATCTTCGGCTATGCCAATGTGTCATATAATCTTGATAGCTTACGGTAACCTTCTCGCTCTGATATCTTGTTAATTTCACACTACGTCTAATATCTGGAGTGACCAATCCTTTGTAACCACCTTTATGCAGCAACGAATCTATTGTTTGTATCTGGTCCCATCCTAAACACAATAAACTATGCTTTTCAAAATATCTAATGTTTGCAGCATAGAATTTTATATTGTATAGTATAATATAGAATTATAGTCTGTGATAAAAGTATTTACCAAAGGTAATGAAATATAAGTAAATTACAAACCTTGTTCTGTTGCAACATCAGGTAAATAGGTAGCAGTTCGTTTATTACCCTTCTCATTATGGAATTCTATACGAATTCCATGGACACCTACTTCCCAGTCTAAATAATCAACACCATCTTCAAAATGTCTCAGAATTGAAACACTTACATGTAAACGCGGTAGTTCATCCCGTGTGATAGGATTAAAGCGTGAATCTTTGAATGCACTTCAAAAAGTTTCACATATTTTTAAAAATATAAAGCAATATTTTATATAAAATAAAAATATAAAATTTTACCTAGTTGTTGCATATTCTCTAAGTCCAGCATGTAACTGCATTGCATTAAATGTTCCAATGCAACCTCTTAACCTCATATCTTTTCCGATAGTCCATGTTACAAATAATGGGCTATAAAATACACAATGCATACAAATATATGTTTTATATTATTTATAAATAAGGATATTTTTAGGCAAAATATATCATGGTTATATGGATTAAGTTGATAATCTAAGAAAATATATTTTCTTTGCAAGATAAAAACTTGTTTTTGTATAATAATAAACAGAAAAAGTAATAAATAAGTAGAAAATAATTTAAGTTTTTACAAAAGATCCTATAGATACATATACATACATATACGCAATAAATGATTTTTATTTTTATGTAAATAGTATTATGAATATAAACAAATAATAAATAATATATTCTGAAAGTGAAAACCAACATTGAACTTTTCGTAGGCGATAAATTCTTATGATTGGACTCGTATTTCGTTGTTTGGATGCATCAACATTGTAACAAAGAAACTCAAGGAAGGCGAAGGTACACGAACACAACATTTGAACAGAAAAGAGAGAGCAGCTGATACGCAGGCATATAAGACAAAGATAGCTATATAAGAGAAAGAGACGGTAATATGAAAGAAAGAATAGAAAATTTAAAAAAGTAAAGACAATGACAGTAAATATTATTACTTACAATGCTTCGTTGCTAAAGTTGGGCGGTTTTGGAGGGTCGAGTTGATGTAATTGGCAATAAAGAACATCGAAGCAAAAGAAGCCCATCTCAGGCTTTACTATTACACTGTTTCTTATTTGTATACCATTTTGTAATATCGAACCGTTACAAGGAACACTCGACGAATTGTTCAGCTTTTGCTTTTTCGTTCCACAACAACCTGCAGCCATGTTTTCTTAGTCGATTCCTTGAACGGTCGCTACTACTGCAGATACGATCGGCCCTCGACCTACACGACTTCCATTCTTCTCTCCTGCTGTTGAGGGCACGATCGCGCGCGCGTTCCGTTAGATGTCCTCATACTCGTGGAAACAGCTGTTTCATTATCTGCCATTTTGTGAAAGCGCGGCATCGAACGGTGAAATTTGAAAATTGGCGGTAGTATTAGCGGTTACTTTTATCGCCGATATACATGTGAGAAGTAATAACTTAAAAGTAAAACAAATCGGTCGAATAAGAAAAAGATGGACACGGCACGCAACAAACGAAACGCTTTACGATAATAAGTATGTTTAAACAATCATATTCGAATCTTCTGTTGTGCTGTACAATGGAGGTTGTAAATTTCAAACGAAAAATTTAATACATCATCATCGTAATTTTATTGGAGTGTATAAATAGAAGATTATTACATAATTATACTGTATGCAAAAATAATCGATATATAATCATAATTTGATTTCAATAACAGATAATTGTTTATTCTTCATATACATGTATATACATGTTTGTATTATTAACGAGAAATTTTATTTCATAATGTTATATAAATTTTGTTCTGTTTTGTATAATGAAACGGTACACGATAGTTAAAGTATCGTTCGTTTTGACAACACGAAAAGCACTTGAGAGACATGTGTGAATACAATTGCTTGAAGAAGAAACTATGCCGAGGGCACCGACTTTTCTAACCCCTTACCTGGCACCTGCTCACGATGCATCGGAGAAGCTCAAGGCGTGACAGCAGATTCAACCTGGCAACATGTGCATGCTTGTAGTTGTCCGGTATATTGCTAAGTGGCTATATTTTTTGTGACAGCTAACATTGTATACTCATAGTTTATCGCGTAACGGTTGTAAAATTTGTGCCGAGTGTCTAGTGAAATTACAATTTTCATTTTTATCTACGGAAGTACACTTTTGAGGTAAACAAAGCATTGAGTCACAGAATTGAGAATTGATCTTTGATTGTATCTAGTATTAAGTGTAGTGATACACATAAACATAAATCGTAATCTTAATTTGTTGGTTAAGGAGAAACGTGAAAACGTGAAGAAAAGAAAATAATGTGGTATTGAATTCACTATTTATAGCCAATTTTTAAGTTGATGTATTGTCATCATTCATTTGAGTACAAAGAAAAACGGAAAACCTGGATGAAAAGTAGAATACATTCAAGAAGTTGCGGAGAAACTACAGAATCGTTCGAGGATGTTAGTGTAGTAAAAATGGGTAAGGATTTTCTTTCTATATTTATTTCACGCATGTATGTGTCGCGTTACATTATTCGAATCTCGCTCGCCGATGGTCATTTCCAATCTTGTCTCTTGAACACGTATATATATGTATATGACATACCATGTTTGTATTAGCTATGTACAGTTTAAACGTGAACACGTTATATAAAATGTGTCATAATACTTTGAACATCTGAAAGTGACTCACATTTACGCAATCTTTACGCGGTGCTAGAGTTAGATTATTTCAAATAGATACGAAACCTCGCACGGATATTCAATGAATGGAAAATTCGAAAGCGCAAACGCCATTGGGCAACTTAAGAAAATTTTGTTTCTTTTCGAATTTAATTAGAAAAAATCGCTATCGGCGTTTCGACTGAAATCTTTCGATTGTTTGATTTATTTTACGCTCCCGTGACTGCTTCTTACAATTATTAATTTGAAAGAATATCCTTTTACCTATTCTCATTTACTTTCCGGAAACGCATCACGATTCATTCCAAGATATTTATAACTGAAATAGGCATCGCTGACATCGCCATCGTACGTTCCAATTTACGCTCCGCAAATTATCCACGCTTTTGTGGCGTTGATGCACGGTCGAAGCGCACCTTAAGCAACGTCGAGTTAATTACAGTGATGAGACAGCTGTAATCGATTCGACATTTTAGTGGCAGGTCGATTCACATATAGCACAAAGATCATAAAGGAATATCGATGAGAAATTGATGATGTATTTATGAAAATATAATCCTCATTTTTGGTAGTAGATTGATTTTTGTGGTAGGTTTTCCACATGATATGAGGCCCAGCCATAAATTAACAACGACAAGCTATTTCACTTAGACACACAAAATGCATTTGCTAGTTTAATGTAGTTACTGTTGGTGTTGATAATGCACTTGTATGCATCCCACGGACGCGGTTTTACCATTTAGGCTACCAAACAAAAGTTCGGCCAGTAACCTACTCAAATCGATTGTGGATAGACGAATCACATTTTGCTTGAAAAAGTGTTTGCCCTATATTATATTTTTTAATCTCAAATATTTTTTTAAATAAAAGATTCTTTTTATATATTAATGTGAAGATCAATTTACGTTTAAAATAGCATTTAAGCATTATTTAAATTTTTAATATATTTGCGTCTCAGAATAAATTCATTATATCGAGAATAAAGATTATAAAACAATTAAAAAGAATTAAAGGTTGCGCGTGATGCAATCGTCGTGTAAGTAGTTCTTGCGCGTAAGAAAAATCGCATTCCTACGTATAATTGAAGTAAACGTTAAGAAAAGTTGTAAAAATGTACGCGTGCGATTATGTACACATCATAAAGCTTGAACAATGCTCTTCCTGCAGCATTCTTTCCAATGATTGTCTACATTCTTCTTTTCTTGTACCTACACAGCACTTGATTTCACCTTATTCTTAACGCGAGAAATTTTTCGCCATTTGTCCGAAGGAAACAGTGATCGTTCTTCTATAAAGAAATGGTGTCAAAAGTGCTTTTAGTTATTTTTTCTTTATTTCGTTACATTAAAATGGTCATACTTGCGCTTTAAGTCATAGAATTATCCTCTACCTTCATAGTGCAAGGACGAATTCATTGCGAAATCTAGAGAAATAAGTTGTAATACATAAAAGAAAAATTTTGCTATAAAATTCTGCGGATATGTAAGTTATATTCCAACGAAGATCTTATTCTATTAAAAAAGGTATGATTTAAAGCTCTCGAGAAATTACAACGATATCAGATAAATGACACTATGATGGTATGGAAGGTCGGAATTTACGCAATGCAGTTCGGGAATTTCTTCAAGATACTGACACGTCAACCGCGGTTATCTTCGTTTGTCTTTTAAATAATTACATGCTTATTGGGAAATCCTAGCCTTGAGGAGTCACTATTTGCGATATCGTCCAAGAAATCCCACACGTCTTGCCTTGCCTATAATTATCATACATTTGTTTTTATGCAAAATTATATGCATCGTTGAACTCTGTGTGATTTTCCTTCAATCGTTCGCGATTAATTCCTATAGATTACATCTGTAAGATTTCATCTATAAAATATTGAATTGTGTAGAATATCATCACACAACCCAGTCCCAACTTAACTCCAATCTTTCCTGTTTAAAGTTACGGTAAAGAATCACTTTGAATTTTTTGGTTTGGCACGGTTTTTTACGTTTACGTATTTCTGATGAAAATATGCAAAATAAGATAATGACGGTGACTAGTAATTTTAAAACTATTATCAAGTATCTTGTTTACTACACTTACGCGTAATATCCTATAGCCATTTATCGTTTGCTAAAATAAGATGAATATTAATTTTTTGCTGTAATGAGAATTTAATGATCTTTGTAACGATTAGGAGAGTCTAATACATAATTGAAATGGGAACTATTGATAAGGAATGAAATATGAATTCTATTAATTATCCAGGATATGTTTTTAGTAATAAATATGAGAGAACAAATGATACTTCAGCGCGCCTTTAACAAAGCTGCAGAGTATTTGCAGCGTTCCAATCCATTTGCAAGCTAGTTCGTGCTGCTGAACGTCGAAATATTTCTTAGTCACTGTAAAGCTTTCGCAAGAAGGCGTACAGGTATTACTATATTGCAGTTGCATGTGCATCGATCATTCAGACTCGCTTTTTGTTCATCAGTAATTAAAAAATTTCCGTTAATAAAACTCTGTCAATATCTTAACCATTTCTAATATATCATTGAGTGTATAAATGCTTGAATGTAGTATATGATAAATTTCTTTTAATATATAATAATATAATAGTTCAAAGTTACCATAAGATTCTGATAGAAATATTTTTTAATTTTGATTTAATTATATGTATTAACGAAAAATGTAGTTCGTATAACGATCGTAAGCTCAATTTTATCCGTTTTGCTCCTCTTCGTGAGACTTCGAGGCTAATTGTAATCTTGATGCGAAAGATTAACCAAAGCAACACCACTTCAGTTTCAGATTCAGTTTACCGGCGAACATTGCATCACAAGAATACATGTGCCGATTGTTTTATGTAAATTAATACACAGGTCACTTGAAGCGTGTTACTGTTTGAGCTGAATTGTACAACGTGTACTGTATGAACCAGTGACTCTTCTGCAGAATTATGCGTTTAGCTATACTCAAAGCATTTGCAATAATTGAGGTATACATTGATTAATTTCGTTTCAAATGTAAATCAAGGCAGTATTATCATCTCTATGTTGTATTGAGAAAGATAAACATATTTAACATAATTGGAATTACAAATTTGTTATAAAAATACAGTAGATTGTATCATCAATAAAAATTCTTGATCATTTTGATTTGAGCATGAAAAACTAGTGTTAAAAAATAGGAAATGTAGTTTTTATTAATTTTAGCGTTTATCAATCGCACTTTATGCAAATAACGAGGACTTATATTTCCACTATCATTATTACATTATCACAGTCACGGAAAATGTCAATCTAAACTGATAAATATTCCGCTAGATCTACTCTATAAAGGTTTTTGAACTTTTAACCTGGATGAAAATAGGAGAATCAAGTCGTCAACTTGCAAATCGAATCTGCTCTCATTTCGTGTCTGCCAAATACTCTTCTTTATTCACTTACGGGAATATTGGCACTGCTGTGATCTGTTTGGATGTATGTATTTTTAATCTATACATGTAGAATCGTTTTAGAGAATCAAACGTATTTTTTCTAAAATATAATACTTCGATTTTCAAATAGTACACACTACCGACATTCATGTATGTTCAAGTATCTATATAATTTTAAATGTTTTATATTTATATATAGCTATATACAAACAACATAAACAAGAATTTTTAATACACCTTAATGAAGAAGGAAAAGATATCTATATGACAGTAGTGTTAATAATCCTGACTAGAGATTACAACAATATTGCAATTGTCTAATTTAATACTTTATGGAGCATCTACATATAAGTATTACTATTCTAATAACAACATCTTATGGTACTGATATTAAAAGAATCTACTAATATAAACATAAATCTTTCTTAGCAGTATTCAAATACTTTTACTAGCTATCTCAATTCAAAGACGCAAAATATCATATCAACATTTTCCAAACGCTAACAATATTATTGCAATCCTTGCTTTACCTTCGTAAAATTAATGATAAACATTAACGATAGTATTACATAGAATTGAAATAGTAAAGAACAAAGGAGATATTACGTAATACCAGGTTTTTCCTACAGCTAAACTCGAGCCTGAGTTATATACTTGTTCGCTATTGCTCGACATTTTTATATTTTCAGTAGGGTGACAATGATATTCATCGTCGCTTGGTAACACATCCTTTACGATGGCAAAAAAGTTTTCTAAGGGACATAGTTCTGTGCAACCAGGAATCGTTTCGATCATAAGCTGTTCGGAAACTCCAGTCCAGTGTAAAACCTAGCAACGAAGTAATAAAAGTAATTATTAATAAATATATTTTTAATGTAACATTCCGCATTTTATGGACGAAATATTTACCCGAACGTAATAATTCCCTTTCTTATCGCGTAGCGTTTCCAGAATGAGAGTAGCACCGTATGCAGGAATAATGGGTTCGTCCAATTCCAAAGCTCTCGCAACTGCGGCGACGTTCATTTCGTGCGCTGAGAAAAGGAACGCTTTCCTATCGTACGGTTCTAATTTGCCCGCTTTGTACGTCTTAATATCTTCTACCATTTTACGTATTAACAAACCTGTAAAAAGAAAGTACAAGCATGATTAACGTATCTTCCGCGTGATATTAACAATGTTCCACGTAAAAAAAATTAGTATCCTTGTACCTCCATTCAAACGTTTCAGCGTTCTTGTGTATGATCTGAGTCTAAAATCTAGCGCGATTATCTCCTTCATCGGAGTAGGATAAACTGTCTTGGTCCATTCTGGCAGAGTCAGGTTTTGAGATGCCTGCAAATCAATGTTTTTCAACTATCTGATCCTTTCAAAAATCCATATTCAATACATGTACAGTATGAAAGTAACTTCACTTGTTCTTTTAACAAATTATAAAGATAAGTAACAGCGGATGTCGTGTTGATGGCCTTCCCGGTCCTCTGGGTCAAATAATTCATTATAGGTTTGTACTTGCTCATTAAATCCCGCGCTTTGCTTTGTCGCAGGAATTTACTGTATTCTTCTCTGTACCTTGAATCACAAACGATAAAGATACATAATTATTATACTGAAATATGTGTTCTTACGATCCTATTTTTCACGAATAATTTGCATCTTATAATAAAGATAGACACGAAAAGAATTACCTGGGGCAATGATGCGGAAATAGAAGATTGTCAGTCTCATAAGGCTCGAAGAACGAGAATACCGGAATCCAAGATAGATTCGGATTCCAGGTTTGCTTCTCCGAGGGTGGGAATAATCCAGCTAGAACTAGCTCTAGAGACAACTGAGTTCTTGGGATATGAGTCGATTGGGCATAGATCTTCTCCGGCCAGTAATCTGGCCCGAAATATTGATCGTAACGTTCACGGAGCATTGTTCCAATCCTGTATTCTCGCAGCTTGCCTCGCTGTGTACATAGTTTCACGAAACAATTATCGTTTGTGTTGCCAGTATGTGTCGTTAATGACTTCGTAATTGTTTCGTAATAGATAGTGATTACTTTCTTTATTACTGTCGTGTGGAAATAACGTTGAGACGTTAGAAGAGACATTTTAGAAAACGTGATCTTATAGAGTTACTGTGCGCCATTTAAAAATTGAGAAGATTAAAAATCAAATATTTTTACATCTTACTATGGTAGAAAAATATGTAGTATGAAATTACACGCGAGAGAAATGACTCATGCTAGTCCAAAGTTGTGAATATCCACTTGCAAAGACAAAATTCTTTGATCGCACTTCCAAGGATTTCTTGGAACTCGCAAAATACTTTATTAAACCACACCTTAGTATTGACATGGTATATGAGATTTAGATTCGTATCTAGGTTACAAAGATCTACCAGATGTGATTATATTGAAGTGTATAAGGATAAGATCATAATCGATATTTATAGTTGTGAACTACGTTATAGATAATATACATTGACTTGTAATTATTCTATCATTGACTATTAATTATTACATAAATTTTTTACTTACGTTTGTTAAATCTCCATCACCCATTGGATGGTACGAGTAGTCGCGATAAGGATCGTTAGGATAGTTTTGATACTCCCGCTGCGGTACCTTATCACCGTGTCGAAACACCTTGAAAAACACATTTTGGCATTAATTTAAAATTACTTTACACTAATAATAATTCAAAATAATCACCGACTATTTTACACATTACTAGATAAATGACTACGCACTTTCACTTCAAGTTATCTAGGAAAAGAGGTTATATCCGTTTGAAAGATCACAACTATTTGCATACGGTTGTAAAATCATAAAACGATTGCAAAATCTTTCGATAATGAAATGATTATTTACCACGTGTAACAGTTGTAAATCCAAATTACAGTTGACCATGGTGACGAACAAAATAAAGTTAAAAAGAACCGCCAAAAAATCGAATAACATGTTTTATTCTGTTAACGCCGGTTGGATAACGATGCAAGGAACGACGGGTACGTCCGGAATGTACAATTTCTCCGCACGATCTACGAAGAAGTATATATTCTTGCTCGTGCTTAACTAAAACAACTAGTTGGGTGGGGGTGGATAAGGAACATAGGCGAACAGGTTTGCAGTTCTCTTGATTTTTATCGTGGGTTCCCCGTTTTTGCTCGTTACGTTGATCCTTTTCCTGCTGCCAACTCGCGATCGTGGTGCTCTTTGAAGGCCAAGTACTTAAAGAATGGGTCTTCTGCGGGAACTGCTCCTTGTCTAGGTGACTAAAGTTCAATATCATGTCGTCGAGAAAGTTATATGTCATCGTTAAATAAAGATTACTTTCGATTGCCTTGAAGGTATCCTATATAACCATGTGGTTTCTTGCAATCGAATCTTATACTTTGGTACTTTCGTCGACTATTCCCTGTTGCTTAATCTAAGATTGGAACTTCTAAAAAAGGAGCGGAGAAAGTAAGCAAAGATTAAATTTAGTGTTAGGCAATCCGTTCTCGAATATGTAAATAATTAAGTGTATTTTAAGACGTAGCAGACCTTTCTTAATACATCTCAGAGTTGTAAATACTCATACTATAATACATCAGAAAAATTAGAAAATGAGCTTTATATATTCAATCTTAATGGAAGTTACTCAACCAGATTAAATTTTTATGTAAAGGACATAAAGCATATAATACACCTCTAAACGCTGATTGATTCGTAATTTGTCGCATTGTCGTAATTACGCGTAGTAACCTGTAAAAGGAGAATGTAATCCATAAAGGGGAAATATATTACATAATTAATTATAATTTATTAATATAGTAGTATGCATATAAAGATTATGAAACACTTTCCTGCTTAATTTAATTTATTCTTCCTGAGAATTTGATATTAAAGTTCCTACATCGTACTAAGAATCTTCCTCTACCTGCTATTCGAGTTTATTTATTTTTATTTTCTGTTGAAATAGCTTTTTACGTAAACAAAAGTATCTGGGATTTACGAGAAAAAAATTTAACTACTTGTAGAAAATTCCAGTATCTAATTGAAGTACTTATACGACACTCTAAATGTAAAATAAGGACACGAATAAAACTTATCCCTGAAATGAATACTTTTTAGTCGAAAAACTAGTCAGTTTTGTGTTTCGTTAATAAATTCGCCAAGATGTTGAGACGTTTATAGCCGTGTTGAAAAAGAAACAAATGACCATTCGTAATCATATAGAGGTTGCAGTTTCGTAAGACTTCAATAGTCACCACAAGTGCTCGCTAGTTTATCAAGGATAAGTCAACTTGATTGTTATCGATAACCTCTATTTGAATGAAACATAGTTCCAGATGCTGGTACATTGGCTATTCGTCTCATTGCATTCTCAATCTGAGTGTTACAGATACATACATTCGATTGCAGATACAAATTGTTCTAAGAACTTTGATAGTTTAGACACTATTTCCGAACAGAGAGATCGAAAAATTAATACTATCTCTATACTATCTTTGATGAAGAAAATCCTGAAACGTTTATTGCGTACTTTGTACGTTTGAATACCAATACATGACGATCAATATTAATGATTGTTAACAGATGACCATTAATGCAGGTACACATGTAAGGAAGGAATCTCATACGAATTACGATCATCGGTAGTTGTATATT
Organism: Bombus pyrosoma; assembly: GCF_014825855.1. NCBI lineage: Eukaryota > Metazoa > Arthropoda > Insecta > Hymenoptera > Apidae > Bombus > Bombus pyrosoma. Next base: position 1,458,885 of record NC_057781.1, read on the forward strand.
TGTTCATTTTACATGGATATTAATAATTATATAGATTAGTCATATCGCTTTATTTAAGTGCCATCTGACGTCTCACGGAATTTCTGGTTTAGCAATTCCGTCACGCTTGTCCATCTAGTTTTTCCTTTTACGATTTGATACTGGGAATACAAGAACTTAGTTTATACCTGTATGTAGACAAACCGTACACAAAAAATTTCAACGATAATACGATGATAAAACAATTCGCTTCGAGGAGTTAAAAAAGGAAACGAAGGTTGCAGCTTTATTCGATGTATACTACACCTCAAAGAAAATAATTCGATTGTACCGTAAAAGACGTTAACTCAATTTCTATAAAGTCGACATTCGTATTTTTACTAAATACGTAAATACGTAAATACAAATAATTTCCATCACTTTTTTAAATGTAGACTATGATTCACGTACATCGAGATGATATCGACTTCCTCTTAATGGCTTCTGTTAATGAATAGTTTTGTTTAATCACCGTCATATTGCACGTATACACTGATAGAGCAGACAAAAACAGTGAGTTGACATTATATGTGTATTCGGAAGGGAAACATTAATTATCCGCAGTTTAATTTAAACAGAACTCGTTCGACATCTTTCATTCTACGTGAAACGTTGTAGAAAATATAACAAGATTATAAACAAGATATAAACTATTTATGGACGATGGATTTTACACTCCACTTCAACTTTATTTAATCGAAAATCGTCGATCCCGGTTCAAGTACGATGCGGTATAGGTTACATCTTTTTTTAAATCTTCGTCGCATTAAAATAATTCCTTACTGTATATACTTGTTAACATTTTGTTTTTATCCCGTAACACCTTATCGTATCACCGAATATTATGCTTTCGTTCAGAATTCCAATGGGAGATCTCGTTTCAAATCGTTCAATTTTCAATATTAAATATCGAAAAACATTATTCCTAAATTCTAAATAGCTGTGATGGATTTCCTGTTTAATAGAGGATGACGATTTAACATCAAACGTGTAGTTTATTCATTTTATTCGTTTGAAGAACGTGAAACAAGTAACAATGACGGATCGCTCTTCACATAAGCAGAGTATATCGTACCTGTTCTTACGGTGTTGATGCGCAATGATACACGTCATGAGAACGTAGGCGAAGAAAAATTGTCGCAATAATGCATCATAGATAAAACAAGTTGTGGGCGTGTCCTGAATAAAATTTACCGATACACATCTCTGTTTTATTGCAGACATGCATATTAAAGGGTTGAAAAAAATGAGATAACCTGACCTTGAAAGACCATAATGTCTAACAACCGAGGGCTGTATCCTTAATAAATTTTTAAAAAGATCTTCCCTGCCATGAGGGTCGACATCATTCGTTTCTTTTTGCATAGAGAATCCTTACTGTGTGAAAAGATTTCATAAAATTTTATGTAAAGAAAATAACGACGCGGGTATGTGCATTAAAACTGAACTCACCGGTATTTCTTCTCGCAATCACGTGTGTATGCATTCGCCCGGTTTTATGTATCTCGAGCTTGACGTAGCAAGATTATTGCTAAATTTATGAAGTCTTCATAAAAACGCAGGCGTGAATAGATGGTTAATAGTATTTGTTTCTCGGTACCTTTTATGCGGTATAAGTTAAACGACACGTACCGTAAAGAACTTTAATGATGCACTTTTTAATTTATAAAAAGAAATGGATAGCACGATTTAAATAAGTACTTGTCACGTGATAAGCGGATTCGGTTTCTTTAATTTAATATGCGATTCTTAATAAGATCCACTTCTGAAAATCGGGTCATTCACGCGAGGTATATCCGTTTTTTTTTCTTTTTTTTTTGCGACGTATATATTTATAAATAAGTTGAATTTCGCGATTACGGTGGCAAGAGATAGGGAATCGATTTTATTTATTTTAATCAGTTTTAATTTCGCGCGTCATTACGTCGAAGAGTGGTTCTGCGAAATTGATGAAATATAGCATTCATCTGGGAAATACATATTTCAAACAGCTATCGCTGCTTAACTCTGTACGTTTGTTGATCTCGAGATATCGTGTATCGCGTCACGTTATGCAAAAAGCTCCGTTAGATTGTAACTATCCGTTGCAAGTTGACGTTCGATATTATCCGGTTCTCACGCCTTCTCTCTTTTCCTCTCTTTCTCTCTCTATTTCGCAATTCGTTCTAGTCGCGTTCGTTTTTTTTTCTTCTTGAAAATCCATTTCAACGACTGGACTTTTTATCCTTCGAAGCATCTCTGGACCGACGCGATGTATCGGCTATTCGATTCCATGTTCAAGGCTATGGTAACCTTGAGTCGGATCTTTCCGTATAACTATCATCACATTCTTACATACGCCAGATACGCAAGCATGGTTTGAATTCTTCGTACGATTTAGTCAGTTTGTTTCGTGAAATTAATTTTCCCTTGATTCATTTTTATTATCTGTTTTCGTATCGGTGTGTTGCAATTTTAAAATACAAATTCTGTACTTGCTTTTTTTCTACAAAGATTCAAGGATACTCTGAGCTATGTAATTACAAGGAATGAATTATATTAACGTTTGTTTAATCATGCAAGAGAACGTATAATTTAACCGGATCTTAAACGTATCAATTCTTAACCTAACATGCTTGCATCTGTGAACAAGTACAAAAGTGTGAGTAAAACAGAAGAAAAAATTATTAAAATATCAGATACGCAATATGTTACAATCCTTTGAAACATAAAATCCACATATATCATGTTCCAGTCGTAAAAATTGAACAGCCTTCGCCGTAATACGATAATCGCTTTTATCACTTCTGACTCTAACTTTAAAAATTACATGTTAAAATATGATGCTGCGTAATCAAGATAGTAAAGTATTTACCTTTAATTAACAATTTGAATACGTAGACATATATCAACGCTCTGTTTCATGAAAATGGTTTACACACTTCCAACTATTTCAGATCGGTATTAACAAATCACTTAAATTTCATAAGTTTAATTTTTTTTTAAATATTCATCGTGTGATTACATTGCTATAGTTTAAGGATTGAAGATAGATAATATGTAAGCGATAGAATCAGTTCATAGAGTGATTAAAGACAATGACGTGTTACTTATAGCTTTGCGAATAATGCTCATTAATTAATACCATTCTTACGATTCAGAAGTCTCAGTTTCATCAATATTTTATAATATGTCTGACGGCTAGTGAAATATCCTTAGATCGTTTCAATATTTAACGCTATTGTTCACATCGAGGTTCACATTAATATCCGAAATTGCATTCAAGGATATATTGTACATGTACATGAATTTTAATCTGACTACAGACACAAGCTCATCGTTTGTATGAGATACATGGAGAAACTCCTACTATTACGTACAGAATTAATAATGGATGCAGACTACAAGGCAACAGAGTCACAAATTAGGCGAGCCTCTTATCGTGAATGTACAGCCACGTATGTCGCTTTTATAATCCACAATCACTCACGCATTATAATTTTTAATAAGCAAAGTAATATTGAGCGAGAAATACATTTGCCTTTATTAAATAGTTTAACCTGATTACAATGCAGATATATCAAGACACATCTTGCTTGAGTGAGTTTACGAGAACTACAAGTTTGTTGTAACATTGCTGTTATATCGTTGATCGTTAATGTTCTTTGCAATTTAGGTTGGCAGAATATGGATTCTGTAAATATTTTTGTACGCTGTTTGGCTTGTCAAATATCGAAACGTAGAAACGCGGGGAAAAAGAGCGGAAGGACACCTCGATAGAACTGCATCGTTGTTAGATACTGCAACTGCAGTTGCCGTTGTAGCCTGACTGCAGACTGAGAAGAGAAATCCGATATTGTGGAATTGAATAACGTATCGACAGACGTCGTAGGGTGCGAAGGCACGTTCTGGAACAACTTCCTTCTGTAGAAACGACAGTAGATCTGCGGGAAATCGATCGAGTTGATTCGACCGCTTTGGCACCGAATCCTTAATGTAATTCTTCAATTTTCGTTCCCTTCCTTTTTTAGTATCTCTTCATCTACAATTCTCATTCGTTTCGAAGGAGAAAGTTTTTCGAAACCTGTAATACGAGCATAAGCATTACAATGAAATTACTGATAGATCTAAACGAAGGAGAGAAAAGCGTGATAATTATTGAAATATTTTAAACTACGTTTATTATCTGTATGTGTTGACAATAAGAAAGTATCAAAATATAAAACGTAATCAGCATCGCAGATAAACAAAGGGACGTAGTACTTGAAGGGACACGGGGAGTGATAAATGATTAAAACTATAAGACCATATACAGATACGTATCAAAATCATTATCGTACTTGTATGAAAAACTGATACAAAATAGTGTATTCGTAACTTTTATCTGGGGATAAGATAGATATACGCGAATGATATAGGTCACCGGAAGTTCGGGTAAATTACCCAGCATACAAACGAGCTTATGTTCCAGGACACGAACGAAGTTAGACCTTGGACTAGTAACCCACATAATGCGCACTGAGGTAACACCACCGTCCTTCGAATATCGATAATGCCAGCACACTTCCCCTAGTATTCTTTATCCTTCAAATTTTGTCGATTTACAGTTTATATTTTTATAATAGGGTGACCTACCAGGATAATATTTAGCTTATAATACACGAGATATCCTACATTTTGTACTCGGAAACATTTTTTTATTAACACATATCAGATAGGAAGCACTGGGGTGAATATGTATAGGAAAATTCATTACATCAAATGTATCCTTTTGCGAGGTGCCAACATACATCCTATAAAATGATACAAATTTCATAGCGGATGATCTTTAGGGTCGCATGAACTCGTACTTTATGACACGTGGTTTGTCCTATTAACTACAAACGCGTGTACTGGAAACTTTTGATCGTGATATCGTAAGAATCATCCTGGACGACTTTAAGATCGTGAAACACCGAACCCCTGACTCCGAAATGGAGGGACACGCCTTGAATTTTACCAAGGTCACAAGGCTATGAACTCTGTGATCCTGCGATTGTAGGATTCGCCCCCAGTTCTCCTGAAGACCATGAACCAATGACATCCCTGACCCAGGATCGCAAAACTCGCCTCTAAAATATCCTGTGTTCGTAGAACTCTAAGGCTGCTGCAAGATCTACTGCGGTATAACTGTAAATTATAAACATCGAGACTCTGAGTGTTATCTTGAATTACTTCATAATCGTAGTGTCCGATCTTAGGCTCCACCTGTACCAGTTCAGAATCGTAAGGTTACTCAGAGATACTCCTGGATCCTCGAATCTAGCTTAGAACTGTGAAGCATAGTTCGGATAATTTCTGAATTCTTAGATCCATTCTAGATCTGTGTAGAGTTATGAGAAACGCTGTAGATAATTTGGATCTGTGAATCCCTTCTGAAGTTAGTCTAAAATTGAAAGATACCTCATGGACCACCTCTGGATCTTTGGATCTACGCTGAACCAATTCATTATGAGATATGCTTAGACTACTCTTAGGTTTTTGGATTCTTTAGATTACTGTCGAATTCTTTGATCCAGCTTACATAACTCTACCAGTGAGAAATACACACTGGATCACTCTTGGAACCTTAAATCCATCCGAGATCAGCTCGGACGATCCCGGGTACAGGAGTCGAGATCCCACGATTCAGGTAGTTTGGCACAGTTCCTATTACATGGGCGCCAATGTTATTACTCTGGTCATGTCCAATAATTTTAGGATATTTAGAGCTTTTTTTGTCCTTCAAATTTCTCTTATATATACGTATGTATTAGTAATGAATTACAAAGAATAAGTAACATTTTTAATCTTCTTGTTTCAGGTTGAAGGTGACATTCATTATTCCATAAAAATAGTTGGAGCTGACAGTTTTATCACAAGACTTTTTTATGGTCTTAACATTTTTACTTTGTGGTGGAACGGATGAAGGTGAGTTCTTTGTTGTTGGATGGTTATTTACGTTGACATAAATGTAGAAATATTTTATTTACTTCTAGAATTTTGTTTATGCAGAGTTCTATGTATTTAATCATCCTTATTTATATACATATTCTTCTTTGGCTAATTAGGTATAAAGTATTAGAATCTTTAATTTCTTATGTATATGCGGTATATCAGACAGCTATGTTTATTTTTACTTTTTTCTTTTGTACATTGAATTTTTCTCACGCTCCGTTAAATTGAACCTCCTAGTTATTTCTCAATTGAGTCCGAGGACCTAGTGGAGCGTGTCACATCCAGCAGACTGAATTCCATTAACACTGGTGCATTCAGTCTCGATTCCAGATTAAATAGAGTTTATTTTATAAGAAACGGGGACATGTACACACTAACGTGTAATCCACGCGTAGATAGTAGGCAGGCAGATCGATCGTCTATTTATGTTTAAAACTATTTCCTGTTAGGATTAAAGTAGCTAATTGATGATATCGTAAAATTGTAGCAAAAAAAGTTCAGTTTTGTAAATAGAAATTCATACCAAAATGCAAGAAATTTAGCAATATTTCAATATATCGTAGATGATTTTCTTTTCGAAATATGTTTCTCATCGATTAGCAGATCAATTTTTCCCCTAATTGTATTTCGAACAATATCTTCCGATACTATATTTTAAGATATTTGTGTAGTTGATATACATGTTCGAGCTTCTCTCGAAATGCATACGTTGGCAGCGTTATTTTTATTCATTTTTGGTAGCCTAGAAGTTGACATGAAAGGCGATCGTTCAAAAATTGATGAAACCACAGTATCTTGAACAGTAAATTCAATGTTCATGAACGTGAGCAAGGAAGTGTTCGATAATGGCAACAGCGAAAACTGTCGAAAGGAATTGAAGAAGACGGCGAACGACTTTTCTCTGAATCGTTGAAAAATGATAGCGTACGTTTTTATTGCTTTAGGGGAGATCTTACCTCGAGAAGTATCATGGTTTGTAATAGCTCTCCCACTTTGTTACTTCGTTTTATCTCAATAATTAATGGCAGCAGAGACGGTAAATGAATTTTGAAGGTACATTGGGAACTTTCATTTCTCACAGCTGTCTGTTAATGAAGTTTTGCAATGTCACTATTATTATTATTGAATTCGGTGAGAAGGAATATTGGGGAATTTGAATGTACTGAGGAAGGGTCACTAAACTATTACCTTCACATTAAGTTTTTTTTTTGGGAAACTTCTTTCCGTCACGTAAGCAAATGTTACACGAAAGCTTAAAGGAAAGTCGGGGAAGTTTCCTTGTAAATTGACTGGGAGCTGCATGAAAGCTACACCGTCGTATTTGAAATCTCTGAAATCAAAATTATTAATAAGGACTGCGTTTGACGTTCCTCGTTAGCTCTTTTCTCTCTCTCTCTCTCGGTTGTAGCGTATAGAGGATGTGCATGATCGAAATTGAATAATTGCTAATAATAATTAAATTCTCTCCTTTACTGTATAGAGTTTCAGTATAAATTATTGAGCGAGTTCACCAAGACGTAATTTCGGTTTAAATTCAATATAATTTCGGAAAAGCTCATGGAATTGAGTAATCACGCGAGACTGATGGGTTATTACGTAACTTATTCTAATAATGGGCCGGACTAAGACGATCGAACTTTGCATGACAAGTGACTAAAAAGGGGATCGTAGTCATTAAGCACAGTTGATAGTTCTCTAGGAATTAATCGTCATAAACACAACTATCCGATACTTTAAAGTATCCTTCGTGAAAATTTACTTTGCGTTCATGGTACTACGAAGATGGTCTGCGGTGTTTTTAAGTGATTTAGGGGAAAGCTGAAATATAATTCCACTAGTCCTGATATATTAAAAAGTAGATTACATATATTTGTTTCTACTTAAAAAGTTAGAAACATACAATGGATATAATGAGCTTGTTTGAAAAACACTTGAAACAGCTCAGGGAGTATATTGAAACATGTTTCACGAATTTATGAAATATGTAACGATATATAAATAAAACATGAGAATAATTTATTTATGTCGATTTTGGTGTTACAAGTTGACGCATATTTACTGGTAATTTAAATAGACCCTTCTCTCGATAAAAATTAACGAAAGAATAAGTGGAACGATATAAACATTGAGTGACTTCTTAATTTATCGATATACAATAAACTTCCTTTCATTTGACTAATAAAAATTCTTTCATGTATAAATCGTATTCGTGAATCACGATGAATCACAATGTATAATGGAGAAAGGAAATTTTACTTTATAAACAAGAAAGAAATACAATATTTATTCTTTTCTTTATATGCATACGTACATACAGTAACAAATAGAAAGTTTAAAGTTAGAAAGTTCAATATCTAAAAAGAGGGTCAATCTATGTACCGATAAATATATGTAATCGTGAATACTGATCGAAAAGCTCGGTATTATAAATAGATACTATTCTAAAAATTGATGTTACTATATACGAGAACTCAATATATCTTTCGTCCAATGACCCGACTCTTCTTGGCTTACGTAGTTCTAAGAGATATTTCAGATTAGTTCGAAGTTAGTCCTTCAAGAACAAACGGCCATTTCTCAAACTACAAGAGGGATTTTACGATTTTAGAAAAGATTTCAGAACCCCTTATGTTTCTGACTTTTATATCTTTATATACGGACTATACTTTACAAATCAGGTACGAATCAGTTGCAAATATTTAAAAGGAAATATCATTAAAGTTGAAATTAGTACCTTCTTGAAGTCCTTGCAACAAATTCACGTTTGAGAAAATAGATTAAATGGAACGTGTAAGTTAGCAAAGAATTAGCATATCATAGTATACTATAGAAGTGTTAGAAGTCCGAAATTGAATTTTACTGACATAAATAACTTCACGTGAAAACTGGTTTAAAATTGATTTCTCTTATTTTAAATGCGTAAAATATTCAAGCGACCCGCTAAAATATTCAAATTAACGTCATGAGAAATGTGGATGTCACAGAATGCCGAATGTATAAGTACACCTATTATTGTCATATGTATAAATATACATATATTTGTTGCTGAGGTGTATATGTGTACATAAGTGTATACCCTTCGTATAGTGATTCGTATAGACAACCATGGGATTGTCTCGCTTCAAACAGCTTGAAGAAAGATTTTCATGGGATTTACAGTTTTCTGAATTTATCTGAATGCCCTTTGTGCCCGCCCTTATCTCTATTTCCTGGTCTCCTCCGAAGAATATCCTTTTATCTTTTTACTTCAAAAAATGTTTCCTATCGCGATACTTCACAGGGTTTTGCTCACCAGAATGCTTTTTATGAATCGCTATGGACACATGTATATACATATATGTATCACAGTGTATGTTGTTTGTATTCTCGCGTGCGCAGTTGTACCTTAACAAAAATTCTGTACGTTATACCAACGATAAAAGAAAATTGCACCGTTAGGTAGTTCAATTATTCCAACGATACATGAAACCGTGTAATTTTTAATTCGGACACTTCAAACGAAATCACATCGCGATAAAGACAAAATATTTATTTGCGCGGAGATTGCATTATTTCATTTTTAGTTGTCAGATTCAACAATTGGGATTTTAAGAGCATCAAGGACGAAATTGCAGACCCTTTGCGGAGATTGTTTAATTCTGAGAACCCTATCTCATTAAGGTCATCCTTTTGGGCGCAGATTTAATTAATTCCTGTGAGTTCTTGGTTGAGGTCGCAATGAAAAATTAAATTTCAACCATTTTCTTCTAAAGAACCTTTTCTATCGTTGCACGATACAGTTGTAAACTAATTAGATTCTTCTCAATCAATATGATACAAACGATCGATTAAATTGTTACACGCATCGTTACATACATATGTAGTTACAAAGTTTCTTATCCGATATACATCTTTTAATTACACCGAGATGGTATCCGTCAGCATGCAGTAGCAAATTATTTCACGTTGGCTTTTTCATGTACAAAATCACTATAAAACTCTTTTCTTCGCTTTCCTCATTTCCAAGATCACCCATTATCGCGAGAAACTCGCTGGCGTAAGCGTTACTTCCTTTATTGCCAGGCCACAGATTGAGTAGCACTACTAGCATCAAGTAGAATCATCCGTCCACAATCGGCCACCAACATTCCAAGGCTAAGTTATTGATTCTGAATTGTTTAATCTCTAATTTTCTTTCAGATAACAACTAAGTCTATTAATTGCGTATAAAATTTATATTACGATCTTTTAAACTATAAAATATAATTTATATCCTAAATACATGAATTTCAAGTATCTTCGTTGTATGTGTATCGTCATAGTTGGTAATTATTTTAATGATTTGTAACTAATATTATTATATGTACTTATTAGTTTACAAGATGTTCAGAAGGAAATATTCAAACTTCATGAAGATCGTAATCTTCAGGCTTCTTCCGGGATATCTTGTTGATGCTAAAGTTCGTCGACGCCACGTGGGTGTCAAAGCGCAAACTTCCTTCTAACATATCTTCTAGCACGTTTAACGAGTCTTCAAAACGGAAGCTCATCCTTCTTGTCTACCAATACTTGTACAATATATTCTATCTTCAATAATCGTCGAAGTTTCGTTCTTCCACCGAAACTTCGTTGTCTTCGTTAAGTTAGCATAATCAGAATTATTTTGACCTGTCTCTATCGTGGGCGTGCATGCTGTAAGATATATGCAGATGCAATGTTGAAAGAGACTTTTGAAACTCTTCATAAACTTTGAAAGATAAATAATGAATTACGAAGTAAGATACAAGTTAAATACTGCACCACGTTGTGTAGAGAACAGTTGTTTCTTCGTCTCTTTTCAATCATAAATTATCGTAAAATCTTGGCTTTCAATTCAGCGTCAGTGCTTCGGAAAGATAGTAATTTCTCAAATTTCTCAAAAATTATAAATATTTATCGTCAATACGGTATTTTGTCTTTAAATTAGTATAAATAATTCCTTAATATAAAATGTCACACTTGAAAAGGGTGTGTCACGTATATTTGAGCTCATGCTCGGGTTTTTCTGTTTGCGTCAATCGTTTTACAATTGAGAGATTCGTTCAGTCTTATCTTATGCATCGGTTCCACCTAACGAACGCAAACATCTTCCAGGGGTCGATGTAGATTCCTGGCTCGTTCGTTAGCGAGAATGCCGACTGTTGGCCATTCCTGGCTTTGTAAAAGTCACTGACAAACGAGGGGATAGGGAAACGAATATAAGATCGTATAATATGAAAGTGGAAGACTTCATCTCTCACGTTTTTTCCTGAAATCTTCCCACAAAATGGTGCATTCTATCGCAGGGCCGCTTCTTCCTTTTGGATAAGAATGTCTTCCTCTGAGCCACGTTTTTCTGAAGAAAGTTCTCTCATTTTCCACTGAACTCATTGTTGATAGGTTGACTTCGTCTATAGAGTAGAATTAGGAACGTTTGAAAATTTTTTAATATAAGAAAAGCGATAAAAACGCGGAATGAATTTTATCCATAAGAGATATCTAGATGACGTGCGCTGACAAAAGCTGAGGATATTTTGTTTTGCATTGACAAACCCGCAGCTAGGTAATTAATAAGTCTAATGCGAAACAAATTTAAGACCTTGGATGGCTGAAAGCATATTCGCTGTTTATTGCAAACAAAAGAATGTAACCCCTTCATAAAGTCGCTAGGAGATCCCGGGTTCCGCAGTAACCAGGCCATGGAAGAAAGATCAACAGAAATGCGATCAATAAAAGAGTTGGAGAACACATAAAGGAATTTGAAAAGCAATTTTCGTCCTATTTTACAGCAGAATATTACGTCTTAAGTGGGACAAAGAAGCGGGGCAAACAAAAATGGTAACGACAATCCTGATAGTGCTATCTAACAATCGCTGATATTCGCAATGGTGAAGATTATAGCTGAAAAAAAAACAAGTAAAATAAAGCGAAATAGTTCGCTTAAGCTGTAATTAAGTGAAGTAGAACAAAAGGGAAGAGAAAAAGTACGAGAGTTCCATGTAAAAAAGTCGAAAGCGACCGATGACAATAGATTACTAAATCAATGGGCCCGATAGTCAAGAAAGAGAGGCTGCATAGGTACCGTTATTGGGGAAACTTTGTCCATTTTTCTTGGTGGAAAAAAGAGTGGCTGGTGGAGGAATAAAAAGAAAAGCTGAAAGAAAAACAGGTGGGCAGGTGAGAATCAGAAGGGGTTAAAGTAGCAAGCAACGATGTTAGAACTATCCAGTAGACGTCGACGGTCTGTGTGCTCCGGCCGCGGAGGCTGCGCGGAAAAATCGATAGCCAACGCCAACCGACGGCGTCGTCGTCGACGGCGGCGACGGTAGCTGTGGTGGCGGCGGTAGTGGTAGTAGTGGTGGTGGTGGAGGTAGTGGTAGTGGTGGTGGTTGCGAGTAGCGCGATAGAGACCAATGGTGCAGTCAACGTTGGGACCGGCAGCCCAAAAGACACACGCGGAACTCACGCGTTCTTTACCCCTTCCGTCGAGCACCCCCTTCTGACACCTCTTACCCTCGAACAGTCGTACGGCCCTGAAAGAACGTGCCGCGATCCGAACTGCTTTTTTTCTTTGGGGCACGCTTCAGTCCGCAGGCAAACGAACACAGAGAAGCCGTACATCGGCTATAGTGCTCGTTTACCGGACGTGTAGTGGGTGTGTGATAGAAATGTAATGCTAGTGACGCGACGTGACGCGACGTAACGCGATCCAACGCGGTATGACGTTTCTTTAGTTCTTTCGTCATCGTTGCCTGTCTCCCTGCTGCGTACGGATCGCGTGTGAGCCGACGACAAACGCAATGTTGTGACGCGTGACACAGCGCACCGGTCCGACACGGCGTTTCAATGCTCAGGGACGTTGCCTCCGTTCCTTCGTATCTTCTTCTCGTGTACATCCGAGCATGGATGATAAATGTTCGAGTGAACGGTAAATGTCACCCGGGAGCCAAATTTATCGATCTGCGTACACGTATTAATGGATCAGTATGTGATAACTGTACGTTGAAAATCGGTATGGTTCTTGGAGAGAACGTTTCGCTATTCACCAGGATTCTCCATCTCCGCACCGTGTCAGAGGTTCTCGCAGAAATATGACGCTACCGCTACGCGCCTTTTTGAGGACAATGACCTCGTGCACCTTGCTTCCTTCCTAGTCTGGTCTGACTTCGTTGCTGGCTTAAGCGTTTTACTTTTTTTCCCTCGCTCCGTCTGCTTGAATAATGAACACGTCTTGAGACTTTATTTCGAAGCATTTCAGTTAGAAGATTTTGAACGAATAATTTTATTTTTTACCGTTATTTCGCATTCTACAAGCATTATACGCAGTCTTGTTCGCGTATCGTGCGTACCTTGTTAGGAAAATTACGTATATAACTTCTAATTCGTACCGTGACATTTACAACGAGAATTTTACGCGATATTTTCAACAACGCCACACAGTATACAACACTGAAGTCATTAGCGTTCCAACTAGACCGAATGCGGTTTTAGCGGTACTTCAATTTCTATGGATATACGTATACAGCTTTATTTATAGTTCCCAATTTGTCGCATTGGAGCTAAATCTCTGTATAAACGTACACAGTGATGCGTTATCATTGAAATAAGATTACGTTTCCTTCTTACATCATTGTTTGCCTAATTCTTAGTACCACGCATTATGTGTAAGTAAATAAAAACTACCGAGACATTTCAATTTAACTATCCCGAATGTATACTCTGTTCTTGTCCCGAATATCATTATCTAAGTAATCGTCAAATTGATCGTTTTCAGTCCATATTTAATTGAAAATTCTATTGTACGTTCTATTGTGATTTCCCTCTCGGGCTGCACGAGTAGTATTAATCAGTGTAGTGGCTTATAACAATACATTCCGACATGCATAACACTGAAAAATCCTCTTTTATGTTCTCCCCTTCTTCCATCATTCTTTTACTCTGTGTCACTTCTCTGCCTCAAGAGCAATCCTCTACTCTCGTCGAGTCTACTCCAGCGTATCCCTGTGTACAGCCTAACGTAAGAATGAATGGTTAAAGACATTACGAGCTGTAAGTTCTACACAATTATTATTTTTCCGTTCTTACTTAACTATTTAGCTAAAATACACGAAACTTCGTTGTCATTCAGTCTTATTTCGAACCGTGTACGTTTCATTAAAATCATGCCCTCTGTCCTTGACGATTTATATGACGATCTACTTATCATTTACACATTTTATTTGTTTTACTTCTAATTTACCATTATTCGCAGACAACCGTGGTGATTTTCCAACAATCCTATAACAATCTGCGCAAATTATTCCCTTTGAGTCGGCTATGAAAGGTCGACATTTGGTATGCCGATACAAACGAGACACCTCTTTGATCACTAAATTGATTCGATGAAGTAGTGGTAATTAGCACGCAGATCTTAATTCACTTGTTATCGGTTACTTGCCCAACGAGAAGCGTCGGAATTTCAAATATTTCGAAGGAGCCCTGCGACGATTTTATTTCTATAATAGGTAATTTTCGCGTTAACTGTTAACTTAGTGCCTCAATAATTTATCTAATTACGTCGGGTGCACAATTTGAATAATTTGAAGATGACGTTGCTTCTGTATTTTATCGTCCTGTAACGCTTTGACTTTCACTTTCTTCAGAAATTTTCTTCCTCCTATACTCCATCGTGTTTTCTTCGTCTCATATTTCGCAAATTATCTTCACCACGAAAGTGGTTACGATAAATTTTTTTCATTCTTCGCATATTTTCATCATCGGTTGTCGCTTCCGGTTACGTTACGCGAATGAACTGTCTCGAATTTACGATATATCTTTCTCTTTGTTTCCTCGTGATTGGTTGGAATGTTTCGAATAGTTTGTGGTCGGATCGTGGTGTAGAGTTTCTGGTATAGTGATCGCCATGCAAAACATAGTCTTGTCTATGCGACCCATATTTTGGAGAAAAAATATCGAGATGCGATAAATCGATAAAATGAATTTCATTTTGGTCACGACACAATTCCGGATATTATTCCTTGTCCGAACGAATAGTAGTTGTAAACTGTTACATAAAGCTAGTTGTATAAATCATCAAGAACAGAGGGTATGATTTTAATGAAACGTGTATGTAAACTAATTTACATTTGAAGTATATTTATAACTGGAAACTCATCTTTTTGCATCTCTTAACGTATACTATATGTTTAGAAAACCACTTCATCGAGTTTGGTGTTCAACGTAAGTTACTCCGTCGAAGAATATCAAGTTTTAAGTTTATTTTGATCGATAACTCTTACGTATTTCCTGTATCTTCCTCGGATAAGTTGATTAACTATTCAAATTGACGAGATTTCATTTTTGTTGAATAACTCAATTTCATTTTCTTCGGTTTTCTTTTAACGTGCGCTTTTCCATCATTATAAGATACACATTAAACTGATGGACGACGTTGAAAGCACCATAAAAATTTCGTATTTCTGTTCCGAGCGTTCCTTTTTAATACGCTCTGTTATGATCTGCAAAAAAAAACACCGTGTTTTTTCTGAGATTCTTCGTAATCGTGTAATCTGTGTCCTTGTTGGTTAGAGAAATAAATATATAAGGTTCGAAGGAAAGACTGTTATCCTCTCGTGTTTCGTAGAGTTCAGTGGGAAACCAAGTGTTCTAATGCGAAATAATGGTGGAATTGAAAAATTGGAGCTGGAAAAACGTGACAGTCAAGAACGGGAAATTTTTCGTGGGTTTTCCTGGGGTCGATACCTTGTTATCGGAAAGCACTAGTCATTCTGATAAAACGGTATGGCGGATATCGAGATAAATTACAAAACAGCGGTGCCGTCTCGACCGGTATGATTTTCGCAAAAACATATGGCGATGTGTTTCATATTTGTTGCAGCAATAAGACACAACTTTTCTCGTAAATTCTTCGCGTCGCAAACAAAAACACAAAGCGAATGATATCGATTTCTACGAGAAATACACCTATTTTTCCCCTATCTTTCTTATTAAAAAAGGAAAAGAATCCCTCGAAAGAAACGTAATTACGCTTCATCCCGTATCAGGTGTTCGCTTAGATCTTATTATTTCCTCCTCGTCTGTCGCGTATTTTGCGCTTCTCCACTAATACCTTCGTGTCATCGATATACAAATTTTCAGTGCAAGCTATACAGGGATAGGGAAATGTATAAATCGAGCCAGCGATTTGCCGCGAAGGGCGGCTGAAAGACGCGGAAGAAAAATGTGTGCTTGACGAAGTGGAAAAGCCTTGACGGAAAATTCACTGTCTTTTTTTAAACGGGCTCGCGTATTCACTCTCGTCTTTTCTCCTATACCCTGCAAAAACGTTAGATTGGAACAACTTGTTTAATGACCGAGCTTTGAAAATCTCGCAACATTTCCTGAATGTGGAAGATTATATATTTTCTCTCTTTCTGTATATCTGTATATTGTTTCTTCAAAACATTTTACTTCGTTTCAGCGGATCTTTTGACTATGAGAGAGAAATGGCAGTTCTTTTCTTTTCTTAAGGAATTTATAACTTCCGCCTTATTTATCCTGTTACTTGAAGGTAGGATGATTGCTGTCGACGGGAGGACGCAGAAAATTGCACACTTTTCGATGTTAAGATGGATTAGCGGTCGAATATATTTCGTAAGTTGACAAGGATGTTCAGCGAGAGTATTACCAAAAGGAACATGAACAATGAAATATAAAAAGAATTCGGAAAACATGAAAAGAGTTAAATCCGTGTAGCACAAGCGTTCGTGATCCCGTGACAACGAGTGAGAGTCCCCCACAGAGCAATAAAGAGCAGCTTTTCATTTTGCACTTTTTAGGGCGCGCATTCAAAGCGGAAAAAGATTGTGTCGGACTAATCCGCGATTTCTGTGTGCCGTTAAAAGAGAGCAACAATGAAAATTCGGGCGACGATCTATGTTCGAGTTTAGTAGAAAAATCTCGTTGCTGAAGCGTGTTTTTTGGTAACGTGGCGTTTGTCATTTTTCTGCGCTCGTACGCTGTGCGTATATAAATGAAATTTCGTGATCAAGAGTCTTCGAGCCTCGAGTTTCAAGCGCTTAACTTCTCACGCCAGCAATAAAGGTCGAGATCGATTCTCGTTAACCATCGTAGCAATAATCATTTACAATGGACGTTTTACCATTGATAAAGAGGACCCAGAAGAGGAGCGAGATATTTTCGAGGACGACGAAAAGAGGCATTCGTCCTTTCAACTTCTTGGACATCAGTTGCACGCGTTGTTCGATAACCAATGCTTCGATGACGAATTTAAAGAGACGTCGATTCTTTGCGCGTAAGTGAATCACGTTTTTCAAAATAAACACCCGTCGCTTTCACAAGAATATACATATATAAATATTTGTATGCAAATTAAATGAAGGACTGTGTTCGTAATGTGCATCGTGAAAAGAGGAAAAATTTTCAATGAAATTTTGCCATACCCATCCTTGATCAACGAAAATTGTGAAGAATGGATGGTGCGAAATACTCGGCGCATTGTTACATTTAAGACGCGTTATCTTCGGTCTTAATGGAATTGTGTGGAATTCAGAGTCCCCGAGAATACTCCAAGATTTCGGAGAAATGGACAATGTTCAAACACGGAATTGGCGAATACGGAAAGAACGTGAAGCGTGTCAGGTAAGTCGTTCAGAAACATTCACGAACGAGTGTTAAACTTTTAAACTTTTATTGTCGAAGAAAGTTGTCTCCTTTTACGATATAATGATAAAAGTTGCAATTCATATTAAATGTTATACACAAGTGTAGAATTACAATTAGAAATTACAAATTGTAATTACAAGTTGAAATTACACTGCGACGCGGTTATTTTTCTATCAACGAAGCGATGACCATACATCAAACAATATAGGATAATTTGTTCCTGTTCGTGCAGAACTCGAAATTGCGATAAATTATAAAGTTGGGCCTCTCGTAATTCTTCAACAACAATAACAACAACAACGATAAAGTTGTTCTAGCTAAAAGCAATTTCCTTTCAGTTAAAAAAAGGAAAGGCGGACCGCCTTGACCTCGTTCTACTTTTTTTATAACACGTTGCACACGTTGCACAGCTTCTCTGCTAGACGTAGACACCTCGAAAAGACGAATCCCCACCTTCGTTTCTTCTTTCCTCGTCCTTTGCCAAAAGCCTTGTCGACCTCTCGAGGGCGACGACCCGGTTATCTATTAACCAGCGGATTTATTCCCCTTTCCACCTTTTCGTTTTAAACCGAGATATTAAATGGAAGATTGTAAAAAATGTTACTCATCCGCAGCATGAATGAATACAAGTTACTTCCTTACTTCACTTTCATACTGAAGAAGCGCATTGTGTTTCTATGTTTTATCAATGAATATTTTAACCACTAAATGCATTACATACGATCTGCATCGTAAGTAATGCAGCAATTACGACGAATAATATATCATCGTATTGCCTTTGATAAATAAAACAAGAATAATAATTATTTATTATTTTCCTACTTTGTTTTGCTACTTGTACTCGTTCTGTTTGATTTGTGAAATGTTGAATTTAGAAATCTTATTCCAAAGAATTTACCGCGCGCTGTTTGCTACAATCCTGCCCTTATTTTCGCAACGTACACGAGGTGCTTTACCAGACTGTTGGACAATGCTACCAGCTAATAAACTTAATGACTCTATAGCCAGCGATGGTAATTATAAAGGCAACAACAATTTAGTTGGCAATAAAACGTAGGAAGAGAACAAAAGCAACACAACAAACGATTTATTTTCCGAAATTGTTTACGTCCGGCAAACTGTGTTTTCCTCTGTTATTCTGTATTTATCACAATCGAATTTGCGTGTTGCACCATGAAAACGTGTTTTTATCAAGCAACGCGAAGTATTAGGACAAATATCGCACAGCCGGGAAACAAATACTTATCCCTGTGGCTTTACTTGCTCATCCTTCGTTTGGTAAACACGTTTCCATCATTGGACAATCGCATTCGCGACACAGTGTCAAATAATTTACACGATCAAACCCAGGACAAGAGTTAAAATACCCGAATTTACCAGTTATTCCTTGTACGATGTGTGCACGTTAAATTCCTTGAGTCTTTAATACATTTTTCACAACGCTAAGTGATGTATACGAACACGAGCTTCCATTATAAACGATCTACGATAGGAAAAGCTGTTTGCAGGTAACGTGAATCGATTTGATCCACAATTTTATCGCGATAATTGAGAGAAGATGCGGATACTACTAGATAATTTTGCATAGTAGTTATTATATGCGATTATTATTATGCATCTCGAACATCTGATCCAAATAATGGAAGGATTATTCGTATTTGTACATAGTATTAGAATGTCAGTGCAGTGTGTGTTAATTAAAATCAATAAAGCGTCGTGCAATAATGTTGAATTTTATGGAAAGTCAGTGTTAAGTTGATGCATGAATAGCAACTATTATCATGTAAATATTCGTGAAGTTAGTCATTCTAGGTCTTGTGTAGAAAATTATAAGCCGTGCCATTTTGCAAGGCTACGCTGTGTCCCATTATTTTTATGCGTCATTAAATTCATCTAGTTCGCCCGTGTATAAAACTTTCTTAGTAATATTTTCATTCGTCTAATTAAAAATAACGATATGTAATTTAAATAGTCATATCCAATGCCGTAAAAGAATTTTAACGTTTGATACACGAATTTTATGAAACTTTTCCGGGTGACGTTTTGTTACGCTATAATTAAATTCAAAGTTAATGACGTAAAACTCGATATACGTATAAAACTCTCTGTTTCATAGTTCTAGCCTTTGAAGTACGTTTTACATTTTCAGTCTTCTCTATTCGAACATGGTATACATTTAAGGTATGTGTCAGTTTCAAGAGTCATGGGTTAGTTTCTAGTATCTATCACGAAGAAAAGTCATGAAACAATCCTAATTAAGAATCGCATTAAAACATTATGAAAGCAACTATGTTACTTATAATAACTTCAGCGCTATCTTGTTATGTTTAGAACGAGCTGCATTAAACAAGGGAAGCTTTTACCAATTTAATCCAAAACCGTCAACGAAGAGATTATGTTGTAGTACCTGCATCGTCTACACGTGATAGTCGTTCATTCACGATATAACTTGTGTTTTACATAAATTTATACAACAGCCCGAAGCAAAGTAGAAGTTTTCACGTATAAATGGATTTATGGTCGTTAACTTAATCCCGATATAACTTATCCATAATTATCGAACGTTTAACAGGGTGTATTTTAGAGAGATTTTATTGTACTTTTAGTTAATTAGCTTCGGGTGCAATGACCAGACTATCAACCGAGAGCTAGAAATATTTTTGCGCCGCCAATCAGGTTAATAGCGTTTCGTTCGACTGGTGTAGCGCGGGCAAGAATCGTGCACACAAACGTATCTGACTCACGTGTGTACACGTATACGTCTATGAGCAATCTCATTAAAGGAACCAATTGTTTCCAACTCATATTCAAAGTTGCATTCAAGCGTGTAGACTAGAGCGCACCATAGTTTTCCGTTTTACACGTCAATTCCTTCTACTTTCCACGAAAATGAATGGGAGGATGTCAATGACGTTGGGAAAACAAAATTATCGTCGTTGGACGATGCTTGCTTGGTGAGTAGAAAGCCGGTTTTTAAGCTTCTCTTTCAATTCCGCGGGTTACTATCCCCTACCTTTTTCCTTTGAAAAATTCTAGAGACGCCGTTATTGTGGTGTACGTTTACAATATACGCTACAGAATGAATGAAGTACTTACTCCTTTCAACACTGATAATGATTTTGGTCGCTTATAAATATTGCATACTTTGTACTGAAATATGATCTTCAAAAAAAAAAAAAAAAAAAGGAAAAAGTAGGAAAGGACATTAACACTTGAGGAGTGTCGTATTTTTTTTAATTGTGTACCGTAGTGATCTTTCTTATTCTTTTGCTTTTGCGAATCGCAAAGATGTATAATTCGTTCATTCTAAGAAAGATTATGCTTTTTCAATTTTACGATTCAACCGCTACGCTACCGCAAATTATTTTTCTTCGATGCCAGAATGCTTCTCATCAAAGGAGAGGGATAAAGATCGAGAACATTGAGACAAATATATCAGCCATTATGATCAACGATATTTCATTTATATTCGGATTACCTGTCGACAATTTTTTTGAACCATTACAATTTCCAACGATTATATTAAAGCATTATATGAACCATCGACATATTTATCGTTGCATGGCCGTATTATAATATTATTACATCGTTCCGTGTATTTATTACATTCGTCTGGTTGTGTGACATTGAGACATTAACGAGTTCTATGAAATTCTTTCGTCACTCGTATTTATAGATTTATGATAGTTAATTTTGCATTTAATATCTTCCTTGATCGTTAAATAATATAATCGGCGCATTTGAATGGAATTATACTAAAAGTGATATAAATCAAAGTAATTCTATCGGTAAAGCAGTGAATGTTAAACGTTAACGTCGTTTCACTTAGGTACTCGACAATTATGCGCATAAACGTTTGACTAGGAGAATATCACCTTTAGCAAGTATTCCTTACAAGTCCAGACATAACCAATTTCAATTATACTGGGTAATCTCCGCCGCCGCGAGTCTCAAGTTACCGCGAACAGTGCAAACTTGTAGACAAAGCTCGCAACATAGGATCGTCATACTACTACGTGTCGTTCCGTGAAGGTGTATTGTAGAACATAGAATTATGAAACTTCCCTTCCCACTTTCACTCGTTGAATGAATTGAATATTCGCCTTTGTCCTTTCTTCTTCGATGCAGTTTTTCCGTGTGAAACAGGCGTGAAACGTGCTCTTTGCATTCATTTAATATCGTCATTTTGTGTTTATTACTTTTTGTATTCTCGAGCTTTATGGAAACGGCCGGTTCTTTGGAAACATTAAAGCACATTTCCTATAATTGCGTAAAAACTTGTGCTCTTTGTCCCCATAATGCATTTAAATAGAATCGCATCATTAATTCCGTAATTTTACATTTATTTTGTGTTCCCATTAAATTTCCGACTAGTAATGAGGTCACGCGGTACTTATAATAAAAATTGCGTTGGATACCGATGAAAGAACCATCCATTATGATTTCACCAGATCGATAGAATCTAGATATCACGCGATCATACAAACTTTTATAAATTTCACTATTAATACTCGTCTTCCTCTTTTAAAATATTATTTTATTAATAATGAAAATATTATTTTTTATAGAAATATAAGACTAAGATGCAATACTGTAATTGGTTATATACGTTCATATATTTTTAGAGCTGTTAAGAGCTGTCTATAAACGCTTGCATTCTCCGCATCTCTGAGCTTTTCTCATTTTGAATGCCTCGCGAGCTTCGACGTTCATATAATTACATGCACGACGTGTACGTATTACGACAGAAACAATTTTCTTCCGCGATTACTTGCAATAATTTCGGTACTCATTATCTTCGCCTAGAGCTTTACGTTGCATGCTGAATATAACACCCATACTTAGTATCAAATAATTGTATGCAGTGGTAAGCAAAACTCGCTCCTAGCGGCACACGTCCGTGGAATACTAAAGAGGATTCGCTTATTAATTCTCAAAAGAATTTGACCGTCATTCCAGTCAGTTAGATTTTACTTTTGTATTAAATGTTAAGCTTTGAACGCTTCGTCGCAATAAACCACTTAACAAATAAATTTTTCAGACAAAATTTAGTCTTAATGTTCAGTTTGATTAATACAATTCCCACAAGTTTGATTAAAATCTCTTCATAAAATTCACTCTAATTTTATACCGAAAGTTGTTACGTAATAAAAAAATAACGAACCTTCGAAAGCTTGTAAGTGACTTGCAAAAATATAATATTTCGTTAGATCTCATAATGCATGGTTTTCTGTAAATATATTCTTCAAGAGACAGAGTGGCAGCGTGGTAGGTACGTGGTAATTTTATTTTTATCTTTAATTTCATTTATAAAGCGTCAAACGACCTGCCAATTTCCAGTTTAACGAAGCTAAACTTATGACAGCATCGCGATAGAGGAGGGGGTGCAGAGAAGAAATGTACGACGAGACGAAGAAAATTGATTTATGATATCCCGATAGTGCCGATGGGCTCTCATATCGGATATTGCACGACACGATGTTCAGGGATAAAAAGCCCTGTTGCTGGTTACGAACGAAAACATAAGGAACATTAGATATCGATAATGTCTACGTACCTGTACGACTCAATTTAATTTTTTGTCTTGATGACATCATTCGCTATCGTACGGAATTTCATTTACGTCCCCCTTTGCGCTATCTAATTTGGAAACTTAATAGCGGTTGGTTGCTTTCTTGAGTTTTGACTACATTGTTTCGTATACCACATGAAATACCACTTCCACTGAAACTTTCGTTTCAATCGTTTCCATCTCTTTTCTCTTCTTCTTTAATCTACCGCTATGGCAAGCATACAGATTGTTTCTCATCCCGACAGAAGTTTACGAGTCTTATAACCTTTCCGTTATTTCTTGGTAGAACATCTGAAAGTTTAAAATTTTCCCTATTTCCTTCCCTAGATCCTTTCATTGATTCCAATTTTATCAATATACGAACACGGGATACTACCATGGAAGATTTTGCAAGTGGACGTACTATCTGAGAAACGCAATGGCACGAATGTAACGAGTCGTTCGACTGCAACAGAGATGTACCAATGTTGAAAGTTTCGGAACACATTTACAGTATTCGGCTGGCATACGTTTAGTCAGCGATATGGCGGTTTCGGTTCCTCTCGCAAGTTCTATCAACAATTCGATGACATTACAAACTTCTGTTGCATCTCATTTGAAGTCATGCGGAATAAGAGTTATTGCAAAATTTAAAAGCGTCTCTCTCTATTCGAAATATTCCTCCTCTGTGCCTGTTATACCGTATAAGTCAGTTTAATATCTGCCGCCCATTATCAGACATTTAAAAACTGTGTCGACGCCAGAAAGGGAAATAAATTTTTCCTCGGCGTAGCATTTAAATTGAAACAATAAATTGTTCCATATTGTATTGAAATGACGCAATTCATGATGAAATTTTCGTTCCTTATCGAAACTTTTTAACGACAAAGTGAGATCTGATAAATTCGTGACAACGCTATTGGACATATTAACCTGACTAAAATGTGCAATTTCATTACTATATACTGTTTGTTAATTTTCCAATAAAATAAAGAAAACACGCTAAAATAAAATTTCTCTCTTGGGACCATATAATATTCGTTTCATAATGTTTCATGATAAATCGTCCTTTTGCACTGCAAATTTTAATAAATTTCTCATTCCTTGGCAATATTATTAACAATAAACCGATTTCATAAATTTGTAACATTATTATTGGGCATGTCACTTAAATATATCATTTCATTATTCTATGTTTAACAACTAATTACCTAATGAAATGAACGAAACACATTTAGATCAAATCTTCCTCTAACCGCATAATATATATTTACTAGAGTAATTCCGCAATAGTTAATAACTAGCTTCAGGCAAGGTATCCAGTTAGTAACTAGCTCTTAACCGTATATCTTCTTATAAGTCCGCATAAGTTTCCTATAAAGTCTCCGCTTGGGGTATCAGTTTCCCGCAGGTGTCGTCGAAGGCACCGGGGAAACTAAATCGACGTGCACAAAGTTCACGGTAGATATCACCAGCTAAAACAACTGCGTACATACGAGCCGTCCATTTTAAGCTTGTTCGTTTGTATCTCGACAGCTCGTACTCGCTTGCAAATGGTTCTCGCATCGAGCGATACATTGGGATGCTAACAACGCGATTCGCTGCTGTCACCGGGAAACCTATCCCGCGAAACGTGCTAATTCATACATGATACGATATACTCTTCCTTAAATTATATTCGATAGGTTGCCTTAAACATATCAGAGTGTCAATCCATTTCCTCAAATTTATCGTCATGCGCATCATCGAGACAAAGCAACGTCTGCATAGTTTTATATTATGTAATAAAAAAAAAAAAAAATATCGTGATCTTGACGTCTTGACAGCACAGGCATGAAATCTATTACACTATTGGATATATTACACACATACGCAGTTGGAATTCATTTTCGCACGTGATTATATCGCCAAGACTTTTCATTTACACGAAACTACGCAACAAAAGAACTATCACATTTATTAGCGTTACCTTGGCAACGTAATTTAATACAGTGATTTTGTAGTTTACGAACGAACGAGACGCAATGCTTCTTCGGATATGACTGCCAGGAAGAAAGACGAAATCGAACGAACGACGTTTCGCGGTGCGATGCAATAAAATGTATTTCATCTCATTTAACGGAAATGCTTCGATCTATTCGTCAAGAATCGTCATTATTTTAGATTATCGCCATATGTTCTTCGCGACTTTTTCTTACAGAAGAAAGAAAAGTATGCGGAATTCGCAAACGTTCTAAACTTGATTTTATATCTAATCTCTTGGCTTGAATACTCTGGTATGCACCTTTTCTAGGATAATTGAAAATCTACTCCTGCGGCTTTTCCGTGGTTGTCGAAGTGCTTCCGCTTCTTCCTCTTCCTTCTCTGCCTCACTCCTTCAAGCATCGAAAATGCGAATTATGTATGCATCCTATCCTCAACGCTGATGCTCAGCGCATCGTAGAAAGACCTATGTCATCTATGTACATGTGACATAATGTAACATTAGTAGAATTCCACATCAAAGACATTGTCACAAAATTCTGTGTAATAAAATAAATCAAACTGCGCGAGATTTCGCATTTAATTTTGATAATTTTACTCTCCAGATGGACTTTGTATTTCAAATCTCGTGCTCATATACGTCAAACGTACAATTTCGTGCGGTAGACAATGAGCAAGTTATAATAGTCGAAGACAATGATCGAAATAGCCAATATACGATTGTTCGGAAGGACTTGATTGAAAAATGCCAGGTCGATACCATTCGTTCGACTATAAAGCGTCCAATATTATGGCCGATACAAAGTTTTATGGTTTACTGTGCATTCCATAGGGAAATCATCCGGGAAATTACACAACGGAATTTCAGCCAACTTTGAGCGGCTATCAGCATGATCTCGCATAGAGGATTTGTCGGGTTACGTGATTAATTAATCTCTCAGACGTTAGAAGAAGGATTACCAAGATCGATCATTAATATTATCTATATCCTGTCGCACATACATTTGTCGTGCGCAACCATTTCTACCGATAGGTCGTTACGATAGATTACAAACTTAGAGTTAACAAATTGTTTAAACTTGGCGACGACATTTAAATACCAGTCTGATAGATATCAGTCTGCATAAACTAACAAACTCTATATTCTATATGATATCTTTATTATATCATCGTTGCATAACACAAATGGCATTCATTGTTTGATCGTGTACAGCTTGTTATGCAACTCGTAATTACGTAATTTACCATAAAGGAGTATTCGTTATCCTTGATGCGAATTCGTTGAACGATATTCAACGATAAAATGATACAGAGGGTGTAGAGAAAATTTGCATGGAGCTCCGAAGATTCGGATACAATATCGTGACCCTCGAAAATCCGGCGTAATTCGATGACGTCCGGAGCTTTAAGAGCTTTGGAGCGGACAATCCCTCGTCTTCACTAGCATTTTCCTTTCTTCGGAGTCCAGGTAACCACGCGATGTTGACTTAACGCCGTCCCCGTTGTATTTATCTGACTACGAACACGAGTGCCAGCGGATAATGCCAACATTGTGTATTCACGTGGAATATTGCTCACATTTATACGCGACCGTGGCTCGTTCTCACGTATGCAAACTGCGAATACATGCGGATACGCGTCTGCTTGTATCGTGTCGTGCCATCTGAAAGTCTTGAAGAGTGCCACTTCGTACTCGCTGAGACGATATTCTTTGCGGATCTTCTAGAGGGAAATATCCAACGCGAGCGAACTGCTCGTTGGAATAATAACCACCGATACGACGAGCGTAAAGGAGAGCGATTAAACGTTCTATAGATTTTAATCGGGAGAAACAAGTTGTTTTCGTGAATTTTCTAGCGCGAAAAAATTCTCTAAAATTCTCGCGTATTTACAAATTTTCTATGCGTCCTTTAGCACCATTGAGGCTTGCATTTAGCACAACACGAGTATGTACGTACTCTTAAAATATTTGTCATGCGCACGTGTGTGCATGTTTACTTGCAAAGTGTACTTAAGTCCTGGCGACTGCTACTTTTCCAAATAAAATTCGATTTTGGCCCGATGAAAACTCCTAACTCAACGACTAAAGGATAGAATAATTCTATTTACTTGCTTATTAATTGATGAGTAATTTTATACTTATATTGCACGTTATGCCATTTTTTTCTTTTTTTTCTTAGATATAGACTGTTGGGCAATTGAAAATAAAATCACCCACCCTATATTCTACCTAACAAAACTAAAAAACTGTATACAGTTTCGAATTTTCGTTTGCTCTATTATATCTGCACGTACCTTGGAAATAACAGGTGCATATAAATTGCCATTTGATTGTTAGTAACACCAATATCGCAGTTAACTGTTCGAAAAAGGACGGGAAAAAGAGCTATGAATTTGTTCAATATAGATGCGACACATTGATTCGCGATAGTTATATGAACAATACGCAGAGACAAAATTGCAAAATTTGGCAGCAGTAACGAAACAGTTATAACCTCTATGACAAAAATGTCATAACATCGGTCGTAATTTAACTTTGTCGACAATAAAACGCTGCTTCTTTTCAACCTTATGAGTTTTCGCGAGCCTTTCTATTTACTACACAATTACAGCCCCTGTAGTACTGTACTTTGCTTTACAGCTGAGTCGAATGGAATGGTATTTATAGGCTCTTCGGCCAGGAAGAGATTACACATCTCGAGTCTCCGGACACCTTTACATTAGTTAAACATTTTAAAACAATTTTACATGGACGACAAAAAGCTATGAATGATGTAGGGATTTAATTTAGGTACGAATATAAATGACATAAATGTTTAAATGTTAGAAACAGTATATATTGTATATTCATTAGTATCGAAAATATGGCCTTTGTTGTGCCTATTGCAATATATGTATATAATAGTTATGCCTATCTCAATTTAACTTGATTTCTATTAGTATTTGTAGAAGAGCAGTTTAGCGTTTCTGCTTTGTGAATATGGCAGCATGATGACCATGAAACCGCACCATCATTAGATAGACTTGTCTGTAAATAAAATGAGTTCCATTTCCGATTAACGCAATTTGAATGGTATTTCAGACTCGACAACATCATTCAATTCTACATTTGCATATTTCATTCCAAATACATACTTCGTACTTTTAAAAGTCCAACATTTAATTAAATGATTCGCTTATCGCTCCTCAATGCATCGATGTATCTACGCTCGTCTACAAAATATTCCTGTTTCTTTTATCTTAAAATAATATAATTTTGATAGTAAAATATTTGAGTATAATATTGTTTTCACATATAAAACTCTATCAAATTCCTTTAATAGTGGAATAAATAATTTTCAAACATATTTTCACCTTTTCGTCTGTGTGAATTTGGATTTACGAAGTGGCAATAGTAATACTACTATATACAGCAAGCTACAATAATGAGAACTATTGCAAACTTTACTACTATTCCCTTTCTTTTTTTATCATAACCATAAATCTTGATCAGAGGACTTGGAGCTCCTGTTTGGATCGTGTAGTTTTCGTTCTGAAAGACTGTGGTGCGTGCTACTCGTAAATTCCAATCAGAATTTGCAATTTATGGAGTGGCTTAACTGAACACGAACACGTTTTGTGAATCTAACTGAGAAACCCAGAAATCTTGTTTTTACCACGATAATCACTACACAATTTGTGTTTATCAATCTATTTGTTCGTGAAATGCTGTTTGTTTCAATCCTTTCATTGTATGAACGAACATATTTTCTATAAAAATTATTTGCAGAGCTTGATTACACGGTTGTTATTTTTAACGATTCATTGCTAGAATTATTTTTGTGCAATTTATGTGCATGAAAGGTCAGAGTATGAAAATGTCGAAAAAGTAATTTTCATAGAAAAATGTCCAAAACACAATTAATATGTAATATAGGGAACAATATTGTGTCTTGGTGCATTTTAATTCAGCTATTATCCTCGAAATTTATATAAAGTATACAATCTCGCTGTCAAATAAGTCCTCCTTCATCAACAACATACATTAGAATGCAAAATATAAAGCCCACAGAAAGTGATTGACTATCAAACCCTATAATTCGTGCTTGTCCTATTTAGGTTATATAATATAATATCATTATAATATGCCAATGTTAGTATTGAAACTAAAACAAGTACGCAAGTATCTCGCGAAAGAAATTCAAAAGTGGAAGGGAGGGATGATTTTTTGAAAAGTAGAATTATCGAAATCTTTCTGAATCTTTGAATCCCTGAATCTTTCATTCTTGTGCTTTATTCACACTTTCGAAATCTTTACTTTGCATGCGGATATGTATTCGTTTCTAAATAAGCAAGTCGGATTTTCTTTTATATTATTTCACGAATAATTTGCCTTTGATGTAAAATATATGAATATATATCTGGTAAATATTTGATAAAGAGGAGGAAAAATTTATCCCCATGAAATATTGCTCGACAGGATAGAAGATATTTCGTAATATTTATCTGTGTATAAATTCTGCTTTATCGAATTTTTGACGTACACTATTGACACTACATATGACGAAGGAATAAACTAACACTGCGGTATCTAAGGGATTATAAAAAGTTTCACATTCAATTTTTGTGCATTATAAATATTTTGAAATTTAGTATTTTTAGTATTTTTAGATTAAACGTCTGAATTTGAAATGCACTTTGATTCACCCTTTAAATAAATTATTTGCTTTAAATTTCACGATACTGGTAAGAATTGTAAAATAATACACATACAGATAAAGTTTAATTATACCCTTGATAGATGTGTAATAATGGTTTCGTAATTCATGTACGCCATACTTATACGGAATACTATTTTCACATACTTCACGTGAAGTTCCGTTAATTGAATTTTCATAAAAAACTAGTTTCAGATTTATATTGCGTTTTTCATCGACACACTACTTTCATAACAGACTACAAATTGTGTGCCGAAAAGTTCCATCGATATCTCACGTTATAATGAGACTAATTAATACTTTAAACTATATCGGAGATAGTTTTTTAATATTAAAAAGCAACATTAAATGTTCTTCAATTAAGAAGAAAAAGTGTATGGGTTTTTAAATTCCTTTCTTTTTAATTAATTGACGCCAATAATAACAATCAGTTATAGCGTTTTGTGGAAATTTGTCGTTTAAAAAAACTGGCAGTAATTTTTAATTTAAGTGCACGCGTAAATAAATTAATTAACCGATGGTTTTGTGGAATAGAATGTTCAGGGAAGCTTATAAATAAAAATAAAAGATTCATGGCTCTTTGTATTCAATGTAAAACCGTTTCAATTGAAAGGACAAAAAGGGACGTTTAAAGAAACGATACAGGGATGAAACGATGCCGCAAGTTTTCAGCAGTGTAGCAGAGGAAGAAAAAAGCACATTTTCGGTCCTATTTGCCAAGACTTTTTTCACTAGTTCTGCTTCAAAGAGGTATAAAAGTATGGCGGGCGCAGTGTCAGTAGTAAATTCTTTTCCTGATCCGACACGAGCTCCAAGAGAAGAATTTACAGAACAATAATTGCGATCCAGTGTCTTTGCAGGGTAAACATTATAGAAAGACAATGTTTTAGTAATTGTTCTTTATTGAAAATTATTTTCTGCGCTTAATACCAACTCGCTATTGTGATCACTTGATTATTCCGTATGCTTTGACCTAAATCAAGTTAATAATGAACTTTTACAACTGTAGTCAGTTGTTTCATCGGAAAGCAAAAATCGAAGAGCGATATTTCAACATATTGATGCAACGTATACAAGCATACGTAATGTTTATTTTAATAATATATTTAATTTTTTATGACAATGAAGAAACAATTTACGTTCTTCGCATATGCAAGTATTTGCAGTATTCTTCCTGAACGTATTGTACGAATTTCACACATTTATATACAAGAAGCATATAAACATCGTTGTTTTTTTGCTGGTTTGAAAAATAACGTAAAAAAGGATTTACGAAGAACTTTGGCTCTCAGGTACAGATTTAGCGTGGTATACGAATCTTAAAAAAGAAAGTTACGTAAATTCGAGATTAACTGTATTTCGACGTCACGGGAGATAGAAAAATAGAGACATTTGACAACGGAATTTATCCTCCATCGGATCAACGATATCAAAGCAGATTAATGCGTTGTTTCAGCCCTTTGGTTCCTGCTACGCCCTCTCTATCCGACGATTCAGTGAATTTTCGTGCTTCCCATAAACTGTTGCGACAATCATGCGAGAGTTCTATACTGTGTACCGTTAGCAGGATGTATTTTCAAGCGTCAGATTTTTTCGAGTGGAATATTGTAGGAACCTTCTTTGTACTGATTGCAGGATGCTGGAACAACAGGATTCCACTTGCACCGGCTAAAATGAATCGTAGGGAGGACCCGCTGTTGCGGCAGCATCGCAATCGCTTGCTGCAATTAGCGGAGGTGACAAACATCAAGCCTGGCCGTGGCAGTGGGAAAAGACGAGGCCAAAGACAGTCACACGGTTTTGGACCCAGGTCAGCTCGCAAAACTGTAGTTATGATAATAGGTGTATACTGCACGCACGCCCAATGTATTAACATTGCGTCCACCTGTACCCAAAAGCCAAAGAACAAACTGTGAATGTACCAATTTTTTATGCTTAGCTAACTACTAGCGAAGACTGAATCGCGCAACGACGGTGACAAAGTTAATTTGACCCTAATCGAAGATTAGAATATAGAAGTACAGATAATCGAGGAATTTATTTTAAAAGTCAACACATAGCTGTGACATCTGGTTAGAAATCGAAAATTATCTTTTTTATATCAGACCATTATATTTTTGTCTTTGATATTTCCTGATCCTCTTTTTGAACCGAACACATTAGAAGATAAAAGAATGTATAACAGTACCGACCGTAGAAAGAAACATTTTCTAGGTATCGAATATTTTTCCTCGCCTCGTTCATATATTCGCAATAGATCCCAGACTGGTCTGCTGCCGACATTTTTATTACCATCCGACCGTTTCCTTCCTACTCTTTCTACTCCTCCCCCTTTTTCTGTTCCTTTTTAATCGTTTTTGACGTATTATGATGAGCAAAAGTAGAAATCTCAAACAAAAATATCAGAGAAAAGTAAACTATCCGCGGCTTTCAGTGGGCTTGCATAATTAACCCTTTTAAGCCGACATTACGCGTGTCGACGTGCGCGACATTGCATTCATCGTGCATTTCACTGATCCGCCTTCTGCCCCTTTTTTGTTTCTCCCTCTCCTTTGTTCCCTCCACGTTGTTTCTACTCTTTCACGTTCGTGCCCACCCTTTCTCCACGTCCCTTGACAAAATTCCTTTCACGCGAAAAAAATCTCAACATCCCTGAGACAAGACTTTTCCTGCGGGAGAATAGCAAGCTTCGTAGCCTCTATAAATATTAACATTCTACGATTCACATTCTTATCGGGTCAAACGAGTACCTGATCTTTTGACTTGCAAATAAACGAGATGTACATGAACATGATGATATCGCGACGCGAAAATTGGCGGAAAGGGGAAACGGTTTTTCGGACTGTTTCAGCAATGGTGGACCGAGCGCTGGTGGCCGCGTCACCCTCCAGGATATCGTCAGAAGCGATCCTGGATACACGCCAAACATCGAGCATTTAGTTTTCCCAGAGCGTAAGAGCAGCAACCCGAATTTAGCTAAAACCGGCGATGAATCCCCGCCGAACAAATCCAAGTCGAACGCAACTAATTCGGGAAGGTCCAGACTCGCGGAAGTGTTCTCCAGGCATTACTCTAGGGGCTCCTCGCAGGATTCTTCCGTCACATCCAGGAAAAATCACTTAAACGTAAGTGTTTTTAATTGTTAATTCTGTTCTCCATAAAAAATTAATCCATTTGAGACCTGTAACTATGAGACGATACATACGCGAGAACCGATGTTTCGAGGTTCTCTCGAAACCAATATTACTTTTTAATTTTTCACGACGTTCTCTGCTTCACGTATACTCTTTTTATTTGTTGCATACTCCCTCTGGGCCAACTTATTTCTCCAATTGTATTTCCAATGTTGTTTGATGATAGCAACACGGTTTCCTTTTCACGATACAGCCAGTGCGTTACCGCTTTCAAATAGGTTAATCATAATTCGCGCTTATTAGGAAGTTTGTTGAGCTTTTTGATTGGAACCGATCGAATGCATCGAATTCCAAAGATACAAAGACTCAGACAAGACAAAGTTTCGTCGTAGAAATACGATAAATTCAGTTTCACAGCGGTTAAATTATCGACTCGACCTAGATATTCCAGTCCATTTCTATCCTCTTTCGAGACGCGCGGTCGTTTCAATTTTCCACGTTAGGTAAACAACCGAAATTGTCGAAAGAAATCCAACGCGTGCGCGCGATAAAATACACCGCGGTGACGTCGATTTCCTCGTATTTCTTATCAACGGCACCAATTCCGATCGCTGGCGATGAAATAGGGAAAGGATGAGCCACGATTAATTGGCGAGAATCTGATCGACACAGCGTTTCCAAGCGATAGATTCACCGGTTCGCTTCGTCCCCTCTCGATTCTCGGTGGATCGCCAAGCGAAGACGGGTTTCTTCAGCGTAATACACAACGAAAATAAAAATACTTTCATCGAAGGAGTTGCGTAGCCAGTCTCTCGCACCTCGTCCGTATTTGGAAGTAGAAACAGCGGCAACCTATGTTGCGCGTAACCGTGAGTTTATAAACTACAGTTCATCCCGTGTTGCGACGCACCGCCGCTCGTCACTACAACTTCCACAATTCCTTTATGCAATCTCGACAAACATGCGTATGACTTTCAAGCCGACATATCGACCGCGTCCAAAGATATTCACCATTTTTCCTTTTAATGTTAGAAACTCGGCTGAATAAAAGGAATCGTACTAACACCAATTTTATTTTATGGTGAAGCTTATAAAATTGTTTTATGACCCTTCTATTTACTCAGAAGCCTTTTTTGTGGTAAATTCTCTGAAATGGTTTCATGATCCTTCTATTTATCAAGATTCGTAGATGTCACAGGAAACAAAAGGTTAAGTTGTAACATTTAGAGGTAACAGAGGTAGTAAAATGGGAAAAATGTTCTTTGTAAAATGCGTGTAATAAAGCGGAGTAATAACGTTTAACTTTTTTTCTTTTTAAGTAGATAAAACATGATAATTATGGAATTAGATAAAGAACTACTGTGAAGCTACGAAACGTATAACAAGTATATCATATGAAATAAATGAATTAGTTGTAAAAGGAGAAGAATTATGTATAGTCTTATTGTAATAAAAAATTAACGTTCTTCTTGTTAAAAGCATCAGTCACGAAACTAGCCATGTTCGGTGGATGGAATTTGAATAATGCGACAGGGAGGCACCAATGCGATTAACGAAGCTGCATAAAGATGGACGATAAACCTTCTCTTCTCGATATTCCACGAAATCTTAAGAAATTCTATGGCGATTTCTTCGAAGCGATTATCGAATACCCAATTCCCCTGTCGAAAAATGTGAATTCTCTATCGACCGGGGATACTATAGCTTGTCGTTCATCGAAAGATACGGACAAAACGAATTGAAAAAAAGAGATAAAAAGAAGACAGT
Source organism: Bombus pyrosoma (assembly GCF_014825855.1). Lineage (NCBI taxonomy): Eukaryota > Metazoa > Arthropoda > Insecta > Hymenoptera > Apidae > Bombus > Bombus pyrosoma. The sequence goes on from NC_057781.1 coordinate 1,493,651, forward strand.
GAATAGACGAGACCAATGAGAAACCTCCGAGCGACGGCCTATACTGAATCGATTAGCTTCCCCGTCGAAGGAATAATTGCAAAAGCTAAAGAAAAGAAGTCAAATACGTTCCTATTTATTCTAACCGCATCCAAGTGGCCGCATTAAGGGAACATCGTTTACGGTGTCTTGTGCTAAATGTGCCCTACGTCCATGAAATATGAAATACTGAAATAGAAAATACTATTGAACGCTGCTTACTCTTAAGTAGCGTTTAATAGCATTTGACAATTGCTATTTATTTTACCCATACGTCTTTAAACTCATCAGAATACGAATCATAGGGATAGAAAGTATTCAAGGTCCACAATCTAAATCATGTATTATATTAATCTTTCAATTTTCCAAATATTAACCTAGTCTTACCAAACATCTCACAAAATGCCAAAGAACATTCCCAAAACTCTACGACTGAAACTTTGCGACGGAATATTCCATCTCTTCTTCGTCTGGAATACTCAAGTCAACGCTTAATTTTTATCTCCGTAACTACATTTTTTTATAATATTTCATTGCCATATCTACGAAACTACTGAAAAATTGAAAGTAACCCCCTCCCGAGTTTGTACCGCGACAATGATCGAACGAACTGATTTCGAATTTCTGATCGCAGAGCACGTCACTGGACAGCGGAGGGACGGTGTCTCATCAAGCAACAGGGTCGAGCGGAGCCACGGTGGTGACGAGGAGCGCCGGACGTCGTTGGCTGTTGCAGAGCTCGCAATCCTCCAGGCAACATTCGGTCGAGGACGGAGTACGTGGGGGCAACGTAGGCGTCATAGGGCCCGTTTCGACCTCGTCCTCGAGTCAGGCCCCTGCTCCAGCCTTGCCGCCTCGTAGAGTCAGTTCAGCCGCGAATTCTACCGACATCTCAAACACGGCCACTGGCTCCCGCGGCGACAGGTAACGCGTGTGTTCTCTGTGTGCTTCTTTTCTCTCCATTCATATATTTTTCGCTTCATTTTATTCTTTTTCTTTTTCCTCCCTCTATCCCTCGTTACCTCCGTTCTCCTCATCCACATATTTCGTGTTTGTGGTGCTCCTTCGATGTAAAAAGAATATTTCCAACAGTCTTTCCTATTTCTTCTTTTTTCGTTCATGGAAGGAGTGGGCAGATGGGAGAGGAATATAACTCGATTTTAACGATCGTTATTCGCGATTCACGATTTCCAATTACTTTGCATTTCACTTTCACTTCTTCAACGTTGCGTGTTGGTATATGTATCGTAGTACGTGATTGCACAGGTGATGTTGCTTGTAATTGTTGTTGATTCTTGTCAACTCTATACGTGTTGATAGTTTCATTCGAAATAATGCTTGTTACGTACAAATTATCGGACAAATAATCGCTCTCGTTTATTATTAGAGGGTTCTTATCTTTTTATAAGGAAGAGGAAATAAGGTGAATCAGTTAATCTCTAGATTAATACGTCACGATACCGTTCAATGAAAGAATATCCGAAAAATGTAAGTTCAAGAGAATTCCTGATAATCTCGATTGATAATCGAGTCTGATGAATATCACGACCGGCACGATAATAATTTCTTCAGTAATACTGTGGGTCACTGAAAGAACCACACGACATAGAACGTGTTAATTTTTTACGTGGGCCAGGGAGTTCATTGTCCCGTTCGTCGAGTGCTTTATTCGTCGGTGTGACATGGCCAGGCCAAAAAAGGACACGTCGGGCTAGGCGAATAGTAGCAGAAGGGGATAATATAATTAACGACATTAGTTTTGGCGAATAACGTGAGAAAGGTCGTTTCGTCACGAGATTAATACCGAGGCGACAAGCATCGTCGATACGTCGATTTAATAAAAAGAAAATTAATTCGATCATGGTTGGAGTTTACGTTTATTCGCTCTCTCTCTCTCTCTCTTTCTCTGGTTCTCTCTCACTCTTTCTCTCTCTTTCTCTGTTTCTCTCTCACTCTTTCTCTCTCTTTCTCTCTTTCCTTTCTTCTGTTTACTTCTTGTAGTCTTTGACTTGGTGGTTATACGCGATGTAAGTTTCATGAAGCTCAATGAAACGAGGCAACCGCTTCCTACACAGCTCACTCTGTCCTCGGAACTACCCCGCGGAGTTCAACTTGTTTACACACGGGAATACAAAATTCAACGGGTTGAATGACAGAGGGAGCGATCCTAGAGCTCTTTCCAAAGCCCTATACGGTTAATTAGTTGTCTCGGATCATTTTTACGGAGTTTAATGGGATCGCGGAAAAGCAAGCTCGCTTACTTTCTCGAAACGTGCGTTTGTTTCTTAAAGTTTTCTCGCGTTAAATATCACTCTCCGTTTTACGATTTCGTTTTCTTTCGGGGAAAGTAATCATCTTAAAATATTAAATCTGTGCTGTGATTTTAATACCAGTGAAGTTTAATCCATAAGATGTGTGATAGTTTTATCAATATCTCGTCGATCGATGTAAATGTTAATGTGATCGCGAGATGACGCTGCATCGATCCTCGACGACACAGTTATATTTGGTATATTAATTTATCACGCGAGAGTAGTCCTAATCCAAGTGTGAAAGCCAGGGAAAGACCCTGCAAATGATGTCAGTTATGAGGTAAATATAATTAATCCAGGACATTCACATATATCTTCTGATAAGGTCATTCAGAAATAACGTCATACTTAGCCCATGTAATATAAATTCGTCTATCTGCATCTCGCTACAAATAGTCGCATAGCTGTTAACGAGAATAAAGTAGTTCTATATATATATTTTGAACTACGGTAACCTGTTTTAGGCTTAAAAATCGCGCAGCATATTAATTATAACGATCATATTTACGGAAAAATCGATGGATATCAGTTATCATCGAAACGTTTTACAATTGAATTATACATTTTGTAACTTCGCTAATAAATTGGTACGCGACCAATTCTACGTCGTTCAATCTAAAAAATGAATCGAGTCATTTGGAAGATTAGAATGTCATTTATTCTTGCGCTTTAACCATTTATGTTGCGGTTCGAAGCTCGCCGACGATTCCATTTCTCTAGCTGTTTCTTCTTTCATGAATCATTACGGCGGAGGATTATTCCTGCCGTCGTTGTCGTCTTTCCTCGCACTGCTGACTACATTTACCGAGATTCATTAATGATAAACGGTAGGAACATTTGTGAATTATCGAAGCACCGGATACTGTCACATTGACATCCTGAAATTAACTTGCCAGCCAGAGAAATAACGGATTTCGTTTTGAAAATTTTATTCCAACGACCTACATATGTATACTTGGGCGCAACGAAATTTACATTCCATCCACTCGCGTTTTACGAAACGTTTAAAGCGTGGCACCGGTTGTTCGCGTAACATCGAAACATTGTTCGATCCTAGAAATTGATATTCTCGTATACGCGAAAGTGTTCTGGTTAATCTGGTTGGGAATGCGAATTTCCATTACTCTATTTTAAATCGAGTTACTTTTACTCTCTTATCACGTTTTATCGCTATGTTAGCAGGCTATACGCGTACCGGCACGCAACGCATAAAGAAAACAGAAAGAAACCCTTGTACATTTAATCACAGTTAAACTGGAAGCGTTTTCGTGTCTCGTGAAACGCGACGAGTAGGATTATTCTCGTTGGGACGCAAAACGCCGACGGATCCGTTTTACCGCGGCTCGTACGTTACCAGCTTTTGCCATATACATTTCGCGACGGTATCATGGTGCTATCAGTATCGGTGGCGGTAGGAAACAATCCCGCCTTTGTAGACATTTCGAAGCAAGATGAATGCAACGGCCCCGTTTCCTTTCGTTCTTTCCCCTTGTGACATTTTTATTTGCTCCTCTTCTATCTCGCGATATCTATATCGCCAGCCGCGTAGTCTCGATGAATATTTATACGAGCAGATTGTATCCGGGTTCGAGGAAGGGAGCAAATGCACGGTGCAACAACCTTCTCAAATCGAGTTCCGCCAATACAAACTTTAAAATATACATATGTATATATTATACGTATGTATTTGGGCCTATCTGTAAGGGTAGTTTCCTGGAGAGTCAACTTCAAATATTCGTGAATAATAAATGTATCTCATTCGTTATACGCTTCCTATCAATTTTTCGAATTGAATGCTCGAAGAATGCATGCTTCTTTCATATATACGTACAATCAGAAAAGACACGATCAGATAATATGTTTATTATCAGCATGAAAAGTTTGATTTAATATTTTATTTACAGAGGACAAACCGTGTCGATCCTGCATTTACGCAGCACATCCGATCCTTGGGAAGTTGGATCTCAAGGCTCATCATATAGCGTCGGTAGCAATAAAAGTCAAACTGGCGGCAAAGGAAAATCAAGTGGAAATGCACGGGGCTCATACACGCGTGGTACTTCGATACCATCCTTGAAGCGCCACGACACAACGGCATCGGCATCGTCGACTTCCAGCCTGAAGCAGCATCGACAGGACAGCCACGGACAGGCGAGTAAAACGTTTGAAAAATAAAAATCGTTTTATCGTACCGTATTTCTTTCGGAATATCGTGCAATTCGTAACTCGATATAGTATCGCGAACTATCGCTCTCCAAGCCGTAAAATTCCGTGCTCGAAACTTTTACAATCTTTCTCGTTCCTTTTATTTAAATTTCGAAATATTTTAGTTTTCGTTGTACGCGCTCGTTTCCTAACGATCGAGAACTTCGATAGCAATAATCGTTATAACCCTTTGAAAGATAGACTTTAAAGAAAAGAGAGAGGAAAGAGTTTGATATTCTGTTAGAGAACGTTGAAAAAGTTTGGACGCGCTGTCAAAATGTCTGGAAGACATCTGTTTCTATCGATGAATTTACGGACAGGTGACGGGTTCTCGTCGACGAGAATCCTCGAATTCGTTCCTGTCGGGTAACAGCGGCACCTCGGGCGAACTTTTCATCAGTGGAGATTGCAGCAGGGAATTGTCACCGGTGCGATGGTGCGACAGAGAGGTGGACGGTGTCTATTTAGGTCGATCGGGTTGGGTGCAAGTACAACAAAGGTCTCTGGACGAGAATCGACGGATAAACTATGAGAGTAGCTTGGTAACGGCAACCACAGGTACTCTGCCGTTGCCGAGACGAGCCACGGTTAAATTGGCTGACTATCATTGCAACAGCGAACCAGGGAAATGTCCTGAAGAATTTCTACGATTGGATACCCAGAGACCGGACTATCTAGCTCTGCATGGTCAAGACTTTGAATCCGTAGTGAGCAGCACCTGCACATCTCCTCACAGCATCCCCGAATCTTATTCCCCGCCGTCGATTACGCCGATAATCTCACCTCCGCCTGCCTTTCAAGATGTGATCGGCAAAAAGACCTCCTCGAAGCATTCTTCCGGGCGTAACAATTATGGCAAGCCGCCGTTCCTACCACGATCCAATGCTATAGTGGACAGTGACATCATCAGTCCTCCGCCTTCACCTCCGCATCAAGTGAATTGGAGTTCCTTGCCACCATCTTCCCGGAAGTCATCGAACACACCGTCCAGATCTAGAAGGCAAAACAGTAACAGTCAACAACAACAACAGCAACAACAATATCGAATGGCGCAAGCTAAATCATTGGAAGATCAGTCCTCTTCGAGAAGATCGCAGTTCGTCCAACGTTACCTAGAGTCCTCGAGCTCATCTTCGTCGTCAGTAGGTTTCAGAAGTCTGGACAGTTGCGTAACGAGATCGACGATGCCCAGATTGGCCGAGAACACGGATTCTTCGGTGGAGGGATACGACGACGGCGACGACGAGGACGACAATCCTAGCTCCTCTTTGAATCTAAGCCTCGTTTCTTCTTCGATAATAGCGCTGAATTCATCCACAGAGTCCATCCGCGCTAATGGGGAAAGGATTTCACCGAATAGACAGAGCCGTCACCACAGAAGTCAACAGGGATTAAGAAGATCACCCGGATCCTCGGAATCCGGCAAGTTATCGTTCAATTCGCCTTCCTCCTCCTCGTCGTCGTCAAGCAGCGCGGAGAGACAAGGCAGATCTCCGACACCCAATCCTTTTAGGCGTAACAATGCTTCTAGACAACATCAGAGTGCCAGAACGACGCAAGCGTCCCCAGATTCCCATCAGTCGCGGGTAAGAAGATCCAGAAGTCTTCAATTACCCGAGAAGAGGTCCCCCAGCACCGCCGCACCGAGTAGGGAGCATTCCAGAGAATCTAACGAGAGCCACAGAGTCGTCGTGAAAATTTCCACCGATCGAGGCAACGAAAGAAAACGTCATGCTCTCCAAAATAGTGCGTATATTCGTTGACTAGTTTCATTCGTTGCAGCAGTTTTCCTTTTCTTTTTTTTTTCTTTTTGCGAATTTCATATATGAGTTGAGCATCGTATTTTGTCGAAATTTCATTGTTCGAATATCTTATAAGTATTCAAGTGCTCGAACCTTCTTTACACTCCTGTACTTTGTCTATTTATTACTATAGTATATTGTAGTGTATTTGTGCATGTTTCCTAGGAAAAGCGCAGTCAACCGAGAACGCGTTAAACGAGGAACTTCTTCGCGAGACCGAGGCAGTAACCGAGTTCCTTTACGGTACGAGGAGTCGCGCAGTGGCTAGAAGTCTTCTCTCGTGTCGCTTCGAGCGCCGTGAAGACAGCCAAGAACAAAGACAAAGAAACAATCCCAACACTTACGACGTTTATTTTATCTCGTCTAAGCAACAGCAATCTTCGAAATCAAGCGGCATGTGTATACAACAGCAGTCACAGCAGCCGCAGCAATCGCAACAGCAACAACAGCAACAACAGCAACAACAACAACAACAACAACAATCCAGACGGCCGAAGACGCTTCAGAGAGGTGCAACGACACCGAATGCAAATCCCTCGTCTTCGAACCACGACTTCTGCATCAGTCCCGACACGAAACTACGCTGCAACAGCAGTACATGCGATTTCTGGCCACATTGCTCACAGAGAGATACTCTATACTCCCCTAACCAGGCACCGGTATTTATGAAGCTATCTCAGAGCTACCCGGCTCATCAAAGACTCCCCACGGACACGGGAAACCACGCGAATAGAGGAAGCGCCAGCTCATCCCCAGCATCGTTAGAGCGAATGGACGATCGGGAGTTCCGTGATCGCGAAACTTCTCGAAAGAATCGAGCTAACCGGGAACAGAACAACAGCAACGCGTCGAAATATCAAGAAAGGCAACCCAAAAGCGTGTTGAAGCAGTCGAATCGATGGTCGCCTCTCGAAGGATCCAATGGGAACGGGTCGAGCGTAGAAAAGAGGGAATATCATCGATACTATCAGAAACCTGAATTCACTGGCAGCTTCGAAGGTTGTGAAAGTAAAGATAGAAAAGTGTCGCCGGTTCAAGGGAAGAGTTTTGTGAATAGATCGCCGAGTGGTCAAGTCGCATCCTCATCGACTACATCGTCGTCTTCTAGTAGTGACATTTGGGTCACCACATCCGATCGAACGGTGACGAAAAGTCCGAGGAACGCAAAAAGTTCCGGGGCGTCTACTCCAATGGAAGATGCGGTGATTGGTTCTCTGAAGACGCTAATAGAACCGCCGAAAGATGGAATGCTGTCCAGGCCTGGAAGTGCTCCAACGAGAGGGGAGGATTCTCTGTCAGGGGACGTCTCCTTGGATCCTCATCAGCGGTCTCTTTCCTTGCCAAAGTCCTTTCTGACGCATAATGGGTAAGTTATTCAATGATGCTCCAAGTATGATTAAAGATTCCTACGTAGAAATGTATGATATATTCTCGATACGATGAGAATCATACATGTTGGAACACGGGAAATAAACGGAAGTACCGGCTTAACTTCCAGTTTACTCTACCGCATATCTCGGTCGTTTAGACGTTCAACCGCTCTTTTAATTGGCTTTCATTAAATGCTATCTGGTACTGCATTACGTGTGCTTCGAATGAATCTCTCGGCAGTTGTACAAGTTTTAAAAATTATTTCATTCCGTTCATAATCTCGTTTCCTATACATCCCGCCGGTCGATCGATAAGCTATCTATTTTGTGATCGTGTTGGAAAACAAGATTTAATGAAAGCAATTGCACGTGTCCCGCGTATACATACAGAGTAAATATGTTCCTATTTTTATCGAAGACTACGCAAACATGTGCATATTTTTCGTAACTTTCACGATACGTAAGACAGTCGTTGTAATTCGTTCAACGTTGGTACACGCGCTATCAACGTTAGTTAATGCAATCAAATTTTCGAGAAGTTCGATTACTTCGTCCCTAGTTGTACTAGCTACCTTCAACTGATAGTCCTCAGTGACCTAAAGTTATTATCAGTACAGTTGCATACAAATTATTTGCGGCAGATGCTCCTTCCCCAATAGATAGTCTATTCTCCAAGTAAATCCACGCGTATGTTTGTCAATTTCTTAGTGTCATTAATATTTTGATCAACCTGTCTGACCAAATTGTACACGTTTGCCATAAGAGCGATAAATGAATAAAGTAAGATGATTCGATTATCCAGAACATTTATCATAAGCTTCAATCACAGATTTGTTCGTTTATCCAGGACACATATCTCCGAGCGAAATTAAAAATTACAATCGGGATCATAAAATATTTAACTACATATAAGAATAGCCGCACTGCAATATAACGATATTAGAATATCGATGCAACGACACAAGAATATTGATGCGCCGATGTATATCCGCATAACAATATAACGATATCGGTGGACTGACATAATTTAACGAGATCGGGGTCATATCCATAGCACGTAATTACATTTGTAATTTACAGCGGCAATAAACTTAATCCGTAACTTTTCCATTCGCCGCGAACGCGGTTCCTTTTCATGCAAAATTAAAAATGGCTACCAAGTTTATGGCGCACCTATTTGTCGTTAAAAATATCGTAGCACTAAAACGTCGTTCAAACTGGCACGAGTGCCATTCAAACGATCGTATACCGATCTATGGGACGATTTATAGTTCGACAAAGGTGCGACATTTGTCGCGTGCTCTCGCCTAAATGCTTCTCCGCTTATGGCACACAGAGAGAACTCGAGAGGAGCCCTCAAGCACAACGACCGTAGAAACGCGCCAAGTGTAATGCGACGTAACCGCACGTTCGTTCAACTGGGCCCGATCTCGCTTAAGATCGCCCACGCATTAGCCCACGCAGAGTCCACGAGTGCATCCGAACCAACGCACAAAGAAACATTACAGCACTAGTCGTGCGTGATTCTGGTTTGTACCAAACGCGGCCAGAAACGCGGGACCAAATGTTAACAAATAATTCGTTCTAAACGAGGCCCTAGTTTATTTGTAAAAATAAAAACGATGTTTTACGAAATGATACAAAGCTTCTCTCGAGCTACGTTCGATTTCTTAAAGTGTAGTTGAACAGTTAACCGAATTCGGTTGTGCGTAAGAAAATTGATCAGGCAGCGGAAATCAATACGGCGAGAAAAACGAAATACACATAGAGGGAAAAAAACCAGCGAAATAAATGAACGTGTATGGAGAACGAAAAGTCGGTCAACTTGTTACGCAGAAAAATTTATCTGGAAATTAGCGAATAGAATACAGTCGGATAACGCGGAGGAACGCGGATTGAAGTGAATTTCCGAACAATGTATTCTCTGGATGCGGTTTGCGTGTTTTTCGAATTTAAAATGGGACATTTCGGGGCAAGTTTCTTCGCAGTTCCTGGCCAAACAGTTAATCCGATGAGAGGGAGCTTCCGGAAAGTTTCGTTCCTAGTACATTCCCGTACTCTCTGTATATTCTTTTAAGTCGTACAAGTTTCCAGAGCGATTCGCCCTCTTGTGTATTCACGTATCTCGCGTTGGATGTCACGAACAAATGCATAGGCAAACTTGTAAAGGATCGTACCGCGATATTCTGAGGAAAGGTACTGTGATATGAAAAAGAAGGCGGAGGATAATTCCGTGAGTTATGGATGCGATTCGAGATAGATCCTATTTAAAATACATATAAATTCGGATTCCTTTCGATACGCATTTTCAAATCCCTTCAGCGAATTTCAAGGCATTTGTGAAAAAATATGACAAATGTAGCTTTCCGATAGGTATACGTATTTTCTTTTTCGCCTTTACATTATTGGGATTTTATATAACGATATTTTGTTATATTCATTTCGTACGATCGCCACTCTCTTTTGTACCTCCAGTTTCCACGATCCTGTGAATAGGCTATTCTTTTTTCTTTATTAAACCATTCGCGTGTTTCCGAAACAGAGTTCGCTGCTTTGTTCTTTTTTTCAAGTTCGTTTTCGAAAGATGACACCTATTCGTAATAAAAGAAAAAAAAGACACAAAAAAAGAGTTGAGTAACTATGTTCGCAAGTATCGAATGACGAATCGCATATTGATTAACTTCGTGTTATTTAATTTCGTATTTCCAGTACATCTACAGCGACCGTGAAATGCTTGAGTTATTAATCTTTGGAAATGCCATTCCGTAAATACCAGACGAGGCTATTCCAACAAGAAAAGGTCGCAGACGATTCGACTCCGATATGGATGAATCTTTATAGACTTGAAGAATAGCCAATGATACTAAATACGTATATTTTTTTAGCTACGACAACTCGAATTTAAAGGACGAAATCACCCTCCAAAGTTCAACATTTAAAGGCCTGGAAACGGTTAAAGATAGAACAAGATTGTATTAACAAAAATTCATCAAGATTTGGGTTAACGTTAAGATTAATTCAAAATCTTCCTCTTTGAATACTTTTTGTACAGATTTCCGGTTTTTGTACGAATTCCCATTGATAACTTACGTACGAGTGAAATATGAATTTACATTCTGTTCTTTTTTCGCTTGGTTATTGATAGAATACAATAAACATGTCATCGAACATTTGACAGATATCGCTATTATAGAGCTTGATTTCAGATTTGATATGTAACATTATAGCGACTATGTATGTATGCCCATGTAAATGATATTAATCTTCAAAGGATCGGAATTTACGCGACAGGTGGCAATTTGGTTCTCAAATTTATCGGAAATTCATAGAAACCAACAAGACTCCTGAATTTCGAACGAGTACAGGAATTACTATTCATTTGACAAATTCTTGATCGAATCGACAAAGTAATTAACCGTTTTAGCCACGACACGGTAATCGATCGTTCCTCTATCAATCGCTAAAATATTTTTGTTTCGAAATTTTAGTGATTCTTGATGAACTCTTGCACATTTCAAATGGAAGCACATGTTATAGTATAACTTCGTTACTATAAATCTGAAAATTGTGTATCCTGTGTAATTATTATGTAGTATAATAATTATCTGAGACATAACTCGATGATGCAACTGCATATTAAGTAGCCTAACTCAACATACAAGTGTTCAATTTTAACTTATTATTGCAAACATTTAGAGCGGACGAAAATTTGATTAGATGGAAGCGATAAGATTATACGATGATCATTTCTCTAAAAAAGTTATTAACCTAGTTACGTCTAAAAGACGTTAATTTAAAAGATACTTTAATTGCAATATCGTGAAGTAAAACCTTTTCGATTGGTAGAACCGCTTCGTAACCAATTTCGCAGCATCTGTTATGCAAACTTTAATTTTCTCCAAACATGATGAAGCTAAGTGCTACTACTAAAAGAGGCGATATTCTTTTGAAATAAACGCGATTTTCCTTGGAAATTGGTCGTATTGTCGAGCATGTAATCGGTTACGTGGTTGACGACCAACGAACCGGTTTCACTGGAGAATGAGGGACTCGCTGACAAGTGTCAAGTTTAAATGGACGCGCATCGATTGCACCATGCGAATGTACTTTCTCTTGGTGGTGATTTCTTCGCTGTAAGCGCTACCTGGAGGTTCTGTTACGATCGACCTGCGCCGGCTACTTTATTCTGAAACTAACAGATGGCCTCGCATTCCGTTCTCTCACCTGTCCGGAGTGCTACCTGTGTTTCCTCGCCTACGGGCCTCATATATTTCATCGCGACGAGTGTCAAACCGCTCCGACTTTCCATCGTTCCGACGACATATGATTTTCAATAAATTGAAAAGCTGCTCGGTATCGATTCAAGCACAAATTACTCTCGTCGAAAAGCAAGAGAACGAATAACAGATTGCTTCTACCTTCGTTTCGTTCAGTGTTTCCAATTTTAGATATATTATACTCGTATGAAATTGGTACGTAGTTATTTGATATGTAACAATAGATATTTTCATCCATCAGAAAATAAAAATCGTTTTCACCGAAGTAAAGTCGATTACTGAATGTAGATGTTGTACGATTTCATCGAACTCCTTGTATCTCGTGCTTACAGGTAAAGAATAGAGTATCAGATAATAAAAAGTTGTGATACGAAAGTAAAAATCGAGTCGAAGCGACGTGTCGCGGGAACGTAACCAGTAGTTGGGACTAGTTAGTTTCTTGTCTGTGGTAAATTGGATGGAACAAACCCTTCAGATTCTCTCGTGATAGCACGCATTAATTACAATCTCTGTAATTAGAACTTGAAATAAGAGAGATTTTCAACAGAAAAGCTTAAACAGCTAAATTACCATATTGCAAACGAAATTGCAAACAATCATCTATTATGCATGATGATTCTTTTATACTCGTTGTTATTTAAATAATAAATGATAATTCGTGTGTGTATCACGCGATAGTGCACGATCGATATCAGAGGCTTTACGTTAGCTATTGCAAATTACTCTTCAACCTCCATTGGCCAGGAATTTGATTAAGTTCACTGGTTATTCATCTGACAGCTTGAAAAGGTTCGCTGTTCCCACTGTGCCTTGAATTACCGATAATTTAATAAAATGTTATGGGACGTCGTTATCGGAATCGTGAACTGTTCGAGAAATATGCAAGCTTATTAATAGACCCTCGCTCAAAGTTCGATATATCGTTTCGTGCAATTAAGCCATACGTTTTCGAATAATTAAACAAACAAACTCTATCCATCGACGTAATTGCCAAAGCTACAGGGAAAAATTTATTCCAGAAGATGGAGCTGTTATTGAACAATTCTGTGGTGTGTGTGTGGTAATTTTCACGCGTCGGCAGTTACACGTTGATTTTAATTACCCGATTTAATTGAACACATTTAATACCGCAAATCGGATCAAGAAATGTGATTGTATTTCATTATATCGAGAATGAGATGCATAACATATATTTGTCACTGGTCTTTCGTGTGACACGCAGTAGAATAAACGATTGCATGAACGTGTCAGTAGATAGACTTCGTCAGACACGGAAAGAATCGTTCGGTCAATAATATAATTAGTCCGTATCCTGCTCGTAAGTTCGTCCGTACGGAATTGCTCACGTAACAGAGTTTTATCTTTGCGTGGAACGTTGCACCTGCAACTTACACCCGTTCAGCTCGAATGATACGAAGGAGGCGATGAAATTACACGCTTTTGCTGCCGACAATGCAGAAGATCGACTAACGTTACGAGAGACGGTGGCCGGCTGAATTTGCGTTTCGGTCCTGTTTCGAGAACGTTCGAATCCGTGTTTTTCGTGTCATTTTAACGAAGAAAAGATCCTTATGCCGATGTTTGAAAAACTTGAAAAAATTCGAACTGAACGAATCAAGTGAGGTGTAAAGTGATTTCCAAAACGGCTCGCTATCCTGCGATCTTTCCGTTAGTATTATTATTATGTGAATGGATGTAATTTATGTTAGCAATTTCAATCATCCAGAAATTCAAAATTTTGTCTTCTATACCATATAGCGTCCGTAATTACTTAATGCGATTCATATTCAACATAATTCGCGAAATTTGGAGGTAAACTAGTTTGTGAATCAATGTGGAAAGGCTTCAAATCTATTTTCATTACCTTGGTGTACTTTATAATCAAACGATCAAATAAAGAAAGAGAACCATTCGTGAATTAAAGAGAAAATAACAGAGTGAAATAGTAATAATAAATAATTTGAGGTTCGCCACAGCTAGCGTCCTCTTTACAGAGGATCGTTGAATCAATTGAACTCAAGATTACTGAAAACATCAGGCTTTTCTGTGACTGTACGTATTCTATATTCTTACAAAGCAAACGTGGAATATTTTGCGACTCATATTTTTCTCAAACGGCATGTATGCATGTATGAAGTTATCATTGACGCCAAGAACTAGAGATTATTGGAGCAGAACTTTTCTGATTGGTATCGAGCAACGAGGAGAATTTTATTGCAGAGAAATGATCATATTATTCGATGCACAAAGAAACACAATGCTTTCGTTTGTTATCACTTTGAAACGTTAGCACGATTTTGCTTTCTCAATAACTGGCATTTGAATTCAAAGTTAATCAATTATTTCTTTGAGAGCGGTCGACTTTTGGTCTCGTGCACTCTCACACAGTGTTTATTGTGCGTGAATATATTTGTCCCCGTCCAATTTTTCGTTCTGAATTCGTTATTAGGTTGCCTATCTAAAGCATACAATGGCGAGTATTGGTTAGTAATTGCTTTGCTCCGCAATTGATTTTAAACAAAGAGCGTGAGAAATTAGAACGGTCGATTAAAATTCACCAGCAAGAAATAAATATTTTAAAAGCGAATTGTACGTTATAAAATAAACGTCGGTCCTCTTGCGGAACGCATGATCTTTCTTATTGAATTAAGCGCTACAACTGGAGAAAGAAATAGAGTTACAATTGGATGTAATTAGTGACCCTGCACCGGAGATCTTCACCTTAGGAATGACAGGCCACGGTTGACTAACTTTTAACTCAGACGTTGCTCCGTTCTGTTTCGTTAATTATTCATTTCTGCGCCGGCATTGTCCGCGTGAAACTTTACAGGACCAACAAAACTTGGGGCACCTATTCTATGTGTTGCTTCCAGAAACTTGCATTTCTAGCTGCTAAAATACCGCCGCGTATATTGTCAAAGACGATACTTGCAAAATGTCGTTCAACATATATCTTTTTTATCATTTCATCGATTAACAATATTTAATCGCAATATAATTTGCTTAGAATGACAACAAAATTCGACGCTCGATCTTTATAAAATTTAAATAATATTATTCAATATCAATGCCTAAAATCAAATATAAAATACTGCAAAATATTTTACTTTTTGTCAAGGTAAAGATTTTTGGCTCGTGCAAAATTTATCCTTCTCCAAAGTTCCAGGTTGGCTCTCCGACGGCATTATGGAGACGCGAGTAATTTTCATTCTTGAGCAAAGTTGACAGAATGAAATTTACATGTGCATCTTGGTCCGGCACCAAGAGCCGTTGTTACGTACAAGTGCATTGCGATAAGGACGCGTATAAAGCTATTTGCATGGCTATGTTGACGCTCTCATCTTGGCGACGCTTTTTATTTTGCGTCGACCGTACCCATTTTTCATGGCGTTATGAGGCTTTAAAGTTTCGAGGTCCGCGGATAAAACGTTGACGGTTGGTGCATATGTTACATCCTTGGTTTCGTGTTTAGTATTGTACTAAAAAAATGTATAAATCCGTGATACGTCATACGGAATGCAACAAGGACAAAGACATAAACATATATTTAACATTAATTCTTCGTAAAAATACGTTGTAAAATACCAAACTTTAAACGTTCAAAATTCATCCACGTATCTTTTATTTTTTATATAGCTAGGCATCTATATAAAATATATCGCTCGGGCGTTTATACGTCAGGAAGGGCAATTAATTCTGCTTAATCCCGACGTTGTCTCTATGGGTACCATAAATACGTCATATAGTACTCCTACGTTAGTGTATCATATAATGAGCTGGATTAATAACGGGAATTCCTGGGGATGTCGGTACGAACTCGTAAAATATGCGCGGTTGTAATTACGCATCTCGTTGAATCCGTTACGGCAAGAAAATAATTCACTTCCAAGCCTCTGGAATTGTTCAATGACCGTTTTAACGTTTCTCCTTGTATTACTCATATGTAATATTGCTTTATTGACTTCTTGCACGCGTAAAGGAAAGAAATAAAAGTATGTGTGGCAATTGTTTTTTAATTTAAACGCAGCAGAACCGCTTCGATGGTAAAGCGGATCGAAGTTCAATGGAAAAGAAAATATTATGTCAGTTGTAGGTTATCGTAAAAATATGATCATTGAGATTATTGAAAGAGTATTGAAGACGTTTCAGGATTGTTTGAGGTTATTGAAGTTATTCGAAGGTTATTCGAAGTCATTCGATTGAAAGTCATTCAATCGAATAATGCTTTATTCTGAAGTTATAAAATGTTTAATAATCCAATAAATGCTTTTACAGCCGCGCATAAAATTTTTTAGTAGCGCTAAAATATTGTCCATACCTCGCAGAATCCATGGTCACACGGAGCTAGGGAACAAAGAAACACTAACATCGATTTCCTCAATAATTTGCTTATATATCTCTGTGATTCGTTATCGTATTCAACACTTGACTGCCAAAGATGACATCGTTAAAAGTAAATTATATTTACGCTAGGAGGATCTTTAAAAAGCGCAATCACTGTAACATTACGGTTGGTTATTTTCATAAACTCGTGGCGATGTCATTCGATAGACAAGCTTGATCAATATCAAAGTCAAAGCATTGTCGCATAGCATTTGTCCCAAAGCATTATCTGTGTAGTGACTTCTGAGATGGTGCCAGTGTCACTTTGTACATGTTCGTTTGGTCTGTTTGCACCGATGCATGTACTCCGCGATGGATGCTGGTCTGATTGTGAACATAAATTACGAGGTACTAGGCGAATAGAACACACTCGGTCGTGATATTCGGATCACTCGCGTGTAATATGGTGTCGAAGACGCGAAAGGGCTGGATTCTCTACTCTTCCTCTCTCTCTCCCTCTCTCTCTCTCTCTCTCCTTCCCTCCCTCTCCCCATCTATTTCGTCGCTTTTTCTCTCTCCTACTTGCTCTCATCTTCTCCGTGGAAATTTCACAGAGTTTCTGTATAATGTCGAGGAGCGTAACGTTTGACAAGTTTCAAACAGATGCGCCTGAGCGCGTAAAATTTATACGCCGGGCCCATAAAATAAATTACACGCACGATAATTAGAATTCTACGGAGATGGAATTGGATTTTGAAGCGGCTCGAACGCGAACGGTCTCGAGTAATTAAACTTCACCGACGGGCACGGCTGGATTTATTTAACACTTATTTTAACGCGTATATCGCGTTATATAAGAAACTACGACGGAGAAGGGTAAAAAATGAAACGGGGAAAGCACAGTTTAAGTTAAAGGTAAACGAGTCCCGTTTGTCGTAAACGAATCCTTTTGGTGCTTCATAAATCAACGAGCCTGGAAAAATAGATGGAACCGGAACGTTTTGCGAATCACTTCGAGTGGAGTCGGACACAAAAGGGATTGGTGAATACAGTTTAGGATATTCATCGATTCACTCGAACGCCTTCATCGTTCGTGGATGAGTTTGAGAAAGTTTAAGGATCGTCTCTTTTGGGAGTTGATCACGAGGAAACGTATATTGGCCATTGAAAAATAGCGGAGCATTCCGATTGATCATTTCTGAGGAGAACGCTGACTTGACCAGCGAAAATAGTGAGACGAGAATCATTATACTAAGCTATTTACTGCCATCGTTCACAACCTTTGAAACATAACAGAATATAATTTTTTCATAATTAACGGCACAGGTAACAGGAAAAACGCTTATATCTCGGAATGGACGAAAAATCGAGCAAGCAATTGATTAAAGCGTAAATAATGAGTTGCTCGAAAGCACGGTATATCGAGCCGACGTAAATGTCGTTAACATGATATATATGGCTCGAAACAGGGATCAGTTTGAAACGGTCTTGAATGCAAATTGCAAGTCGTGATGCATTCGGTAGCGCCTACACACGCATACCTGGTGCAGACGTTTGATATTAACGACCGAATGTAATGATCGTTACGCGCCTTTGTTCTGCCAACTTGAACGCTAAGACCTGGCTTTAGCTGTATTACGATACGCAGAAAGTATGCGCTGATCTAATCTCCGCTTCTACAAGACACGATGTTTTAGGTTCCTTGATTGAAACCTTCGTGATTAATCACCGATCGATAATTCGATGATCGAGTTCAATAAATTGCATCGATTTCACGACGAATTCTTTACAAATCTTTCTTCTCCAGATACTAGACCAATGATACATATGCGCAGAAGATTGCAAAATTGATTTGTATTTGATCTCTGTATTTGATCGATTTTATTCTATCTAAAAGATAGAAGGTTAGACAAAACAGCGCGTTGCGAAGCAGAGCTCAAACGAGGAATTGAAAAATTCGAACATAGTACGTGATAAGGAACGACTATGTAATACGTAATAGTAAGCATTACGAATCGTGATTCATAAGCCTGATTGAATCTATCGAATACGGGCGTGATTAACCGGCAGGGCCGCGATAAAAGTTACTCAAATCATTACTAATCGAACGCAGACATGTAATTGTTATCGATACTTCTGCGATTTCTTCATCGAAATCGTTAAGATCTTGAGTCTGCAATTAGAAGGTTTTTTAGATACTGCTATTAATAATCGAGAACTTATCCAAAACAGAATATTTGTATACCTAAATAAATTGTAAATTATAGAGATTATATTCGTATCTGATTATAGAATATATAGATATGTCTATTTTTAACATTGAAGTACAATTAGGAATATCTGTGTACTTTTTTCCCCAATTTAGTAAAATATCGAGTTTGTCAAGCGATAAAGTTTAATCAATCTGCTTCCAATTCATATTAGTTTTGTATAAATATCCTTTATTATTTTGTATAACTATTATTTTGTATAACTATATAACTGGATATTTAAAGTTTCTCGTTTGAAAAGAAGATCGTTCGTTCGTGTTTCACAACTCTGTCATCGTTATCATCGATATCGAAGTAATACCACAAGCTGCTCCGAGTTGGAAAGTTCCTCGCGATATGATCTGAATGGCGAAATTAAGACGCTACGAAATGAGATCCTCAAAAACTAGCTGAATTCGCGAACGATAAAGAAAGTTCAACACAGCACAGAAGAAAATAAACAAGAGGAAAATGAAGAAAAAAAAACAAGTGATTCCTGAGAACTGTCGGTCTCGTAAAAACTGGGAGGATAAAATGAAGTCGCCAGGAAGGCAGATAAAAATGGCATTGTGTGCTTCTAGACTCCTTTTTTTACCGGTAGGAAATGATGGAAAAAAAAGTCAGGCTAAAACAACAGGATATGTCCTCGGGTTTTCGAGATTCTGACTCCATTATTCACATATCTCGTGCGTCTTCGCGAATGACTATGATTAAAGTGATAGTAGAAAGTACGAGGACACGAATGTAGTATAGCAGCGAATTTCAAATATAGGAATTGTTATTTGTCAAAATATCGGATTTATAAGCTTGCGAATACGACACTAACAATGGCTGTTCCGAGCTCTGTATCATTCAGGAACACGTGAGACTTGATACAGAGGTTTTCGGGCACGTAAAATGCAAACGATTCAACCCCAAACGCGCAAAAATCGATATCGAGAACAGTGGATGTGGAAAAAAAAGAACGCAACCGACCAGGAACTTGTGAGATTTAATACGCTTCTCTTCCAAACGAGCGAGGTTATATCCATATATCTCTGAACACGTTTGAGTTGGCAGTATATTCCAAAAGCGAGGGATAGTTTGAAAAATCTAAAAATTTAGAATTTCGATGTATAAAAAAAATTTCGTGATACCACGAGTTTCAAAGAATTTAGTAGTGAACTTTTTTTCAAGATTCGATCTTCCCGAGAATGTTAGAATCGCCAACATTCGAAGATTCCTGAAATTTTTACATCTCTATGACTCTCCACAGTTACCGAGATGTCAAGATCCTTCCAGGTGTCAGAGCTGTGAAGATACCAGGATCTCCACGACGTCCAGGGAATTAACATATACGCTGAAGTTTCCATAACACCAAGATCGATACAAGCGTCACGTTCCTCTGACGCCAGAACTGCCATAGCCCTAGAATTCCCATAACGTCAGGATCGCCCATGTTTCAGAATCTCCATGACACCAAGGTTATCAAGACCTCAAAGTCAACGCTTGGGTTCAAAGTCAAGGTTGCAGAATCTCGACGATAGCTGGATTCTTAAGGATTTTGAAGTTGTAAAAGTAATCAAGAACCTAACCCAAATCGGAAGACCCTATGACCCTTTAAGCTTTTATGAATCTCTATGTTCTCGAGGATCCCAGAAGCTCGTAGATGCCGAATGTTCCAGTAATTTCAAAACTCCTAAATTCCAGTAGATTTAATGATTCCACAACATCGTAGATTCGGCATTCTCCACACGTATGCATCAAAGTTTGTTTATAGAGATTATCCGAGTTGCTTAAACTACTCGAGAGCTTTTATTGTTTCAGAGTCTTAAACTCTCCAGGACTTTCTACAATCCCTGATTTCTCGAACTTATGAGTCGATTATATCGAATCCTACGAGGCCGACGTTACTTTTGCCTGCTTCCTACATATCCAGAGTTATTGGTATCGAACTTTTGTACGTAGGAGTCGTCGTGAATCGTCGTGTATTCCGTCTCACGTGTTGGAGCTCCACGCTATCGAGTCTCGTGACTCAAATATCGTAGATATTTAATTCCGGCGTATCGGGAAAACATCCGACTTATATTTTATAAATCCGTACCCTCGTGAATAAACTGATCTTATCAACTTTTAAGTGTGTTGCGATTCACGAATTTTTACGTTCTATTCTCGTTTCACTCTTCTTTCAGAGCAAAGATGTTTGTTTCAAACAAAGATTTCACGCGTGTAACGTCTTAACGCAAACTTTAACATGCAATTAATTCACTCATAACGACGCAACAGTGTGATATAAAAATGATTCTTTTATATTTTCGACAAACTTTAGAAATTTTGCGTTGACAGAAGATCCAATATGGTTGGAAATAATCAGGAAATATACATTATCATGTTGAGTTTAGGTAATTTCACGACGGTGTCGGTAGTCTGGTACCGATCTTACTTAGAGGGAGGTGACGCTACGTTGGCGTCATCGACATTCAACGTGCGAAGAAAAAAGAAATTTTAGTCACACTGAACGAACACGCGACTTACGTTCTACAATTAACGTGTTAATAGAATTCATTTTCAGAACTGTTTTTGCTTTCACGTTTCAAAAGCGTAAAATCGTTTAATCAACGAAAAATATAACAATTAAAAATATAACAATTTATATTTTTACACTATAAAAAGTTTAAGGAAATATTTATGTATTTGTAAGGAATTTTATTTTCGCCGAAGGATCGAATATAAAGTCGCACCTACAAAACACATATATTGTATTTTATCGAGATGGTCACGCGCAGCAGTTCGAATATGCATGGTGTTTCTATGCAGGAAACAAGTGGCCGCCGGTACATTGGGTTAGAGAACCGGCTCGAACCAAGTGGTTGCCACGGCGCATCGCAACGCGCCGGTGTATTGGCGCGGCGCTGCGATCGAGATGCCAGTACACCGCGCGCTGTCGTCTCGTCTACATGTTTTGTTCTGTTACGTTCGCTTATCGCTCATATCAACGTGTTCCTCTTCGCCTCTCTGCGCATCCCTTCACGCGCATTTTGTTTACCAGCCACCCTAGAAATCAGAAATCCTTGATGCGGTATGTTACGGCTATCTTTTTTCTTTTTCTTCTTCCGTAAACGTCCACCGGCGCACGAATCGAGTCGTACCGGTTCACGGTGGACGCGATAAAAGCTCTTTTTAAACATGAATCAACAACGGTGATCGAATCTTGACGACGTAACGTTGCGTTCTTACCGGTGAGTAACATGAATTTATTTTTTCGTCTCGTTTGATCAGAACGTTATTGAAGTATTGTTTGGTCAGGAAGTTCCCATGATTGTAAATGTACATAGTACATAGTTACCGGTACGTGTGGCGTATTGATTTATCACCTCACCAGGTCGCGTGTGTTTTGGAGCAGCTTTTTATTATTTTATTGCATTGCTTTTTTCGTCGTAAGAGTGCATCATGTGATGCCCGGTTTCGTAGCGCGTTATTACATAATTAATGAACCAATCGATATCTACTAGGTCGTTTGTATAAACGTGCCAGAATATTATATCAAATGTATACTTTTGCATCTTTAACAACCGTGTATTATTCGTTGAATTTTATTATCCTTAATTTCATTCCGATTGTACAATGCGAAATTTTGCTTTTCGTTTGGTTCGTTCGCTTGCTTTACCAACTCGACGAATTCGCTAACGAAGGAAATTCAAGGGAACAAACACGAACGCGACTGGTTTTCGCGAAAAAGGAGGATTGGTTTCGCGCATACATAGGATGATACTCTCAGGATCGACCGTCCTTGAACGGTCAAAAATATGTTTGCAGGTCCATCGGTAGCGGAGTAGGTCGTCTCGCGTGGACCTGCACTCGTGAGATTCTCACTGCAAACCTGTTCACCTTCGTCCTCGCCCTCGGATCGAACACATCCGTGGCTCGTCTTTCGCATCTTCCGCTTAGCTGAATCCTGAGAATTCGTCGAACGTTAGTTAGATCATAAAGAAAGACAGAAAGAATCGACGAAAGAACACTACTTACATACCCTTCGTGTCTGATTCTTGATCTGCAATTCTTTCACGTGAGCAGAATTAATTTTCCTCTAATTGTTGTAACTTTCAAGAAATTCCTGAGAATTCATCGTGTCTGTTGATATGAATCATTATGCAATCAGGTTGCTACGTCATCATTTGATAAGTAAAACGCTTAATTATCGGGAAAATTTTAAGTTGGAGTTTCTAGTCAGCGATTTCGAATTAGTGTTCTGTTAATTAAGAGTGAAACTCGTTTCGCACGGAATTCCAAGATTCGAGAATATCGACCAGAGATGTATCGTGGTCTGTCGATCATCCTGAGAATCATTTGAAATTCCGTTGAATTAACCGGAAGCTTAACAATTTTCGATCGGAAGCGGACGCTTCCTGTCTACGATCGATCTGTGGTTCGGTCGCTCTTCTTTGGTTTAACGTCGACTTCGATTTTCCACGCTGACTGTTCCATCATATCACGAACATCAGAAATCTGATTCGAGAAATCCCATTAACTTCGTAGGAAATAGTCGAGAACCGATGAAAACAATCGGGAAAATCTGGACGCTTCCCGTGTACCAAAACAGTCACAAAAGCGTGAGCCTTGAACCTCGAAGAAGCGTTAAAAATGTAAAATATGTCGCGACGTGAAAGCCTAGGTATCCTGGATAAAGTCGCTAAGAATTTCTGCGAAATCTATAGGATAGAATGATCGAATATCTTTTCTTTTTAGTTGCAAAACATACAAGGATGTTGGTGGGAAAGTGATACGAGTTCATTATTTTCTAAAAATAATAAAAGTACAGTGAATGATTTGTCTAGAGGATTGTAGAATACATATATTAACATGTTTTAGTGTGGGAGAACATATAGATTTCTCTCTTAAAGTTTAACTTAATCTATTTAACTTAATGTTGCATTTGCATTTAAAGTTAAAAGTATTATATCGCTTGTACTATTTTTCCACTAAACCTCTAATTTGTAAATGTTTCTAATTAATATTTCATTTATTTACAAATTAACGCGTAAGTAAATAATAGCGCAAAATTCTGAAGTTCGAACTCATATATTACGATTAGTGAAATGTTAAGAATTCACCTGATATGTTTTATTGAACGAAGACGTACAGCTTGCGATAGACGTTCAGTTGAGCCACGCAGGCTGTACATTGAATGTCGACCGTACGTGAAACCGGTCACGTAAAGAAATTCCAGAAACTTGGTAAAACTTTTGGTACGTAGATGGTACGTTGTACTCCGGATTCGATCACCGAACTTTGTCGTAATCATTTCCTTTTCGGATGCGTTCGCCAATTTTGTTTCTTTTCTTCTCTCTGTTTTCTATACAGATGCGAAGCGAATGTGAAAACATCTCGACGCTGGCTGAAATTCGCGATAACAACGAATAGCTGTGATTCCGTGAAGCGTGATAAAAATGTAGAGTTCGTAACACGAGTTTCCCGTGATTGATAACGGCCCCGATCAATAATACGCCAAGCCAGATAAAAAAGAAAAAACAAACCCAGTTCCATGAACGTGTCTGAGTATGTAGTTTCGCGAATATGTGTAACGACTTCGATAGATCGATGAACATCAAAATGTGAGCACGAGGTTATTGTCAAACTCGGACGCAGCAGGAAACGATATTTTTTCCGGAAACGTATGTTGCTCGTTAACTATCGAAATAATGCGATGCGGCCAAAGTGTGCACGTGTGAATCGTGTTTGACGAAGTAAATTATCGTCAACGCCGAGTGAAATGAGTGAAAAAGGTGTGGTGTCGTCGCTGAAGAATCGTGAAAGAGTGAGCGGAAGTATCTTCTGGAGGCACAGCTGGCACTGTTCTGCTTATTTATCGAGGGAATTGTCCTTTAGCAAGCTGAACAGCCCTGTTCGTAGCTGGGACAACATGGCTCGGGCCAAGACCAACAAGTAAGAGCTTAAGAACCTTTTGTACATACTTCTTTTCCTTATCGAGTGAGGAATGCACATTTCAATGGTTGACATGACTAAGAAATATACAGGTTATCTATAAAATAAAATGTGTAGGTTCACTAGCATGTTCTACCGCATTCTTTTTTGAGTCATAAAATTTCGTAAAGTCATAGGTATGTAATATGTACCGAAAGAGATATTTCTTGTTTGAGAATGGTTCGAGTAGCTAAATCATGGTATACCGTACGTCTATTTACAGAAATCAAAGATGATTGTACGAATTTCTGAATATGAAGTCATTCGTTCGTTAGTGATGTCAAACATATTCGGCATTCCAGTAACAGTACTCGAATTTATGTACACATTTTTCTGTAATACGTGTTTTATTTGCATTTTTTTAATTACACGCTTGTAATGTTAAGTGTTTCGAAAATACGCATATCGCGCTTTGTATCGCAGTGAATGTTTCTTTTCTTTTTTTTTTTTTTACCAACATCATTATTTCATACGTACGTATGAATTAACGAGCGAAACCTTTGAAGAAAAGCATTAACTTTTTATACGTTCGTCCATAAAGTTTTATTTCGATTTTAACATACCTACACACATTGCGCATGTGAAACGTGCAAACAAAAAATTAAATACATATCGGATGTCCGAGTCGTAAGGCTACTGCGCTATCGAAAAAGGGTGCATACAAAGTTAGTACTTACCTTGCGTGTACATTATTAAATTTCTGCATTCGTCCTCCTATCGTAACGCGATATTTTACGTTTCACGAAGATCGCGAGCAGAGCTCGCGCCTTGTGTTATAAATTTCGCGAAACCTCGCCGCGTTTTCGTTGCTGTTCGTCACGCAAGGTAATTATACCCGGCGCGCGTTACATTTTTGCCAAGGGAAAAGAACAGGACCGAGAACCGTTCGGTGCTCGTGATTCCTGGCTAGTATTTCCGTCACGATCGATAAACGTTTGCTACCGTGGCGAAATACGAAATTCTTTCCAGTTCAAACCTTGGAAACTTACAATCGGACACGTTGGCTAAATTAATCGAGTTGTTTCACGATTTGAAGCAGTAAAGAAGTTATGCTAACGAGCAAGAAATTACCAAGTTAATGCGCAATTAAATGTTGTCTCTTCAAATTAAATTTCAATCACGCTTAGTTTCTTTAAGACATCGTGTATTTAACAAAGATCGTTTCTGTACCATTATTGCGCTCTTTCAATGCCTACATAACTTCATTATCCCGGATTTGTAACTATTATCTTCCTTGAATAAAAAAAATCCCGCGAACATTGCTGTTGCAGTTTCCATATTTAATAAATTTATGTCTCCAGCAGCCTCAATGACACTTGTTCCAAATTTAATTTCACACAGGAGAGTCAGGCGAACATTTCGATTATTCATGGTGGACAATAACGGAGTTAATAAATCTCCTTAACGTTCAATATATGTTATTTATAGGAAATTTCTTCTTCTGTAATGCGCTTGATAATTGACGTTAGAACAAAATCTAATTAATGGTTCGTGGAAGTTTACACTCCGGAGGAACAATATTTCATTTGCACGGATCTAATACGAGGCTATTTATTTAATGGTAACCCTATTAGTTAGCTTTCACGTAAATTTCGTTTGATTAATTGCCAATGGAAACTTCGTGATGAATTTTCCTTGCATGTAGAATGCAAATGTTGCGATGGCGAGCGTGTACACGCTACAGGAGCCGCTTATAAAATTTCATTCGAGTCATTTCCTTATTTTGTATACGACTAACCGAACACAGACACTCTGCCGTCGCTAAGCTGTTTATTCCAACAATTTACGTTGTGCTATGAATTTTATTAATGAACTGGAAAGCCCGGGATTTTGAATCTCGCCGTCGTAAATGAAAACGATTGCGAAACGAAACTGCGATGAAAACGATTTAGGATGTTATGGCTAATCTAAATAGAATTTCACAACGTTCGCGTTTATCGGTGAAAAAGTGGGGAAAAAATCTTACTTGGACGACGGTGAAACTTCACGATCGGTGAAATCCTGCCGATGAACGCTGAACGAAAGTGTTCGTTTTCCTTTTTAACGGCGTCAACGAAGTTATATACGCATGATAGTCTCGCGTAAAAACACGAGGTCATCGATCTTTCATATTGGAAAACAATTTTCGCCGTAGAACGGCTACAAGAGAGAGGGTGACTCGACACTAATTAACTTCCTGCGCGTCAGCACGCGGATCAAAAATGTCTACAAACTGACGGCATCGTCGTCGTCGCTCAGACGATTCTTCACTTTCCCTACAGTCACCTACCTCGTAATAAGGACAGAATATTACGGCTTTGATAAAAATTGAACAGAGCCAAGAATCTTTTCTTCCATCTTGCGCTTAATTAACTTGGGACGACGAGACGTAGAATGAAATTGAACATTATTCTGTTTATTAATGATTAAATTTAAGAACGGTGAAAATGAATTCAAATTATCAAATGCCTTTTTCATTCAAGACGACAAAATGCAAACGTAAGATGAATTTAAATATTATTCTGTTTATTAATCATTAAATTTAATAACGGTAATGATGACTTCAAATTATCATTGTCTTGTTAATTCCAAACTAATTGGTTAAGAAAATCAGAAAGAAGAAATATATTCGATCTCCTTCCATTTTATAGAATTAATACAGACTTACACGAGTCTATCTTTATCAACGTCTTCTGGTTTAAACGTATCGAGAAGAAACGATCGACATAGAACATACAAATTGAACAGTATCGCTGTATAAAATCATTGAATAATAGCTGAAAGGAAAAGGCAATTTGATTATTCATTGCTTTCCATGATCCAACGACTAAAGAGGCTTTGTGAAATGCTACCATTATTTCGATCAATGAATTGTGCAGCCTATAACAGTTCTCCGCATAAAATGGACTCGAAACAGATGCCGCGATAAAAGAATTCTCGCTCCACCTTTCCCTAAGTTCTTTGCTCGAATAATTCCTTGGCTCGACAGAGGACAGAGAAAAAAATGGAAGAAACCGAAGGTGAAATGAAAACAACTTAGCGCATAGGTAATTCGTGGTTAAAAGATGGGCGAGATACTTTATCAAAGTATTCATTTAAACAGGGGACAGTTTGCTGGTTATTTCGTAGCATTTGAATAATATTAAACGCGTAGTCTGTATGTCTGTCTGTCTGTCTGTCTGTCTCTCTCTCTCTCTCTCTCTCAAGTAGGATAGATCGGAAACGGTTTCTTCTTATGTCTTAAATTTCCTCGAAGCCTCGTGCATAATTTCTCCGCGAGATAAAACGATGGCCAGGAAGAATACGGAAGAAAAGAGGAAGAGGAAGTCGAAACGGGAAGACGATTAATCGTCAAAGTCTAAGGGCGGTTCGGAATGAATTATTAATTCGACAGGAACGAAGATTAATCGCCTTCCGGTGCGGCGGAAACAAACTTTTCGTTTGCTTCGATCTGATTGGGTACTCGGTGAAAATCACGTGGGAGCAATTGAAGGAATGGGAATAAAATGGGATTCCTTCAATGGCTTTTCTTCCACTCTAAAGCAATCATCCAAGCGAAGCAACGATTAAGTAAAAGTAATCCGGAGCATTCAATGAAAATTCTTCACCCCTTATATAATTTCGATATAATTTCTCGTAATCGTACATGTGAATTTTTTAAATAAACGTTCTAGGAACAACCAAGTCACAGATACATTTCCAGCTTTGATATTTAATTCCATTCCCGTTCTCAATATATTGTACATATTCGCTTGATGATCTCGATAAGTATAAAACTAAGCCTAACCTGTCGTTATGTAATACGATGAAACGATATCGCGCTACGTAAACGAAAGAAATGGTTTGTCATGCGAAACGAAGAAACATCGGGAATCGCATATAGAATACATACTACGTAATTTATGCATAATGAGCCGGTAAAGAGGTCCAGATGGGATATTCAAGCACGCGATCACGAGAGATGGCTACAAACAGATGCAATAGGGACGAGGCCTACGGCAGAAGGCGGTTCGAGTTCTCCGAGTTTTCTCGAGGCTCCTCTTGTGAATAATTTCGCGATACGATACACAAAGCGAAAAGGGGTAAAAGAGAGGGAGAATGGCCGTGCTATATAGAGGGAGAAGAGAAATGAAAGGAGTAAGAGGAAGAGAGAGGATGACAAAAATAGGAGAGGAAGGAAGAAGGATGGAGCGCGAGGGGGTTGGTTGGCTATCAGAATGTGATTTAGGTCGGGAATTCACGGTGCAATATCAATGAAATACGAGCCCCCTGAGGCTGCCTCGTCTGCATCGTCCATTGTCTGGTTCAGCAGAAACTACTTCATGAAGAGCCGACTGGCGTGCCGTATTAAAGAAAAACTGGTCTTGGAAGAACCTACCTTGTACCGAAGGAGGATCTCGCTGCCTATGTACGCAACGTTTCCCGCCGTGAGCAACGATATAAACATCCGTAAAGAGATGTCGTGCGGACGTTAAAATTTTCATCGGCAATTATTTGAGTGGAAGACTGGAAGATAATTTTATGGTGAACTTCCGTGGCTTCGTTTGAAAAACGCGCGCACCTCATCACCCGTCAGTTGCAGAAGGAAAGATAAAAAAGAAATTTAGTCGAAGCTCGCTCGTACAAATCGCTTTTTTTCCTCCTTGAGTGAGAAAAAAGTTTCAATCACTGACTCTGATGAAATATTTGCGGTGTCTCGCATATAAAAAAAAGAACTAATCGTTCATCAAAGTAATGTATTTTCTATTGCGTAGCTCGTTACAAGGGAAGAAGAACTCGCTTCTATTAGCTTAAAACGAATGATCTTCGAGTAAAGTTGCTTTACGATCCAATTTATGTGAGTTTTCATGGAACGATATTAAGTCAGTCATCTTCATGTTCGTAGGGCTATTTTCAATTTTAAATCTTCCGTAGTATAAATGGTAATGATGTTTCACGAGCGGCTTTAATTCATATCGCGTTACGATTTCTGGAAATTGCTTTGGTTATTAACATAAATCAAAGATGTATTAAAACGATTGAAAGATGGAACGACTCGGTATTAAATTTCCGAAAGTATTTCACGCGATGTTCCTTAAACGTTGTAAAGAAATCGTCGTGTGGTCGATGGGCGAAAAGAAGCGGCATATTTCTACGAACCTGCGGCAAATATCGCGCGTGTGTGCATCAACGTTTCACCTTCGTAGGAAACACGAAACTAGCGAGGTTAACCGCATCCTTTCCGCTGCGGCTGTCCATTCAGTGCGATCCTACGTCACGCATAAAATACGCGTGCCGATGTGTTGCTAGAGTGCGTTGCATTCACCTTGGCTTTCGAACGTAGGATCGTTGTCATCGCCGCTCGAGCTGACTCGTAATTCTGGAAAATCCTTCGTAAATCCTTTCTAGGCAGCTGCTCTTGAAAAGACTGCTCAAATTAACAGATAAAACAGTTTATGTCTGGGGTGAAGCTTCGTTGCGAAGACACTGGGAAGAAAGACTTAAACGAAAGAGGATTCGCCATGACTAAAGCTATCTTTCAAGACACAGAAACTACAAGTACGACTATACATAAACACTTTCTGCAAGGAGGTTTGCATTTTTTAATTGAAAATAAATTTTACCAAAAAAAAAAAGAAGTAAAGGTACGAAAGGAGAAGTCTAAGGTCCAAATATAAAGAAGAACTGAATTTCTCTCGCTCAATTAGCCTACTACTTTAATTGAAACGCTAGGAAGTTTCCCTTCTTCCCGAATTAACCTTATTTAATTACCCTATAAAACAGCGTTGTTTCCGATTAGATAAGAACTGACCGAACTTCGGTTCGAACAGAAACTACTAGAATGCAATTAATTCCAGCAACTTTTATGACGGATTTCCAAGGTGGTGGAAAACGATACCTCATCTTGGGATATAATTCCTTTCCGTGCTGACAATGCAACGGTCTTGAATTCACGCGCCCTGCAGTAACCGCGAGCTGCGAAACACACACATGCACACAAACACGTAACTGACCCAGTTCGCCTCGACCACATCTCCAAATACGAAGGCCGAGGTGAGGATTCTTTGTTACCTAGGAAACGGTAATAATTTCGTCTCGTCTTCTCGCCACGGCTATTATGCACGCTTTTCTCCGCTTACATTCGTCTCAAGAATATTTTCCCGTGCTCGTTCGCATGCGAGTGAAACAATGTCAAGCCTCTAGACGTTTGCACAACTTTAAAATTACTCACCGATGTATTTTTGTCCCCTTTTGGTCCGGCGACGAGCACGTCGCTCGAGCGTGGCGACCAACCTCGTCAAAAGACGTGTGTCTCTGTGTACACGACTCACTGATTTTTTTGCTTCTCGTCGCATTTAAGTAGTATGTAAGTCTGCGCTAAAGTTTCTTTCAGGTACCAAGTCCGTGGGGTCTTCGACGAAACTCGTTAAAAGTCCGACTATTAATTAAGACGGTAATTGCCCAGAAAAGGGCCGCCGATTTCGATGGTCTTGAAATATGTTGCCAAGAACACTATTTTGAATAACTTTTTCCTATATATGTTTTTTCCGCTCATCTTTATCTTGCAAATTATGCACGAAAGGGTGCTAGGTAGAACATATCGCGTTTCTAATGTTTGGGATGGATTTGACTTAATTCGAATTAGATTTAGGTAAGGTTTAGATCAGCTTCAGCTCATTTTAGGATACACTTTCAATCTGATTCTATCACGACCTTATCCTAATCTAGACTAAACTCGGTGTCCTAAACTTATAACTAATTAATCAATTAATTTAATAATTAATAGATCAAGTAATCCATGTGTTATGATGTAAGACCGCTGCATACGCCGAAATGTAGTGTAATCTCGATTTACAGTTAACTGAAATTTTTTGCCAATATCTCGCAAACTAAATTCGAGCGGCAGTAACGTGTATAGAAAAAGGTTACTCAAAATAGGTTATACAAAATTGCCATTAAAAATACTTCTCCAACCGTGAAAAATACTCGGGATCTTTATGCTGCTTCGTTATAAAATAGTCGATTAATCGTTTTTGCAATTACACAATTATGCGCTCAGCTTGACATATAGCGAAATGATTGCTATCGTGATCATGAAGCACACTTGGGAACAGAAATAAATGGACAGATAGTGGTAGTAAGCATCGATGATGTTTGGTCAAACTAGTATTAGTATGATACTTAAGTGTTATTTATTATATATCTTTATAGTACATACATCATTTAGTAAATAATTGAAATTGAGATTTACACTAATATTTATATTTTTCTCCAAACTAGCCGTATGTATCATTTAACGAAAACTCTATTTATACTAATGTTTTCACTAATCGTCGTAATTTAAAATAAAATTATTTTTGTCTTCGATTGTATCTAATCCGGAGTGACGATCGAATCGGAACGAATCGTAATTGCATGACGAAGAAAAGAATGCTCGACCTTTAATTCCATGATCGATGTTGAATCCCGTAGGACGTTCCTCGAGAGACGGAACAATTAAGTTGCCAAAGATTTCCGGCTTAAGGAGCCGCAGTGACACCGATGAGGGAATGATGTAATGGAGCATCTGTAAAGAGACGGCGACGTTCCTGAAGATTTCTCGAGAGCCCTCGAACGCGGGTGGTCTTCGCCGAGTTTTACAGATCGATATGTCGTCAAGGAACTTATTCACGCTTCCTGTACATAGGAAACTTTGTACGTACTGAGAGGAGAGTTTTGTTCGACGTGGCACATTGCGAAAAACTCAAGCCTAACGGGACATGAGAAACGACATACACAAAGAACATCAACTTTGTTTGACTTGTAGAGACGTTCTGTTGCATCGAGCAATGCGATTGCAAGATAATATATGAACAAACACAGAGAAATAAACATAATCCGTACTAAAAAAAGAGGATAAACTTCGAAACTGTTTGATGGATATAAAAGTACTTTTTTATACATTTTTATTTCAATATCGTGAGTAAATTTTGAAACTGTTTGACAGACATAAAAGAACTTTTTCATGTATATCCGTTTTGATATCGTATTCGCTCGTGCAAAAAAAATACACATTCATTAACTGGTTCATTAAATTAAATAACACGGTAGAAACGAAAGCTCATTCGTAAGGTTAAATAGATAACGTCGAAAGCAACGTCGAATATTTCTTGGATGGAGGTCCCTTCGTAATTGTCGTATTTGGTTACAGCAGAGTTGGCCGGTTAAAAGGGTCTCCATTCCATCAGTTCTTTTTTTCTTCTGACTTTGGAAGTAATCTGGCGTTCCGCCAATTTATTCACGAAAACGTTACCAACCGGTGGTCGTGGTGCGTTCTCCAACACACGCTGTGCTGTAGCCACCGTCATATAACTCGGGGTAATGAATTAACTCGATCAATTCTCCTATATCGTCATCGTACGACTTTGCTCATACGCTCGCTGTAACGGAAGATTTACAACGATGTTATTTCAAGGATCGCGATTCGTATATCGCGACCGTATTCGTACTGCGTTTCGAAACAGCTCGTAAAACGGAACCGCGAGCAGAATGATTTTACACTCTGTGAAACGGTAATGGTCTATTTCGTTGAAACGTTTCGCGATCGCTGACCATATTCGTCAAAGTCTCGCCGCGTCAAGATCTCGTTACGCACGAGATACATTTAAGCTGCGCGCGCGTCGTCTCTACGACAGTCCGATTCCAGCTTTTTCTCCGATAATAAGAACAAAATTCATCAGATAAAATTCCAGAGAGTTGTAATTGCGGAAAATAAAAGGAATTCCTCCTTCCGTTCTTTGACACGATTATCCGGCTGCGCCTCTCATCCTTCCGACTCGACAGTATCTTTCGAGTCTTTTCGAATTTACCGTTACCAGTCACAAAAAAAGAAAAGAAAACGTCAACTCTTTAGTCTTGCTTCTATCTTACAGAGCCTCTTCTAAGAATCAGGCTAAATAGAAAATATTTCGCGAACGAGAGGCTAACCTGTGGTAATACATTTGATCAGGATAGATGTACTATCGTAAGAAACGCGTTAAACCGCGAATCCGTTAAAAATCAATTATAGAAACTACATGTCTGAGATAGTCTGTTAATTTTGAAAGTTAACATCAGTTGCAGTCGGAGTAACGAAATCGCCAAGTTAATTAAATCTCCTCTTTACGACCAATAGTAATTTATCGACTGTTAAGAAACAATATCGCATAGGACGAAGCGTTACCCGGTTAAAATTGAATTCTGCATCCACTTTTCCAACGTGTTATCTTCGTGACGAAATGCAGGATACGTTCTGACGAAACGGATAATGGAAACGGGGAGTAATAGGGGGTTGGATAATTGAGAAAACATAAAGTAAAATCCTGGTTGATTCAGGTGTCGCTGCGTGCGGAGGCAGCAGTTCAAACTTTACGATAATTGAAAATCTCACCCCTGCTTCGCTCTGGAATATAAAAACAGGACTCAAGCACACTTCCGTGTTGTTATCGTATCGCTTGAGCAGTGTAGAAACAGCTGAGGACAGTAAAACAACGGCAAACTGTAACTTACAAATCGCGGCGCATAGGCGAAATAACGTTGAACAAATTATCATAGAACCTATGTAGAACGTTCGCGTGAACTCACGAAATCGCAGAAATATATAATTGTTTTCGCAACAGAAAAATAACTACGCAGGTGAAATTCGCTACAGTTCTAGGTGTAGTGTTTGTGTGTAACGAAAGCAGTTGCACTGGCAGTTGAAAGAGAATGTGTCTACGGGAACAAACTTTTGACGCCGATTTTAATCTAATTTAGTCCAGAATACGCAACGAGCAAATAGCTTTCGTAACCAGAGAGGAAATCTCATTGTCTCCCACTGCAGAAGCGTATCCTGTTTTCTGACGAGGGTACCCACGCGTTCATTGTACGATCATTGCGTTATGCGAATACACGATAATATCATTTCCGGAAGCTTGAAGGAATCCCGTATTCGAATCCTCCTCGTGTACCTTGTTCTTTTTTCTTTTTTTTCTTCCGGCGCTCCTTTCCTAGTGTACTAGATCCAGTAAAAGAGATGACGCGGGAGATTCAATTTCCACAAGAGAAACTTTTTATTTACATATGTGTGTGTGTGTGTATATATATATATATATATATACATATATATATATATATATATATATATATATATATATATATATATATATATATATATATATATATATTATATATATATATATATATATATATATATTATATATATATATATATATATATTAGTATTTTATTATTATATATATTTAGCCAGCATTTTATTTTCCAGTCCTCTTTCGGGACAACATAATACCGATTTTTTTATAAATTCACACGCTATTGAATAATCGTTCACTGCTATTTTTTGCTGCAAGTTTGTGGAATGTTTCTAAAACGTAAACCGATTATGTATTCTCCAAGAGATCGGGGAAAATAGATAAAATAGTCTTTGAAGGAGTTTAATTGAACGAAACTAAAAGTCAAATCGGTCAAAGTTGTTTTAAGCTAATCAGGTTTCAATAAACTTCTTCCTTCTTTCTCTCATTAGTTACAGATCCTGTGAAAAGATCCCACTTGCCAATAAGAGTAGCATCAATGGATAATCAGTGATATGTCGAAGGGAAAGTGGGAGAATTTTACCAGATGAAAACTTGTCTGTTCTCTTTCTCGGTTGCCAAATTATTTCTCCAGTCAAGAATGAAGTTCAACGCGATATTAATCGTATTTTAACGGCAAGTGGAGTAATTGAGTAACTTCGGGAACCATTTACTTCCTTGCTTATCTGGATTAAAATTTGTGAAAAGAAGACTGAACGAAAACTAGGCAAGAGGAGGGGAAAAATAAGGCTGAAGTTCATGACGTTTCAGGGTTTCTGGAAAATTGCGTTTCTCCTTTCGCAATTAGTCCTTTTACGGCAGAACTTGATTTTCGGTTGTCAACCTCGTTAGATGTCCCTCGAAATTTCTGCACAAAGGCAACCAATAAGTCGTTGGAATGTAATTGAATGCTGTCCGGTTGGAAAAAGTTGGAGTCCGTTTGTAATCAGAGGAAAAACCAATTGGCGCTTGATTACAAGGATCTATGTAGAATAGAGTGACGATAAATTCACTGCGAAACGATAATTTTTCGACGATCGTGTTGGCCAATTGATTTACGAATTCAAAACTTCATCGAAGGTTCTCCCTTTTCTAGAAAGCAGAGCGATCGTTAAATGGTGAAATATTCGACGACGGTATTAACGCAATAGTCAAAATAGAAAGGAGACAAAGGTCGAAATATACGCGTAAGAATTTCAAATCCAATCGGTGATATTCGAGGAAATATTAGCTTTTGCGATCGTGTTATTCGAATCGAAGTCGGAACTCTGCCAACCACCTGCTACCGTTCTGATTAAACAAGCCACAACAGATCGATCGTTTTGCTCCCGTGCAGAAGCGAACTATTCGTTCCCATAAATTTCTTGTTGGTCGACGAAGCTTCGACTGGCGTCCAACATGTTCAATCATGAAGTTCACCGCGAAGTTTATATTTCGAAAATTCTGTCGCTATAAGTCAAAAAGAATAACGTTCATTTGTACAGTATTCCTAAATTTTAAAACTTTATGGAGTGAAACTGATCCAAGTTTGATATTTTATGATAAATATAAATTCTATAAAAACAGAGGGTTAATCGCCTGCTATACTATGTAACTGAGAAGTTACATACTTAGGTGTGTAATTATATTTTTTAATTGTCATTTATAGAAATCATTAGTTGCAGAATATAATCATATTTATAATTAATCGCTTCAACTTTTAATTTTTAAATACTTTTACAGAATTTCATATTTTGTAACTAAATAAAATTGCAGTTACAGAGAATCAGAAATATTTACCTACAAATATCGATTTTACGCTTGAAAAAAGACTTCCAATAATTTAGATCTTTTTTTCGGAGCCTTTGCAACATTTCTCTTTTTACGAGCGGCATTGAATCGCGGTGCTGATACGGTACACTGCCGCTTAATAATAAACGCGTCCGCTGTAACTGCCTTTGAAACGGTTTTACCACCGATCGACGAAAGAAACGGTCTGAATGTTCACCACGGCGAATGTAAAATCGGCTGACTAAGTTAGAATCATTTTGTTCGGAAGGGCAACGACGTTACTGTCTGCATTCCAGACGAGCGTAAATCGCAACTGTAATTTGTTCTCGCCGGTCATAATTCGACTTGCAGGTGGAAACGTGTTCACCGTATGTTATGGAAGTGCAATTGTGTACGAAGTGCATATATGCCAGTAGACGCGCTATTCCGTAATTAGACCGCGTAATTACGCCGTTTTACGGTTGCGACTGGTTTCGTGGCTCGGGTTGCTACGGTCTCCAAGCAAGGGTGTGTCGCTAAGTGCACTACTCTCTTTTGTACATATCGACGAAAGGAAAAGTTTGAGGTGCGTCTGACGCGCCAAGTGTGCCTTGCAAATTATATTTGCAAACTCTTCAGTGGATTCTTTGTCTGGAAGGTGAAACGAGTCGATCGGTGTTTGATTTGTGAACGATGTTTGATTTGAAATTCGACTTGATATAAAACTTGATATGAGTGATGTATCAAATAACATGAAATATATAACCAGTGTAAATTGAAAAACCTAATATCAATCTCTCAATACGTCACATTACTTCTGTTAAATATAAATTGTAACATATTCATATTTACAGAAGCTAAAATTAACTCAACTGAAATTAATCTAATTTCGCTAACTCTTAATTATATAATTATAGAATTTTTTTGGTTAAGAATTACCCTAGTTAACACGTCAAAAGAATATACTTGACATATATATATGTGCATCCACTATCAACCTAAAGCTCAATTAGCAAAATTGGTAGCATCTAGTCAAAGATGAGGATGTATTTCTAAAATATGATATGAATACCAACATCGAAGTGTTTTGCAACGAGCCCACTCCTTTATTTAAACGGGCACGTGGGCCCCCGATACAAAGCCCTGTGGGCGTTAGCGAATTCCATGGAGGCTTCATCGGCGTCCCATCTTAATTTTTATCCCTTTTGTCGTTTTATGCACGCCCATTTCTCTGCCTCACGTTTAACCTTTTACTCCTGCATACGAATCGTGAGATTGGGTCACACCGAACTTCGAGATTTATTATTCTGTTATTATGTTGATTGAGGGTCAAACAAAAGCCGGTAATAATTGCGGTAAACATCCAGCGAACCTCGAATTAATTTGAAATTAATTCTGTCATCGTTACTCATTAGTAAAATATTGGTTTGCCCCAGGAGGTCTTGCGAGTCTTCGCCCGGGATATCGTCGTTTGATTTTTGCTTAATAAATACTCGTGAAATGGAGTTATATCGAGGATGAATTTTATCCCGTTAGCATTGTAAAATGTCTTTAATCTTCGGCGGATATGTACGGGTGTTTATTTCTTCAAGAAAGAAAACTGTTTGTTAATTCACGGACGCGTCTCTTGCATTTATCATCGAGATCGATTAAATGGTATATTCTAACTTGAAATAATTGGATAATGAAACCTAACAATTTTGTAATGTGTAAAGCATTTGAACAATTTTCAATCCTGACAAACTCTCTGTTTAATTAAATAAATATATCGGCGAGCTGGATGAGTTTAAATATTCAACTTCCCGCTACACGACATCTGGTAATTTAAATTATTAACACGCCGTGTATGTGTGCGCATCACGCGTATGCTAACGTGTACGCAGACATGTTTCGTGATTGAACCTTCACGCGTTATCTCACAAATCGAGAGTCACGCGAACCCTAACCTTGCAAATAATTTGCTTATAAGTACTTTCCATCTCGTGGGAGCGTGTCCCAAAGTTTTTTATAATTCCTTATCATCTTCACGCACGACAGGATATTATTCAGCTGTTAATATCTCGTGAAAAATTTTTTTCATTTTCCGAGCGAAGCTTGTACAGCCCATAGATCGCATCTAGTCTGTACGAAAGCTGAAAGAAAAATTTAAAAACCGAAACTCATGAGAGCAGAATTTTATCGAGCAGGCAATTATTTATAAAGCAATACTTCGCTATTCAAATGAACTATCGACCATCCGAGATATAACCAGTCATTATCAGGGTTCAGTGAAAGTCGATGTTTATCGAATCTCATCGCGTAAACGACGTGTACGCGTCGTCAGACCGATCGACGAGATACCAACGAGACGAGATCCGAAAGTCGTGAAGGATCGAAACCATCGGGACGAAATTCTTTGTTGATTTGTGCACACGAGATAAGTGGTTTTTACGTAACGCCATTCATTATGTGGCACAGGAGCTTCATTACCGAGCAGCACGACTTTCGTGCGTACCTATAAGGGGGGGGGGTCGTTGGGCCTTGCATGCACAAAAGATTCGTCGCGAGCAATTACGCACGAGGCATTAAGCTTGAATAGAATGCGAATAACAGCACAGTGTCTTTGACGTGCACGCCTCAATTGGTGTACGCACACTCGACCGATGCTCGCTTTGATGTAAAAGCGAAATTTTC
The DNA here is from genome assembly GCF_014825855.1 of Bombus pyrosoma. Lineage (NCBI taxonomy): Eukaryota > Metazoa > Arthropoda > Insecta > Hymenoptera > Apidae > Bombus > Bombus pyrosoma. The sequence goes on from NC_057781.1 coordinate 1,532,636, forward strand.
ACTTCTCTCTCGGTGGCCTTGATCATTCCTCTCTCTTTTTCTTTCTGCGACACTCGTTAGGGCTCTCCCCTTCGTAAGTACGTACGTGCACGAGGCTGCTTGTTCAACATGTTCAACCGGACACGGATCGTGTGGGGATACCGCCATCGGTAAATTCACGTGCCTGACATCACCGTGTAATTCGAAATGAATGGAGTTGAATAGTCAAACGAACCGTTGATACACAAGTTAGCTCCTGAGGAGACATCTCCATGGTATCGCACGTGTTGCTATGTTTCGGAGAGACCAACGTTTACATTATTAAACGACAGTCGTCGAAACGGTCTAAGATTGGATTCGTGTTTCTGCCCGATTACGCCAACAGCGTGCTAGCTAGATTGGTTTGTATCGGAACAGATTGTTCCGACAAAATGGTAGGGAAATAAATTCGTATGCAAAGCGACGAGATTGCCGCGTTATTACGTTCGATAGAACGCAATTCATTTTCAAACGTCTTAAGCGTTATTTTTTATTTGACTTTAATTAGAAACCTATTGAACGTTCTCGTGGTTGGTTCGTTATAGGCGGACGTGAGAAATATGATGTGCATTTAAATTCCTGGAAAGCAATCGGTTATCAGTTTTTCATGCATAATGAAACACTGTTTCCGAGAAAGTGTGTAAAAAAAGAGGAAGAAAAGAGTATCGGTGTTTAGAATTTATTTCCTCTTTTATTTTCCCCCTTGAAACGAAACGCTGGCATATTAATTCTAACGCGGCACTTGGTACACGCGCCACTATTCACGTTGCATCGAGTGCCTCCGCGGATTGCACGTTGAAACGAGTCGGCTTCGCGTTCGATGCAACGGAAATGTTTGTCGGGTTTCCATTGAATGGCGTTCGTTAGCCAACTGACATTACGAAATATTATGTGTGTCTCATCCAGTAAGGTGATCGTTTATTTTCGAATCGATATACGAACCTTTCCCATTTTTTATCTTTTTTATTTCGTTATAAAAAAGTTTTTTTTTATGACACTCTTAAACATGGGAAAATAGAAGGGAATGTGACATATGCGACTTACACAAGAATAAAATTACATATAAGGACACGAATATATATACATATGTAGATTATAAATATACGAAGATTATTTCAATGCCTTAAATACCTCCGAAATGGCATATTACGTAGAATAAGGCTCATTAGCTTCATAATAGCATTTCTTAGGCAATACCAAACATCCGAAAACGTTTCTTCCTTCTCGACTTGATGGATAGCCTATAAGGAAACGGCGAATAATAGACACGCGTTCACACAATATGATGAAACGCTGTTTAACAGCCATCGAAGCCACAGCTGGCAACCATTGGAAATAAATTATCAGCCAGCGTTTAACATTTGATCGTACAGGATGATGGTAAACTTATTTGACAAAACGAGATAAAAATAGGAATTCTATGAATACTTGTTACTCGTGCTGTACTTTCTCTTCCAAGAAAACATGCATATGGTGCTGTTATACGAAAGAAAACTTTCGTCAAAATAGAAAACTAAACGATCCCTTCTCTGATTCGAAGAACTTGTACGTGGAATAAATCATTCGATAAATAAGCCGCGTAAAATTTATTTATTCCTACTGGTCCGTGTGAAAATTGTCTGGGCGGTGAGAGAATTTTACATTGGGATTTTCATATCATCTTGATCGAGCAGCGACTCGTTGGTCCGTTGTATTTCATTAATTCGTAAACTCGACTGATTTGCATCTGGTGATTGGCCAAGCCGACTGGAGCCGCGCCGCCGCTAATGCAACGGCCGGAAAGTAATTAAGTTAATTACTGCCGGTGCTTAATAACCTGTGTTCCAGGCCGCGATACAGCAGTTAATAAGTTTACCGGCGAACCCGACGTGTCCGAACACCGCCTTGAGAAATCGGATTTCTGGTATTTCAGGCATCCAGTTTTGCATGTACCAGCAGAATGATCGACAATTTCGCGTTAACCTTGCACGCGAAACGTCCATGTATCTCTTCCTATATTTAGAGACTGGTATAATAGACTTCATCGTATAGCGATGTGCTAAATTAAAGCATCAAGTAACGGCACTGATTGATGTTATGGCGCCCACGTTTGGATGCGTTGCGGTCGCAACGTTAGAGTTGTATTTCCATGTATATATCTACTAATATACGTTATTGACACTTTGATCGATTATGACATTCGTTTTTTCGGCAGTCCACTGGAATAGGAAAAAAGAGACAATCACTACAAGCTCCATTTTTTTTTAAACACGCACAGAAAATTACTGCATTATGCAATGATACGTAGATCTACGCTGTAGCGAGATACAAATACCTTTTTGGTCATTTCTCAGAATTTGAATATGTCCATAAGAGTGTTAAGGAATACGGCGTATTATTACAAAATAATTAGTGAAACGTTACCGTAGATCTCTTGTGCCCAATAGATATCACAGATTTAAATATTACTGTTCGAGACTCATAAAAGAGAGTGTTTAATGCTGACAATTTTCATAGAGATTATAATTAATTTCCATACCTTCAATCTCTATCAACATATATTACCAAAGAGATTGAATTTGCTATCGACTACCAATTACCCCTGGGTTAATTACTTACCATAGACGGCGTCCACCATCTGGTCAATCAGTGGCCAACTTCTCCAAAACCGTACCTATCTAACGATTGCTTCAATTACCTTGGTCGTTTCTGGAGGGTCCCTTCCGATTCCTATTATTACTTCCGTGATCTGTGTCGATCTGAATTACTTGAGGAAGTTATCATCCCTATGAGCTTCCTTTCATTAGATCGTATGATATTGAGACTTGGGAACTTCCTATATTTGGAGTAACAGAAGGGATATTCCAGGGAAAATTCCGAAAAGGAAGTCTAAGAGAAAATAAAATAAAATGTCTATGATAATTAATTAATTAATTAAGAAAGAAAGAAAGAAATATAGTAATAATATTATAAATAGTGCAAGCACATCAGAAAGAAATATCATAAGAGACAACAACATAAAAGGAAACTTGTACATGTAAAAATACGATAAATACAGATCTCAAGATACTTTCGAACGAAATCTCGAAATTGCTTGGATTACCCGACAATTTTAAAGGAGCTATACCAAAAATCTGAAAATGGCAGAATTATATGGAGTGGAATTGAATTGCAACGTTATATACAATCGATTGTATATTATTAAACCTTCATCTTCAGTACGATCATTTTTAACGTTTACTATATAATTAAAATGATCATTCGTGTTATATGAGCCTTATTTTAGCCTAAGTATACGTTTATGATAAATATCGTACCTTGTAACTTTTATATACATTTTCAGATTGGTTTCAATGTTTACCAATATTATCATGGTAGTCGCGTTTTCTTACAGTCTCAATGAAATTTCAAAGTGTTTTATATAACACATACGATATGGACGTAGAAGTCTATTTGAAAGCCGGTTCGTAAGCCGGTATACTAACGGTGGTAAGATTGTTTTACTAACCGACATACAACAAAATTGGACTATGCGCAATTACTATACTTTCGTTTATTATCTTTATTACCGTTTGATTAACCATATCATGAGCATGGTTAATCGATATTCATTTTGTACATATTTATAAATGCGTGAGTGCGTACATACATAAGCAACTATAACGCCCAAGACTTTATGAGTATTAGAGTAACCTATGATCGAACTAATTCCTTTGAAATGAGTGTTTACTCGCTTATTATCGGACATATTTCTAATGCACGTTTTTGCTGACGCATTCCGTGTGATAAGCGGTTACGAACATGGCAGACACGTAGTACTCGATGATCCAAATTAAGCGAAGCGTTTCTTGCAGTACTTAAGACCGTCAATTTCGTAATTTTTACATGCGGAAGGTATAATAAGGTTAATTTGCGATTATCGACTCATTCTCATATCGAAAGTAGCTATTTAATGATTACTTTGACCACTTTAATAGTTACGACTATCATTTGCTGTTTGTTGAACAGGTACCATTGAACGGGAAAAAATAAGATTTTATAAAGTCGAATCGTACTTTCTAACAGGTTGGTGGTAATATATTACTATACTTATAGGTGGGAAGAATGTAAGAGGAATGCAAAACGGAATGGTAAATAAGTAGGTGCGATGTAAATGTACGAATAATCACATGACAGAAAAACGTTGTTCGCAAACATTGAAACGGATCATGGCAAAATTCTGAGAATTCCACATTTCTCGGTACACTTTACTGTGGAAGAGAGGTAGATATTCCGCCAGTGCGACCGCAATTACGGCCCAATTGATTTGAATTGTACACTCGAGGCTACGTGAATTACCACGTAGGATTTTCGTTTGCCCCGAATTCCCCGACCGTTGCAGACCAGGATTCGATCGTTCTCGTCAATTATGTGACCGAAGTCGTTCTTCAATGCCTGCACAGGAAATATATAAGAGCTAAATATGGATGTAAAATTAATAGCGCGCCGCGAAACGGAATTGAATCTGAACCTCCTTATGCAACGGGTATTTAGCGAAAAGAGAACCGACTGGAAGACGACGACGAGGTGGCATTAAATATTGATAGCTTTTATACCGAACGAAACTAATTCCGAAAAGACGAGCCTGCGAGTGCATGAAGATGAAAGGCATTAATCATTATACTGCTGGAAATTAAATGGTAATTAATTCTTTCGAAACTCGAAATCATTCCTTTAAATACGGCCTCGCGAATCTCTAGTTACGTATCAGTCTGTCACGACGACGGGCTGATAATTTAATTACGTAGAATTAACGATTCTTAACGAATCTCCTCGGGTAAAACGAACTGGCTTCTAACCGTTGCTTAATACGGATAATTGCATGCAAGGCGGAATGTATTCTCTGGTTCTGTATTTACGGCGCAACTGAACGTAGTCCGGTTGGATCGTTAGCCTAGTTGTACACTCGCAACTGATCGTTCGAGAAGAGGTTGTGACTAAACCTGCCCGACGTCAAAGGTAGCTCTTTTGTATAACGAGCCGCGATCCGTATCATCGTTAGATGTCACGATCGATCGTTTGAAAACATAATTTCCAGGAAAATCGAATGGAAACGATACGCGAATGCCGGCCAGCCGCGATGAGATAATCATATCACCGCGGGAAATGTCGACGCGACCAAGATTACAACACAACCCATAATTTCTGTGCGGTGTACACTCGCGGATGAGTCGCAGGTTGATGCGCACGGGAATCGCGGTTTATGTCCAGTAAATGGTTGAATAACATCCTTTTAGCGAAGGTAAATTTACAGCGAGCCGGAAAATTTGATTACCATCTCGAACCTCGGTTAATCTCAAAAGTCAATGCGTGAACGTGGAAGAAATTGGCCCGGTGCTGAGAGGTGCGGCGTTTCAAATGCGATATTAAATTGCCACGGGTATGCTGATCGCTTTGTAATCTCGTGCACCGGTTCGTACAGTTTTTGTGGACGTAATTTAAGTGCAAGATAGATTAATCTCTAGTCATGTAGGTGACAAAAATAGTAAGCCAAGTCTCGTTTCGCTGTTAGTGAAAGTTCAAAAGATCGCTCTATGAATACTTAACGAGCCCAGTGAAAAAAGGTAATATTGGCTCGTGTAATTTTATCACTTGTTTTTATTTCCAGGCTACCAAGATTATAATTATGGTTTATTATCGGATACGTGATTAATTCGAAGTTTACGCGGAGAATGGAAAATTGTTCGTTAAACTTTTCACCTATCTGCTTGTACTTCTAAACAAATCGTTTATTACTATGGTAATAATATTTCTCAATTACTTTATCCACACATTTCAAATGAGTTTTTTCTTGTCAGCATTGTATATTACGAAACCAAGTAACACGATCGCATAGCCTTAACAGCGATCTAACAAGTTCCTCTCGAACAAAATGCAGGTCTCCATATCTACGATGAATTTTTAATTAAAAACTTCGTTCCTATAACGATCGATTCGCTCGTAATAAATATTTTTCTCGAAGATGAAACGGTAATTCAATTACAAAGTTTTAATTTAATAGAAAAACCACAAAGTTGGATATGACCTTACCGGGGTATATGGGTAGGTAGAGGAAATACGAACAATTTTTAAGAAGCTGGTCGGTCGAATTCGGGAAAGCTGCGCGAAACACGAGAATAGGAAGGAATGAGAGAACCTAACCCCAAACGAAGAACCAGGAAGGGTTGGCTTGAGTCTACGAAACGTGCGAGTCTCTGAATTACCCTCCGGCGTGTAGACAATAACACTCGAAACAGTCGTTTCGCTTCTGATATTAAACTATCCCGGAAATTCGCACGGCAGCATTAATGGGAATGAAAATGCAGAAGCAGGCTGGCCTGAAATTCGAGTTGATGCCGGAAATACCGTGAAACTGGCTACCCCGTTTTCTCCGAGTGTCGCATTTAACTCGTTTTCCTGTCGTTTCTGGGCTGGAAAATTCGTTTCCAAATTGTCTTGGTGTGTACGCTTACAGATACATTTCAAACCTGGCCAAACCTTGAACGAGCTGATTCAGCTCGTAATGTTTGCTCCTAGATAATTACGCGATCCTTTCCGAGAGTCAGTTCAATACGGTATATGCGGTATATTAACAGGAACATCGTTTTTGAAGTTTGGAACCATAGAAGTGGAATAACATTAATGCGTTCGCGATCTGTAATTTTTACATCTGTAATTCTACGTTAGAAAATTGTATTCATTTCTGCAATGAAGCCATGGACAAGAATTTGAATACCTTGCATTTAGATATTATGCTTTGTATCATTTAATCGTCGAAGATTCTTTTTGCATTAGAGTCATTGCTAATTTGCTTGTCTGACTAATTCTAATCGCGATGGAAAATTATCATTAATATATATATATATATAATATATATATTATAATCTAATGCAAAAAGAATCTTCGACGATTAAATGATGATATATGATGATATATATATATATATATATATATATATATATATATATATATATATCATCATTTAATCGTCGAAGATTCTTATATATATATATATATATATATATATATATATATATATATATATCATTTTAATATATAATGTAATATATCTCACGAATCTACAACACATGCATAGAAATTTTTCATTTATAATTTTCGTATATGAACATGCAATTGCAAATAGCGTAGGTTCTTTGCTATAGTGGCTCGAGAGCAAATAAGGGCAGCGGAGGACCGACCATCTGTATGCAACGTTTTGTTCGTACGACTTCCTGATAATGTCGACGGTACCATTTCCCTCTTACGACGAATTAGCCATGCAAATGTAATTCGAACTACGCCAGTCAACGCACTTGCGCTGCCTCCGAGTTATCGCGGCCTCGTCGTCAAGCCGAAGTAAACTCACGCAACTGTACGTGGGAGAACGTTTTGTTGCGTATGACGGGCACGCGACTCCTCGAATGAAGTGCAGGAAATTCGTTCGAAAGTGTAATGTATATAATCTAACTTCGAGGTAAACATTTCCGTTCGACGAAATAATGCGTGAATTCAATTGATATTATCAGTCGAAAGCATATTAGCATCGCTTCGTCAGATACAAACAATCTCTTCATCGAGTACCAATTAAAGCATAAATCAGACTTGCTCTACGTTTCGGTCGTGATAATCGCAAGAATTACGTTGAAAGAGCGGTAACGCGAAAATATTCGCTCGTATTACAAATTAATTACCCTCTTGTTAGAGAGTGTTTTAAAGCTTATTAATTACGAAAATCACGCTTATCGTTTTCTTAATTACCCAGGCCATCGACGAAGTTCCGCTTGATCGTCAGACCGTGAAGTGCACCTTTCGTCTCTTCACCCCAATTAGCTACATACATATATTTTCCTCTAAAGATCTTATACAAGTCAGGAAATGTTCCGTCGCTATCTTTCTTCCAATTAGATACTTTCGATGTAACATAATACTAACGTCGTTTCTATGACACCGATCCAATTTGTCGAAAGTGGTCTCGAACGTTGAAGCTCGAAATCAGTGCAAATAGATTTCATCGCGATTACCTGCACCCTGATTGCATCGACGATTCCGCATGACACCGACTTGCAAACAAATTAGCGACTCCTGAAGTTTGATTGAGATACATGTTTGGCAGAGTGACGGATGTATAGCGTGCACAGAAGAAAATTCTTGCCTGGCGACATAATGGCTTTATCACGAATGCATGAAACACGGTTTCGACCAGTGCAATGTTGTTTGTACTTCGTAACGTTGCCATCCTTCTTTCCTGCATTTTTCTTGTATCGTAAGAAAAGCAACTTTTTTGTGCGTGGATTAAAAGCTAACGATGTTGAAATACTCGAGGGTAATAGGCACCGAACATAATCAAGGGAGCGTTCTTGAAATGTTTCGAAGCGCTTATTAAGGATCATTAAATTTCCTAAATTGCAACCGCGCTTCGTAACAAGCCCGCAAGCTTAATACGTTGATGTAACCGTATACGGTGACGTGAGACTATAGTTAAGATGTTGTAAAAATCTGATCTCTCCTTCGGATGCTAGTTTGACCGCGTTGTTGTTAAAAATGTGTCATTGAAATAATCAGCTGATGAATTCTTCCGCTATGAAATATACAGATTTTTATGGCCTGGATGACGTTTAATCGAATAAAATAATTTTAATGATCGGTGTAGTATTCTGTTGGTCGTCAGTCGTTTTGTTGAATATAATTAATGTACGAGAAGTAACTAAAATTTGAAAATTTATAGTCAGACGTATATAGAATGAAACACGATGAAACAACCCGAAATTAATCTGGTTGAATTAATCATTTCGATTCTTGGCAGTTGTCAATTTAAACGTTGATACAGCATTTCGTAGAACTCTTAATTATTAAATTTACCAAGTGGTTAGTCGATCTATTTTGTTTATGCGGACGATATTTCGAGGCATCGGTATGAAAGCGACAAAACATTTAATTGAATTTCAGGGGATTATTAACCATGCCTCGTCTTTGTGATAAATCACATTGAATTAATTAATTGGGTTAATGCGAAGCATATTTTACTAATAATTTATGGGAACATTTGAGAAATTTCATCGTGAATTTTGTATCCTACAAAACAATTATTCGACTAATTGTTTCAGTATCGTGTCTGCCAGTGCTACCACTATGGTTCTCGTAAACCGTCTGAAGCACAAAAGCCAAGCTATCCAACTCCAGAATGCGCAGTTTCGTTTAATAGTCGCCCGTATGCAATCTGATTCATTAAAAGCGGCTTTTCGAAAGTCGTTTTTCTCGTTACGCGTTCGTTACGCGACAGACCAACCAGTAAAAACAAATATTTACGGTTGCCGATTGCGAGCGGATCGAGCTTGGGCGCAGGTAAAATTATGCAATGTAAAATTACGTTGTCCGTTCGTCGGGATATTAAATTATCTCGCGGAAGACGTTCGATCGTTCCCGATTTCAAGCCAAGGAAATAATATTCCTTAGGTTTTGACCGAAGAATCGATTCTTGGCCTACGATAACTTTTATCGTATATTAGAAGATCCGAAGCACAGGGACAGGAATCGATACGCGGTGTCCTCCGTAATGGTCAAGGAGGTTCACTGACCTTGTTAGATAACCCGAATCGATACTATCGTGACGTGATCAGAGAGCGAACGTTATCGAAATTCCCTAAACGAATACCTCGATTTAGCCTCCAATCTCGCGACGATAACGAACTTGCCAGGAACAGAAATGGTTCTCTACTCGTTCGGAACATATTTTTTCGGCACGTTGTACTTCTAATCGGTTACGTTATCGACTCGTACCGCGATCGAAGAAATCGGCCGGTGAACCATGGATTCTTAAGTGAGTTCGTCGGACGTCGCGCGAAAAATATATATGAATTTTATTTTCAAGAGAAAAACCAAAGTACAAGAGGAAGCTTGTGTGTGATAAACGGGCCTCTACGGTTTATAGAATTTCACCTTGCGACCGTATAAAATTCCACTGTATGACGGCAGGTGGTGAACGTTCACGAGCGTCGTCGGCCACGAGGAAAAATCGTGGATGGTACCGCGAAATAATAATACAAAGAGCGGGCAAAAAGAAGGAATGGCCTGAGGTAGTCAGAAGGCGCAGGTAGAAGCAGATGTTCATACGAGGCACGCGACAGCTGTGCGCCACCATTCGGCTTCTTCCTTCGTTTAGGCGATTTGATATCTGCCAACAAAGTAGGTACGACCAACGACTGTCTTAGAAACCATACTCTGCTTGTCTACCCGAGAATTTATTCGGCAAATAGTGCAAGTTAACTTCGATATACAGAAGTTGCTGTGATATTTACTAGCGTTCCCTTGTTTTATAGCATTGTAACCTTACCTAAATGGAGGTATTATACGGTTGCTATGTGTATTTTTACGAAAGGCAAAATGTCACGCGAGCAGCAGCTTCTATAGACTCAGTGTGATACTTATAAGACTTATAAGAACACCGTGGTTAAGAAAGAAAGTTATTTCAATGCTTTCTATAGCGGTTCCTTTTAATAATTTTAATTTATCGACAAAGATCAATTAGTCGTCAAAGTATGATAAAAGAAAAAATGTCTTTCGTATGAAGAAAAAACTTGAATGAGAGCTACTGGCATGCAACGCATCTATTTGCGCGTGTATAGAAATAGTACACCCACTCACGTTTAGACTGGTGGCACACGACTCGCGTGCCATATATTTCCTTTCGTAGAATAAAAGCACCCTCTTTCCACAAAGTCGTTCATCCTTGCCTAGCTGCCTGCCTGCCTGAAACCGGTCCAGATGCAGCGGATTTAAGTTGCATACCAGCTGCCGTCCTATGTATATGTACTCCGAAAGACATATTTCCTTTCAAAAATAATATACAATACTTCTTCATAGTTCGTGTTTTAAACACGGCACGGATTCGTATATTCCACCTGGAGCAATTTAATAACGTAAATAAGCTTCGGTAAAACCGATTGGGCCACTTCTCTCAATCGACGAATATTAAATAATAAATCGTGTGATAAATCCTGACTTTTCACAAAATTAATCGGCTCAAATACGATATAAATACATACAGCGGAAAGATGGCAAACGCTACGAATGAGAACCGTTCTAACGTGATTTGTTCCAGAACGTTCAATCTCTTCGTAGACATACGGCATTATCGCTCCTTTAAAATAAGGACGTAGACACGCGTGCCACATGTTTCCAAGGGAGTAAGTTCACCCTCTTTCTACTGTCACTCTCGAGACTGAAAAAGTTGGACGAGTAGGGCAGTTAACAGCCCCTTCTCGTGAAAGAATCTCTCACGCGTGCAATATACCTCGTACTGAGTAAATATTCTCACCCCATCTTGAAATTTCTTATTATAATCCCGTGTATTTGACGAATCCCATAAGATTTCCACGCTGTATCGACTCGAATAAAAAAAGAAAGAAACAGTGTCGGTAATTACACGGTCCTTAAATCTCTACACCATCCAAAATGATAAACTTCTCCGAAGCGAACGTGGCCCTGGCTAAATTGCCACGTTCCCCGTGGTGATCGCGAGATTCCGTTGTCGCAAGACAGACGCGCAATGCATCATTGCCTGCTGTACAGGGGGAGGGGGGAGGGTATCGTGAAATTAGCATAAATCTTGATAGCCGATAAACGCCGCCTCTCTTTATGCGTAGTGGTTCCTCGTGGTTCTCAGCGTTGCAGAAACCGGTCCAGAGAGATGCGCTGTCGGTAGTTGGACAGCAGCTGCCTGCCGATACGACATGCTTACACGCAACCGTGCTGGACGCGCAACATTGTGTCCTGTCCGTTCTTCTCTTACTCTTGCATCGAAGAAAATAATCGATTGTCTTGTAATTAATTTAATGTCAGACATGGAGTCACGCGATTGCGCCAATACCGATGTCGGTATCGGTATCGATCGTTCAAACGAGATCGCAGCCACGCTCGAATATCATTGTACCTATACGAAAGAAAACAGCACGTCCATAATATAAGAAGCAGACAATTTCCTTCGAAAGAACGCGTTCCCGACGTTCGAATAAGCGGGTTTGAACGTTGTTCACGATCGCACACCCTCTTCTTTCGTATGCATTGAAGTCAGCCGAGAGATAGATTGAAACGATTACTCCGATACAGGTTTAGATCCTGAAGAAAGGCGAGAATAAAAGTTTCCTTGTGCTTCGTGTTACATCTTTGCATCGACGCATGCATTTATAGTGGACGGCATTTTCCTGGCCGAACGAGAGAAATAACTGACACGATGCAACCGATTCGAAGATATACGCGCCGGTATACACACATTGGAGATCGGTATGATAAAAGAGGCAGAGCGTATAAACGATTTCGTTGGCATAATCGCGAAGAGAAGTCCAGGGCGCGTGCCACCTACCTTCATTCCTCGTTTGTATTCAACGAAAAGGACCGCATCGTTCGGATAAATTGTACGCGCGTGTACGTCTCGCATGGTTTAACCATTGATTCTTCTCTTAGTATTCCGCTTCCCTTCGTAATAGCCTAGCCAACGCGCATCCAGGTCCGAAAGCATGTCAGTCACGTATCGGTCATTATTATTCGTTGTTCGCTAGCGTTCGTTTGAAGCCAATAATGGCCGTTCGTGTTGTTTTTAATTGCGAACAGCTTCGACCGAAAGATTGGTTCCTTCGTGCGATAGATAACGTGTAGCTGTAAACAGACAAAATTGGAAATTTGATGGAAATCGTGGAATCACGATACCGTTGGAGAGTATAGGTAAATTGGTGTAGTTTTCTTTTGAAGGGCATCGTTCGATATTGATGAAATTTTCGTAGAACCTTGATACTATTTGGATCGCAGGCTCGAAATCCAGTACAAGGACTTTAAATAGTGGATGGCAGAGTTTCGTGCAATCCTTCGCTGACAATATCGACTTCCACAACTTACGAGTTAGCTATATCGACAGCTCGTGACATGGATTCCATTAGGCAGCCGGTTACGTATGTAACAATCCGAAAACTTGAAATTCAGGACGTTTCTTTTTATATATCATGATTTATATATCACGACCTGAAACCTGTCAGAGTCGCGATCTCACGACCCAGGAATTGTTGATATAGCGATTCCACGATCCAGTGGTTATGAGTGTCGAATTCTGTGTCAGATAGAGGTCGATATCGGCATTTCATGACTCGAAGTTCTCCATTATTGAAATCTCCTGACCTGATAATCGAAGGCATCGTGTCGTCAACTACGAACATCCTTAAGACTGTATCGAAGATCTCGTGTCTCGAATTATTTCTTCAATTATTTCCGTGATAGCGCGGCAATACTGTAAGCTCGAACTACGCGGTATGAATACCAACAGGAGCAAAGAATTCAAATATCCACGAGGCTCGCAGCTGTTTATCTCATCGATGAACTTTTGTCGATGGCTTTGCGATTGTTCCTTCTGGCACATCGTTGATCCGCAAAGAAAGGGATTTCAATCTATAGAGAATAATTTGAACCCCGCAGCTACCATCCGACCTCTTTCGCTGCTTGAAATCGTCTGCATCGAGGTCGAGGTCAAAGAATTGAGATTAATGCCTGTAGTTGTAAAGGAGAAACAAGTGCGCTTCTGTGTCACCCTTTAATACAGCAATTCTCAACCAATCTCGAGACGCACAACAGGTCGATAATTAAGAAACATGACGAAACAATAAAACAGAGGAATAAAGAGAGGAGAAACCTTCAAACGCGACCAACGAAGCGTTAGGTTACTTTTCAGACGAACCGCTTTGCCCGTCGAAAAGGTTTTTCTGTTGGAACATCGTTCACTTTTCGCTTCAAGTCCCTGACCCATTGTTTTATCGATTCGACCGCGTAATCCATTGTTTCCATTTAAACACGCGGCAGACAAAAACATACGCACTAACCGTCTACAACGGGATTTTACGAGATTTTTGCCAAAAAAACAATTCTCGCAAAAATTCTACGTAGGTTGATTTGTAAATTCAATTCGATCGAGTTTAAATTTAACGCAATTTTCTCGGCGATTTGTTCTAGCCCAATTTGAATAACGGTACCGTGATGTGGTGGAAAGCGGAAGAGAAAAAAAAGGGGAAGAAAGAGGTAGGTTGGAAACCTCTGGTCCGACGTATCTCTTTGCGATCTAAATCCTTTCCAACTGAACGGATTTGTTCCATTTAACTCGTGAAAAGCAGTAACTTCAATTTGACTTAACTTACAAATCGAGCTTACGTATGAAAGCTCGTGGCATGGATGAGAAACGGCCGAATGAAAATCAGGTACACTTTATCGTCCCTGTGAGACATTTTAACGTTTCAGCCCCACTTTAAAATTCAGCTTTGTCCAACATACGTAGCAACGTTTCGAATACACTCTTTCTTAGCAAAGCTTTAAGAACAGATATTCAAGCTTACGGTGTCAGAAGTCTCCCCTCGACAATTTCTCTAACGACGTTCCACCGGAAAGTATTAATAAGTCTAATGGTGAAGTAAAACAAGAATAAAATTGAGGCATCTAGCGAGGCAACTCCGACGCGACATTATTACAAAAACAAAGGCGACACTATAACCACACTCGAGAAATTTTTGAGAAATATGAGAACGACCGCTACGTTACAAGGAGGTTCCGTTCCGTGTGAACGTGGCCTTAGAAAAACCACCTTGTCCTACGCATCGCCATTCTACTAGGAACGACGATGTTGGAATTCAGTCGACCGTCGGTTCTCTTCTTGCCTCTTGCTTTCTTTTTCATTATTCCTTCGAGCCTGCCTTTCCTTCCTTCCTGCTACCATTTATATGGCCGCCTTGATTGCTTCGCAGCCGTTTCCCTTTTATTCTGTGACAATGACCTTCCACCGTGGAAAGAAAATAAAGCGCACAGGGAGAGAGTGGTCTCGTTCTCTTCTCATCTTCTGCAGTCGGTAGTGACGCGATATCAAGAATTTTCCTTGGAATTCTTTCTTCTTGGATGTTCACGACACCCTAAGATTATCCAGCGCCGTAGATAGGATAGTAATTTCGATTCAAATCCCAGCCATCCAAAATTGTTATCTATCTGCAGACACAAGAATCGGAATATTGAAAATATTTGGAGAATAAAAATTATTTGCTGCATCCTTGCTGCAGGCAAATATTTACTCTACGGTCACTTTAATTCAAATTGCAACTGATTTAAATCTTAACATGTTATTTTTCTAACATAGTAGTAAGAATTGGAATCTTGGGGATTTTTCGAAAATATAAAAATTGTTTTGTTTCGCCAATATATATAGATATCATAGATATAGATAGTTTTCCAGTTTAGAATATCTTACGATAAATAAGTATTTGACACGCTTTAAACAATTCGTGGATCACTATTTGCATCGCAAAGCAGTTCAAAATTCTACCATCTGTGCTACGACAGAAATATCATCCTCGAATCGAATGGATCCATTTGAGTCGACATCAAACGTTACTATGAAGTTTATAGGCGAATCGATGAATTCGCTTTCGGATATCACCGAGAATAAAAGTCTATGGAATTGATTCGAACTTAATCTAACGTGTTTTCGACGAAAGAAATGAGCCAGCGGCTGTGTGAATCGAACGAACGATTTCTCGTGGAACGAATTGGAGCAGCATATCATTTTTATGCGCGTTTGGTTCCGCCGGTGTACTTATTCGAAACCACCGTGAGTAACGGAGCTACATTTTTCACAGTCTTTTAAACGAAGCGTGAAACTCTCGTAATTCGAGACGAAATAAAATATGAAATATCTAATAAAATTGATAATTCTTCATTGCGTAACGTACGGTATCAAATATCAGAAGCAATGAGAAATACATCAAACTGAAAATTACGAACATTCATTACCCATAACGAGTTGCTATAATAACGCCGTAATAAGTGACGTTTGAAATTTAATAATTCTACCATCGTTTTAATCAATCGGTTGACTAATCGTAAATCGCAGTTAATAATTAACGAAATCGCTGGTAAATTTATGTTAACCACGAGCAATTTAAGTGGGTAAGTATAAAAGGCATAAATATTATCCCCCTATCGTAATCTCCATGGAAATGATCAAACGAGGGGGTCTTAGCTAAAGTTTCTTAAAATGGCGTGGAACTTGCCCAAAATTCAGCGTCCTCACGGTGATTTCGCGGAAAGAATACAAGTTTGCCGCACTGTGACACGAATTGCCGTTGAACACGGTTCAACGACTGATTTAAACTGTTAATCCTCTTAGCAGAGGGAACTTAATCCGGTAAAATTGTTACGAAGTTCGTCGAGACCACGAATTTGAAGAGATGAGCGCGTGAGATATGTCGTTCTCAATGGATTCGGTATTTTCGTTCCCGAATCAGAGAAAAAGTTTTCGGATCGATCGTCGTTCGTCAACGTCTTTCCTTCTTCTACTTCTATTTTCATTTTCTCATTTCGAACGGAGTTTCTTTTCCTTATATTCGAAGTTACTTTCCGCGGCCGATTCTTTTTTTATTTTAATTTCACGAATGCTTTTACGTTTCGTTCGCGACATCGATATCAGAACGCCGGAGAACTTTCCTTGTTCACGGGGAACGCTTGTTCGCAAACGTGTCAATAGTTTGAAGATTACCACGGAAAGTTTATTTCACGGTCTGTCTGTTTTCTGGGGAATGAAAAAAGAGAGAGATAGAAAAAACAGGGATAACAAACTGCTAGACGCGATTCCAGGTAGAATTGCAACGACTTGCTGTATTTTTTTTCCTCGGTTTTGGAACCATTCCAGCTTTTATTTTTTTCTTCCGCTCGAAGAATCGTGTTGCCTGTATTTGCATATAGTCAGAATGTTAACATTTAGTAAAAAATTCTCGAAATTTCATGATTATTTGTGAAAATGAAATGAAAAGTTACGATTTACGCAAATGTTACAAATGTACAGTCATTAGTTACTAATTTTAACTTAAACACCACCAAATGGATTTCTAGCATTTTATCAGTTGCCCGATCGCTTAATCAAGCGCGTGGTACCGAAAGTAATTTACATACTTTCGGTTTGCTCAGCTTGAGGCAGACAAAATAGTAGAATAGAACGTTAACGACAGAACGTTCGTTTTCTCGTGATTAACCCTCGAAATAAAAATAGCTGCGCCGGCGCTTGCATACGCAAAGGTTAAGCGTGAAATGGCGAATATTCGCTAAGTGCCATTGTTCGTGCATAGAGTCCGATTCCAACGTCAAGATTATTCGGATATTATTGAAAGCACCCCGTCATGAATATGAATTGGCAAATAGGATAGCACTTTGCACGCGGAAATGCATCACGAGCGATTTACGGCTGTTCCGATCTTCTCTTCTCGGCGCATCGGTTCTATTATATATCGTTTGAGTCGCTTGTCGATGCGTTTGCTTTTTGTGACGATCCAGACGGAATTCCTCGAATGCTTTTCGGCAGCTGCTTTTCGACCAAACGTTTCACACTTCACACTCGGTGTATCTAAATGTTCTATCGTAGAAAAGTATCTGCATGTGAGCTGTATTTACATAAACGCGCATAAGTACTTTATATCGTACTTATACTTTTCGTTATGCTTGTTATTTTTCCAGTCACCCTTTGATGTTATTTCCGATTTATTCTCGTTACCATTTTCACGGTATATTTCATCAACAACGAAGTCAAAACGCGAACAAACGCGAAAATAAATGTCGTTTGCTTTATTTCTGATAAAAACGACAAACTTATATCCTGTTGGCGGACCATTAAATGGATCGAGAGCTCGAGAAAGCACGGCGAAAAATCTTCGTAAACGACAGATCACCTGAATTCCTCTTCTCTTTGTAACTTCGCTACATCAACAGGGCGCGCACACAATCTCTCGTTGGCAACGCTGAAAAATTCTCTTCTATAACAGAAAGCGAAGATCGATGCGTTTAAACGAACGTGTTTCCAAATGTGTTTGAAACCTCGATAGAAAAGGCTACGTTTTAAGGTAATAGATCACAAGGAAGACATATAACATAAGATATACATTACCAACGGATCGTAATAATTAAACGATGATATCGTAAATTGAAATTCGATAGTCGTGTAGCGAGTAGGGTTGTATCGGCTTTCACGAGAACGCATAGTTCGTGGGACATAGCATTCTTGCCACGACTTGGTCGACACGCGGTCGTGACGATCATAGGTTCCGCTATATGTTCGAAAAACTTCGTATCCCCGAGGAAAGCGAGTTCCCCTTAACGAAAAAGGAGAAATTCAATCGAAGCACCACTTTGCACTGCAATCACGAAAGTGTATTACATCCCTTGGGTCTTTAATCCAACGATAAATTTGCAGTTACGTAGCCGCGATCCCACGACCCGAAAATCGTCGATATCGCTTGCTCTCACGGTCTGAAATTTGTCACTATCGCGACCTGACGACGTGGAAATTTGTTGGTATCGTGATCCCCCGACCGGGTAATTTGTCGATACACCGTAGCTCCGCGAACCAGTGATTTGTTGATATCGTAATTTTCGCGATACGAAAGTTACCCGGAATCGCAATATCATAATTCGAAAGTTGCCATTATCGTAACTTTCCAACGGTGAAAATTTACCAACGTCGCGGGCTCGCAATCAGAAAACCACTCCTCGCGTCCTAATGTCTCAATATCTTCAAGAAACGACACGTACATTGGTGATAGCGATCTACTGTATAAAAATCTTTAGAACCGAAGAAATTTATTTTGTCGTTAGCGTGTACGACGTGGAAATTTGCTGATATCTTCTTACCATCGAATCCAATTTTTTGCGATTTCGATGAGCAACGAGCAAAAAGAAACACGCTTCCATCTCTGTCTTTTGCACACTACCGTTCGGTGATTTATGGTTGCCAGAGATTTATACATCCAAATCCGAGCTGGCAATAAAAGTTCGCTCCGTGATGCACGACTCTCCGTTACTTTTGATCTCTTCAACTTTTCCGATCGACGATGTCGCTCGTACATCGATTATTATGCTCCTTTATGACTCATTAAGCTACCTGTATTGCATATTAATATTAAATTTTACCAGGAGCAAATTCAATTCGCTCGTAAAACGAATGTCGATGCAGTTAGGAATTTACAAATTACGCGCGTTACGATGTTAAGCTATCTACTGTGTTGCTTTTCAAATTTAATTAGCTGGCTCACGTAGTGTTCTACTTTTCGAACCGCGATCTCAAACACATTATTCCGCACGCATTACCAAAGTAAAAACTGACTAACCGTGTATGGAATGCCTATCGTACGAAAGAGTGTTTAGAAAGTATGATCCGTTATTGAAAACACATATATTAAATTGCGTTACGTCAATGGAGTTTCTCAAGGTGGCGCGTTACCTAC